>NW_027187247.1:2659367-2709323 GCF_028583685.1 Petaurus breviceps papuanus
AGAGAGAGAGAGAGAGAGAGAGAGAGAGAGAGAGAGAGAGAGAGAGAACTGTTATCCCAATCCTAGGGGAATAGCAGCAGAGGTGCTCCCTGCCTCCTGTTGACAACTGGAATTTTTTTAAAATCCCATTGGAAGTACTTTAAAGAGATAACAAGATACTTATTTCCATTACCAAGAACTGTCTCTGTTCTAGCACCCAGAGGATTATGAGCAAGGACTCCCGAAGGTCCACTACCCTTCTTCCTCTAACACCTCATCTCAACAGTGAGATGGAGAAGATCTAGACAGGAAGTCTTCTAGTCAAGTCCCTCAACCTCATTTTGAAATTCATACTTCCAGTAACTTTGTTTTTAGTTCACATCCTCTTAGGAATTCAAACAAAATACTTCCAAAGCATCACCACACAGCCCTTCTCGATTTCTCCCCCAAAATCAAAAAGGTGGCATTAGCCTGGGAAGTTGAGGTTGTAGATTAAGCAAATTAACTCCTGTCTTCAAAGAGTTAACAGGAAGGCTATGAGAGAGACAATAAGGACAAAACGGATATATTGATTGGTCCGATAATATTGGTTATCTGTCCCAAACGATCTTCTGTTTAATCACAGAACTGCAGATTTGGGAGGGGAACCTTGGAGACCATGTGGTACAACCCCTACCCAAAAAGGAATCTCCTCTTAAATGTCCTTGACAAATGGTCAAGCAGTCTCCATGAAGCTTCTCTTCCTTTAAGGTCCCACCCAACATGATAGCTTTCTCACAACAATGTTTTATTTACCAATTTTACAATAATCTGACACAATTTCTCTCTCCACATATATGTATATACATACATACATACATACATATAGACACATGCATATGTGTGTGTGTATATGTATATATACACTTTGTGTGTGTGTGTTTTCTCCAAGCCTGTCAGGTTATCTTGGGAGATCCAGATCCACCCTTGGACTGTCAGCTCCATCCAACCTTATCAGTCCCTCCAGATATTTCATTTTAGCTCAACCCTACTGGCTTACTTGCCTTGCCTAGCTATACCATTGCATGCATAGAGGAAGCATTTGATAAACTAGTGGAAATGAATCACATTTCTAAGAGAATTCAACCCAATCTGTTTCTGGCTTTAAATTTTCTGATCCTAGACTTGAAGTTACCTCTTACTTTTAGGGCTTGAAAACATCCTATTTAAATTTTCCTCCCTATTTGTACAACAAGGTAAAATGAACCCTCGTTAAAAAAATGTTCAAGTGATGCATTTCATCCTTATAGTTGTCATTTCTTGGAAATAAAAACATCTACCTCAAAGTATACTTTGCCTTATGACAAAAAAGTGAGATTTAAGCAAAACCATCTGATATAATGACCACAGTTGACAATGTATACAACATTTTGTCCAGTATCTGTCCAATTCTACCCAGAGTCATTCTGTCCAGTCCTCCCTTCCTGCTTTAAGAAGGAAGCATAGGACACACTTAAAAAAAAACTCATAACTACAAAAAGCTGTTCATCTCCTGTGCTAGAATCTACCACTGTGGTCTGAATAACTAAGATTCACATTATGCTTTCCAACTTCCAAAATTCTTTCTTCACAATGAACCTATGGGACAAACAGCAAAAAATGTCATTGTACACATTTTAAAGGTATGAAAACTTAGGTACATAAAGGTAAAATGATGTTCCCAATTTCACATATTTCTAAGTTATTAGAAGAACTAGGGGTAAAACCCAGGTTTTCCTGACTCCCAGACCACTGAATTCTCCATGATACCATTCAACATCCTGACAGGCTGTTCAGCTGAGTTCCATAGATCCAGGCAGTGTAGCCAAACTGTTAGTGAACTTTCTTGGCTTTAATGCTACAGCATTTAATGACCCTGTACAAACCACTCAGACTCTGTTGCCCTTTTCTCTCTTTAAGAGAGGGCAGTTAATCCCCATCGTTTGTTATTATGATCTTTCCTACTGAGGCCACCAGATTGTAATAGGACAAACTCTTCTGACTGTGTTACCACCAGGATACTAACTTCTCATAGCAGATGTGGAGCGTTAGGGAGCTATGAAAGCCCCTCATCCTATTTTCTGCTCTAGACTAAATTACTTGCCAATGTTGAGTGTCTTCACTCAAGCGCTACAGTCTAGACTTAACTTCTCAACCTTGCCAGTCAATAGTTAGGGGAGTAAGTCTCAATTTCTATGTTTTAGGACATCAAGGATAAAGGTCAAGCTACCTTGCCTGTCCAGCTTCTTAGGAAAAATGGGGCTTGCTTTTTCACAGATTTTCTCTCTGACTCAGAACTTTAACTCCCATAGCAAAGGGCACTGTTCTGAGAGTCAAAGTTAAGTATTGGCTCTGCCATTGACTAGCTGTGTGAACTTGGAAGGGGTAGGAGTAGGAAGGTGAAGAAAAAAAAGGGAGAGACAGAAAGAGAGGGGAGAAAGAGGGAGTGGGAGAAGGAAAGAAGGGAAAGGAAAAGGATGGAGAAGGGGAGGGGAAGGGAAGAGATAAAGGGGAGAAATAGGGGGGAGAAGGGAGAGGAAGAAAGAGAGAAACAGAGAGACACATGGGGGGAGAGAGAAAGAGAGAGCAAGCAAAGAGGGAAGGAGGGGAGTAAAGAAGGAAAGAGACGGGGAGAAGAGGAAAGAGGATGAGGAAGAGGAGAGAGAGGAGAGAAGGAAGTAATGGAGAGAAAGAGAAGAGAAAGAAATGAAAGGGGAGAAAGAGAGAGAGAGAGAACCTTATCATTTTTTCTCCTTATTTTTCAAAGGGGAAAAAACAGTTACAGGAAACCACCTCTCCAAGACTGTGTGGCAATAACCAGAGCTTTAGGCAAAGACCAGACTTTCTGACTTTTTGCCCAGAATTCTCAATTTATAATGTTTCTCATATATATTTTCCTTAGGGGTAATGGTGGAGAGAGGGTGGCAGGATAGAGAGATTATTTGTAATTATTTTGCAGTGAAAACCAATCCTAACTCCTCCTCAGAGGCTGCATGGGAAATAGACTGTGTTGGGAGTCAGAGGAACTGTTCACCATAGAGACCAAGGGTAGGAAACGTTTTATGAGCTCTCAGACCTGGCTGATGTGTCCTTTGTTTCTGATGAATTGGTTTGTGTGTAAGGTGGGGGTGGATAGAATCTTTGTTATAAGAAAAGGCTCCCTGGGTAGGGGACAGAGAAAGAGATATATTAAGAAATGAAGTGGTGTGAAAGCAAAAGTAATCAGTAAGATTTAAAAATAAAGGTATAGGGGCAACTAGGTGGTATAATGTATAGAGCACTAGCCTTGAAATCAGGAGGATCTGATTTCAAATCTGACCTCAGACACTTGCTAGCTGTGTGACCCTGGGTAAGTCACTTAACCCCAGTTACCCCCCTCCTCAAAATGGTACAGGGGAAAGAACATTAGATTGAGAGGAAAGGGAACTCAGGTTCCAGTCCCACCTTTGCCACAAATTTTGACTTTGGGTAAATTACTTAGCCTCTTTCAGTCTGTTTTCTCATGTGTAAAATGAGGAGGTTGGACAATGACCAGAGGGCTCCAGAGGACTCAGGATGAAGCATGCTATCAACCTCTTGATAGAAAGGTACTCCAGAACCTCAGAGTACAGATTAAGACAGATTTTTCTGAACATGGCCAATGTGGGAATTTGTTTTGCTTGACTATACATGTTTCTAACAGGATTTTTCCCCATTTTCTTAGTTAGGGGATAAAGTTGAGAGGTAGGAAGGAGAAAATGCAGATCTGAAAATAAAATAAAATTGAATTTAAAATGCGGAGTTTGGGTTAGATGACTTCTGAAGCCCCTTCTAGCTTTAAATCCTGTCCTCTCTAATGTCCTTCCCAGCCTTAAATCTATGATTCTATGAAATATAGATATTCAGCTTGGTCATAACTATTCTAAGAGGATTTGGCTTAATAGACCATTGCTGTATACAGTGAGAAATTCAAGGCCTTTGTTTACCCACCTAACTTTACTACTTTCTTTGATTAATAATAGCATTCCTTTGCTACCTGCTAGCAGCCCATCCTGATGCCCGAATCTCTTTCCATTAGGGTTTTACCATGGAGAGTGGAGAAATTATTAGGTTTTAGAAAGTTCACAGAACTGTTTTGGTTTCATGGGATGAGTCAAGCAAAATGGTGGTTTTTAGTTTGTGTTGGCAGTCAGGCATCCAAATGATTCTGACTTTTTGGAAAGAAAGGAGAAAATCACCCAGGAAGAAGAGGTTTGGGGAGGATTGTAGAGGATTCAACACTAGCACCTTATTGAAAAGAGAAGGCTTCTGTAACCTCCCAGGTAGAGAGTGACAGATTGGCTACTGGGGAATGATTAATTGCTAGGTAGACTCCTTTCCCATGTGGAGCTGGTGTCCCTGTGGCGGGTGGGGGTAGCTGTTGTGGGTTTCAGAGCTATCCCAGCATGTCTTTCTTCAGGACTATTAGGGAAAAGTCAGGCTATAGGAAGTAGCCTAGGAAAAAGGTGTGTGTTTGAGGTTCTGATTTCTTACCTGGTTGTTAATCTAGGAGGCACCTGTGATGGAGAGGCAGCAGCAGCCGGAATATGGAGGAGAGATCTCTGTACTACTACTTCCCTACAGTGAGCCCTGCTGGAGCCCACCACTCAAGGGCTGATGTGGGGTTTGTGTCCTTGGGGCTAGGAAGAGAGAGCTCCTGGCCGGGGGCATTCTGAGCAGCCGGGGCCAGGCAGCTTCTGTCGAAGCAGAGACTGGGCTCTCAAGGGAGCCCACTGATCAGCTGCAGTTTTCTCTCGTCTGACAGCTCCTTTCTGTCTCTCTCTATGAGAGCCCCAGAGACGCCATCAGAGGCCATCCGGTCTTCCAAGAGAGCTAGCTCCTCAGCTGCCTTACGGAAATGAGAACCTGCCCAACTTTGGGGAGGACTCCTTCCTTCCCCTCTCTGTGAAGGGTGCAGCTTCAAAGAGCAAACATTGGCCCTGGCCTCAAAAATACCTGGTACCTAGGGTACCTAGCTCTGCCATGTGCTATTTGCGTGACCTTAGATAAGTCATTTAACCTCTAAGGGCCTCAATTCTCTCAACTGTAAAATTAGGACTTGGCTTAAATGACCTCTAAGGTCTTTTCTTGCCCCAGAACCATTGAAGCAAATCTCAAAGCTCACAGAGTTCACCCTCATCCTGGTAGCTTAATTAGCCTTCCTTTTTGAGAAATATTTCTTTGTCCTTTGAGAAGAGGTAGTATGGTGTAAAGGAAAGAGCCTGGACCTGGACATCAGGAGGCCTAAAACTACCACTGACTAATAACATTATTATTTTATTACAATTATATAATTATAATTAATAATATTAATAATATCTAATATTACTGTAATGCCTACTCTGTTTCAGGCATTGCACTAAGCTTGTTACAAATATTATCCCATTTGATCCTCATGTACGTGCTATGTAGGTACCATTGTTTTCCCCATTTCCTACAGTTAGGGAAACTGAGGAAAACAAAGTTTTTTTTTTTGTTTTTTTTTTTCAGTAACTTGCTCAAGATCACAAAGCTGCCTGAGGCTGGATTTGAACTTTGGTCTTCTTGACTCCAGACCCAGCCTTGGTTCCAATTTATGTGACCTTGGACAATCTAATTCAGCTCTTTGGACCTCAGTTTTCCCTAGCTATAAAATAGCTGAATTGGGTGGTTTCTGAGGTCCCCTACAGTACTAACATGCTGATCCAGAGATTCAGGGATGAGATGATTCATTAGTATGTAAGCATCTTGGGGGCCAAGGACTTCTTGTTGTTGATATTGGGTCTTTTTGTTTTGATTTTTGTTTGTTTGTTTTTGTATCCTTATCACCTGGGAGAGTGCCTGGTTCCTAGTAGGCATTTAATAAATGCTTGCTGAATTGATTCAAAACCCGTTGCTGCAGCTACAGTGCGGTATAAGAAACTAGGGAAAGTCGGATGTTCTAGGGGTGGAGAGCCTTTGGCCTCGAGGCCACATGTGGCCCTCTAGGTCCTCAAGTGTAGCCCTTTGACTGAATCCAAACTTCACAGAACAAAGCCCTGTAATAAAAGGATCTGTTCTGTAAAACTTAGCCACACCCAAGGACCTAGAAGGCCACATGTGGCCTCGAGGCTGCAGGCTCCTCACCCCATAGGTCATTTTGTAGGCAGTCAAAGCTATGCTGATCACTGCTATTATCACCCACCCAAAATGTCAGAAGAAAGAAAGGAAATCAGGCAAAATTCAGGACAGCTCCTAAAAAGAGCAATTCCCTGCTTCTCTGGCCCTTCCATTTCCCTGAGGACTCAAGGAAGAGTCAAATGGGGTGACCTCCCCAGGCAGCTACTGAAAGAGTGGGAGGGGGAGGGCACACTTCCCTTTGTCTCTGCTGCCAGGAAGCAATAACTTGTGAAAATTTGGTATTAGGGTAATAGTGAAAGATTGTAGAAAAACTGAGCAATTATAACATAACACTGGCCCAATGTATATAGAACTATGAATGAAAGAATTGATTGATTGACTAATGAAAAAACATTTGTTAAATGCTTATAACATACCAGGCACTGTGCTAAGTGCTGCGGATACTCATATAGAAAAGAGGAATAGTCCCGATTTCAAGTCAACAAGACAGCAGGCATTTATTATGCTCCTACTATGTGCTAAATACATAGTGGGAAGAGCTTATTTCTAATAGGAAGAGCCAGGGAAGAGTTAAATTATGGAGAGGGGGGAGGGCATAGGGCAACAACTGACATGCCCTTTCCAGAAGCAATGATGGTATTGATTTAATTACTATTCCCAGAAGGAATGTTGGAAAGGATGGAGGGGGAAGGGGGAATTCACATGTGATGTGCGGTCATGGCAGGAGGATGATGTGGTCAGGCAACTAGGACCAGGTAGATGTAACAAGGTCTCATTCATCAGCTCTGAGCTCAGTCCAAGGACCAGAATTGCTGTAGGGAGGGTAGTAGCTTTGGCAGAAAGATGTCTTTGCAAAGTAAAATCAAACTGGAAATAGACCATCTAGGGCAACCATCACTGGACCTGACCTTATAGCCTGCAGTCACATCTAAGCATAGTCCAATCAATCATCATTCCAGGTTGGACATGTCTCAGGCCATTCTGTGGTCACTGGAGGAGAATGAATAAGAGCTAAAGGATTGTATTGTGAGCAAAAGAAATAAAAGGTCTGGGAATGTTAGAGGAGAGAGAAGTAGGGACAAGATGGGGGGGGGAAAAGGCAAAAGCTTTATAATATTCCAAAAACAGTAACAATAATAATAGTAGCCATATATATTCATTTACAACAATTACGTGAGAAAGATAGTGCAAGCATTACTTTCCTCATTTTTACAAATGAAGAAATTGAAGTACAGAAGGCTAATTGACTTCCAAGGGCCTATACCTAATAAATACAAGAACTTAGATTTGAACTCAGGTCTTCTAAGGCTTATGGTTTTATAGAATTTAAGCCAGATAGTCAAAATTTCTCATTTTTTAGGTCCTAAGAGTTTAGTTAAATGACTTGCCCAAGATCACATAGGCAGTAAATAACAGAGTAGGCATTTGGACCCATATATACTAATGCCCCATCTGGCACTATTTCCAAATGGGTACCATGTTTCTCTTCTATGCAAATAACATTTGGCAGCTAGATAATGTTTTAATTAAATGCTTATTATGTGGCAGGCGCTGTGCTAAATGCTAGGGATATACATATAAGGAAATATATATATATATATACATATATATGATAGATATAGATAGATAGATAGATAGATAGATAGATAGATAGATAGATAGATATAAACAAATAGACAGTACCTGCCCTCACGAAGCTTACTTTCTAATGGGGGAAGACAGCACATAAAAGGAAGTTGAAAGAGAACCTTCAGGCTAAAAGTAGCCCATGAAGGAAAAATAATATCCATAAAAATGAAAATATTAACAATAGGAAAGGAGAGGATTAATACCCACTTAGGGATACAGTGGAGAGTCAGGAGCAGAGATGAGAGACAGATGATCATGGCTAGCTTGGGAATTTCCTCAATATATTGAAATGAATCTTTTTCCCCCCAGTTATGGGACAGCTTTTTCTTTCCTCCACCACAAAGAATTCTCAGGAGTCTATGAACAAATATAGGAAGCATAAAACACTCTTAGCCCATTACACTCATTATACATCCCTTCTTCCCTACTTCCCCCCTCCTCCCCAGATAAAGTCCCTTTGTGAAACTTTTGAACAGATAGCTCTCATTCACCTTAGACCTGAAGACTGAATACACTCTTCTTAAAAATTCGGTTTCTTTTATTTTCAGCTCCAAATTCTCTCCTTCCTACCTCCTGTCCCTATTGAGAAAGCAAGAAAAACAAAACCCATTATAAACATGTGTAGTCCAGTAAAACACATCTCTCCATTAACCATGCCCAATGTGTGTGTGTGTGTGTGTGTGTGTGTGTGTGTGTGTGTGTGTATATGCAATATAAGGGGGTAGCTAGGTGGCATAGTGGATAAAGTACTGGGCTTGGAGTCAGGAAGACCTGAATTCGAATCCAACCTCAGACACTTGTTAGCTGTGATCCTGGGTGAGTCACTTAACCGTGTTTGCCTCAGTTTCTTTGAGCTGAAGAAGGAAATGGCAAATCATTCCAGTATCTTAGCCACAAAAATCCCAAATGGGATCACAAAGAGTTGAACCGGGACTGATTCACTAAACAACAGGAAGCCTTCCCCAACTCCCTCTTAATTCTAGTGCTTTCCCTCAGCTAATTATTCCCTATTTATCCTGTATATAGTTTGTTTGTACAGATGTGTTTATATGTTGTCTACTCCATTACTTTGTACCCTCTCTAAGATCAGGGGCTTGTCTTTTGCCTGTTTTTGTAGCCCCATCTCTTAGCACAGTGCCTAGTACGTAGTAGGCACTTAATAAAGGTTTGATTGATGCAGAGGACTTGCCCAGGGTCACACATGTAATATGTGTCTGAGGGTGGATTCAAACTCAAGTCTTCCTGACTCCAGATCCAATGCTCTCTCCACTCTGCCACCTAGTTGCCTCTGAGTGAGGCAGGCGCAGGATCAAGAGAATTAAACTGGACTTCTGAGCCCAGAGGAAATGAGAGCTGGGTCATCGATTCACTTTGGCCCCAGCTATTCAGATAAAGTGATGATTGTCTCTGCATTGGACTTACTGGGGGAGGGGGGGTTGTACTAAGGATAGTATAATGGGGAGGCTTTGGACTTGGGGTCTAGGGAAGAACACTGGGGTTTGAGCTCCTGCCTTGCACTGGCCGTAGGGGCATGGGCAATCCTCCTGTGGTGGGATGCTCTGTGATATTTCATACTAGGTTGTTTGTACATTGTCTACGCCATTAGACTGTAAGCTCCTTGAGGCCAGGAGCTGTCTTTTATCTTTCTTTGCATCCCTAGAATTTAGCACCGTGCCTGGTGCTTAATAAATCCTTGCTGGTTGACTGACTGAGGCTTCAAGTTTTTTTAATATATGCAGTCCCTTTCCTCCAGAATTTATATCTAAGTGTGCATGTCAGGGAGACAGGGAAATATGACAAGTCTACTAATAAGTTGTCATTTCACCTCTGGATGGGCCTCAGTGTTTTCATCTGGGAAATTGATGGGTTGAAATAGACGAACTTCCAAGGTTCCTTCCAGCTCTAACATCCTATAAAATAAGCTGCAGGACAGCACCTTGTCCCTTTTCTCCCTTCCTTAGTTACAAACTAAATATCTTTCCCACCAGTACCTTTAAATCCTTTCCTATTCTGTGAGCTCTGGATTTGGAGTCAGAGATATCTGGGTTTCAGGTCCTGGCTCCATCACTCCGATGGCAACACAGTTGACCTCTCTGATGCTGTTTCCTTGTCTGTAAGAGGGACTATCAACAGTCATCACCATTCACCTCATCATAGGGTGGTTGGAACAATCAAATTAGATTATGCACAGGAAGCACTTTGTGTAATCACCATCATAAATGAAGGCTTTTCTATAAGAGCTCATCCAGTTGCTTAATGTCTGACTCCAACAGATAATTTTTTTTCTGTCCCTATAGCTATTTTTTTTTCCTTTGGGTCAATAAACTGCCTTCTTTCCCACCTCTACTCCCAACAAATGTTCCGACTTGTCTTCTTTCCAAAACTCAGAATAAATAAAGCATTTGTCTTCTGATCAAGAGCTCGGCCAAAAGAGAGTTCTTCATTTCTGGGGGATGATCTGACTAAAGTGGAAGGTACATGTAGGAGAGTAGTGAATAAACAGGTTAAAAAGGTAGGTTGGAGATGGATGTAAAGGGCCCATCTTGTAACTTAGACTTGATATGCCAGGCAATGGGGAGACATTTTAGATTCTTCATTCTAGGAATGTCATGGTGCAGGTTCTACCCCAGTGACTGAATGTAACATTCTCCTTGTCTGGGATTGGCAGCCACACCTTTGCTTGGTTTGGGGAGGGATTTTGTAGACATAGGAAACTGCCATTCCAGAAATCAGTCACCTGCTGGGGTTGGGGTGGGGGAGGGGAGAACATTGGGAACTTTTATAGAAACCAACCTTAGGAGGAATTAAACTCAACACTCTTTAAAAGACTGTTTCCTGGTAAAATTACATCTTGTCAAAGCCCTGGGTACCACAGTGAAAGGTGCTGTGTAAACAGACAGCTATGGAGATAAAGGGAGATTAGAAACTCTGAATAATGGGGCTCGCCATTGTTAGAAGAGTGCAATGAAAAATTATAGGTGCTATTTCAGCAAGTGCGAATCCAGCCGATTTACCTCATCGAGTAGGGAAATGGGACTTGAAGGCCCTCAGGGTCACAATATGCCGCCTGCTCCCAATGAAAACAGGCATTTTTTTTTTTCCAAATTAGACACTCATTTGGACAGTTCTGCGCAACCCTTTGTTGATGAAAACCTTTGGGGAGCGTGTAGTACCAGAGTCCCATCAGAGAGCTGGGCCTGAGAAGCTAATCTCTGCCACAGGGAAACTGCTTGATTGACAGTGACTTTCAATGCCCTCTCCGAGGCTCCCAGACATCTGCCTGGGGGAATAGTGGAGTTCAAATGGCAGGCTAGCTAATTACTAAAAAGAGGGGGAATCACCTGACCAAAAAGTGAACAAAAGACATCTCTCTATTTGACAGTCTGAATCGGCATGGTTGCTTTTTCACTCAGAGATGAAGTTGAAGGAAAAAACCAAACCAGTTTGGACCCAGACTAACTGGATTTGTAGAAGCAAGGTGATACTCTCATGGCAGACCTTGCTAAGAAAAGCCTGGAGGTTTATGAAGCCAGCAAGAGCCTGCTGAGAATAGTTGTAGAGTCTTTGTTTTGAGACTGTTGACTATCCATCTCCTTTCTATCATGTGAGTTTCAAGAAGGACTGAATAATGAGCCTGCCGATACAGCTAGGCAGAGTCTAAAAAGCCCAGGATTCATAGTCTGAGGACTTAGTTTAAAGTTAGGTGTTGTAGAGGGTAGAGAGCTGGACCTAAGAGTTGGGGAAATCTGAATTTAAATCCTGGCTGAGACACTTTCTATTTGTGTGACTTTCAGTAAAATGACAACCTTAGTTTCCTCATCTGCAAAGTGGGATAATAAAAGCTTCTCCCTCCCAGGGCCATTGTAAAGATAGATTGAGGTAATGTCTGCAAAGCTTTTTGTAAACCTTAAAAGACTATATAAATGCAATTATTTAGTCCTCTTCCTGGACAGCTAGGTGGCATTGTGAAGTGCTGGGTCTGGAGTCAGGAAGACTCATTTTCCTGAGTTCAAATCCAGCTTCAGACACTTACTAGCTGTGTGACACTGGGCAAGTCACCTAACCCTGTTTGCCTCAGTTTCCTCATCTGTAAAATGAGCTGGAGAAGGAAATGGCAAACCACTCTAGTGTCTTTGCCAGGAAAACCCTAGATGGGGTCACCAAGCATCAGACACAACTAAACAACAACAGCAAATTCTATCTCTGATGCTTACACTACCTGTTTGACTTCAGGCAAATAATTTAACCTCCTCCCTTCTCCCTGGGCCTTAGTTTCTTCCTCTGTAAAATGAAGGGGTTGGACTAGGCAGCTCTAAATCCATGTTCCTGTGACCTCTGGGAACCCTGCAGGCCTGGGGATTGTTCTACGAAAAAGATGATGATGATGATGACAGCTAGAATTCATGTGGCACTTTATATTATGGCATTTGATCCTCACAAAGCTGACTGAGGGTGGGCCTCTGCTTCCTGAGGGAAGGAGAACATCCAGGTGCGGGAGCCTAAGGGGGGACTTGCCAGTCAGAACAGTCTCACAATTCTTGTATTTCCCAAATAAATAAATTTGATAAGTAGTTATGGAACTACTGTAAGCTAGGTGTTTCAAGATATATGCAAATGAATAGTATATAATGTCTGCCCTCATAGAGTTTAAAGAGTTGGTAAGAATGACAAGAGGAATCCAAATTGTGATACTGCAAAGCAGAATTGATGAGGGTCATCAAAGGCACAAACAAGATGAAAAGAGAGGTCAGAGGAAGGAAACAGCCCTTCTGGCTGTGAGGGTTCAGGGGAGGCTTCATGAACAGAAATTAGAAACCCAGAAATCCTGAAAACAGAAACCCAGGGGCAGCTAGGTGGCACAGTGAATAGGGCACCGGCCCTGGAGTCAGGAGGACCTGAGTTAAATCCAGCCTAAGACACTTAAAACTTACTAGCCGTGTGACCTTGGGCAAGTCACTTAACCCCAATTACCCTGCCTTTCCCCCTCCAAAAAGCAAAACAAAACAAAACAAAAAACCCAACAACAACAAAAACCCACAAGAAATGTGGGTTCTTGTTCTGGTGGGCTAGATAGACACTTCCTGTATGACCTTAGACAAGTCACAAGTCTTCTTATTCAAAGTTCAGGGTCCATTATCTATGCCCCACTACGACCTCTGAGATCCTTCCAACTGTGGGATTCTATAAGTCTCTAAGGTGATTTTGCTGAAATGTCATTTTTCCAGGATAACATCTTAACTGAGTTAAAATGCAGAGATCCTTAACACACTTAACACACTGGACCCTGAAGGATGGATAGAATTTCCAAATGAGTTAACACAGGTAAAGCACTTTGTGAACCTAAGAGCATTATGTAAATGCTGCTACCTTTTTAGCTATTAAAAAGTGGTATTGGCAAGAATTCAATTCAGCAGACATTAAGGTCCAACCATGAAAGGTCACTACCCTGGACACCAAGAATAATATAAAATTTAAAGAAGATACATTCTGAGGATGGCACAAAGGTTAAATAAAACAACAGTTCCAGCCAATAATACACAATAAAATATGATAAAGACCACAGATTTAAAGATAGAGGGACCTTAAGGATCATCTGTTCTCCCTTCCTCAAATAGAAGCCTAGGGAGGTTGTGTCTTGTCCAAGGTCACACTGAGATTTGAATACTTTAGATGGCAACACTCCGTTATATCACACTGGGGTCCAGTAACCCACATCCTTCCTTAACCTCACCTCTACAGGTGGCTTAAAATGCTCTCTTTATTAAAACTCCTCCATGGTAGGTTGAAAATCTGAAAATCTGAAAAATCCCTGAAAATCTGACTCACTACTAAATGAAAGTAAACAAACGTCCCACTAGGAAACAGTTTCTTATGTGGCATGACTCCTACCCCACTAACAAAAAAATCCTACCCCCCGTTGGCCTACTGACTTATTCCTGTCTATAATTAGTCCTTTCCTCCCTCTCTTTTTTCCTTCCTTTCCTTCTTCCTTCTCTCTTTCCTTCTTCCCTTCCTTCCTTCCTTCCTTCCTTCCTTCCTTCCTTCCTTCCTTCCTTCCTTCCTTCCCCTTTCTTTCTCTGTTTATTCATTTATCTATTTATTGGCTTAAACTTTGTCCTTTTAAAATTCAAATACCTATGGAAAGGGTAACACAGTAAATGTCATCATTCAGTGTGAATAAGCTCATCAGATTCTTTCCTTAGAAGCGGGTTTTTATCATTGAAAATATGGAGGGAGCATGAGTGTATTGGACTCTTGAGGTGCAGAAGAAGTTTTGGAGGAGGTCAAAAAGCACTGGAGAGAAGGGGAAGATGGCAACTAGAAACCTACCATCTTTATAGTTTTCCTAACACTGGTTCTAATGATTAATAATAGGCCAATAGGCTAAATCAAATGTGTCAAACATAAGGGCCACTGGGGCATACCACCTACAATATTCCTAAGTGCAGTCAAAACAGATTAAAATGTAACTGGGAAATACTTAACAAAATAAAATATAATAAAGCATAGACAACATTACCTTTTAAAACTAAGGCAACATGCTGTCCACAGGGATCCTTATGTACAGATTAGTAGCCCCATTTATTTCTATTTGAGTTCAGCCCCTCTGAGCTGGATATACTGGGCATGTTTTGCTATATATTTCTTTGTTATAAAAAATGGTTCTTAGGAGTCACGGAAGGAGTTGTTGGGATATAAGAGTAGTATACAAAACATAAAAAATTGTCTTTTTAACTAGTCATAGGCAGTAGAAAAATCCTAGCCTAGTGAAATCTGGAAATGTGGGTTTTTGTCCTGGTGGGCTAGATATTTCCTGGATGACCTTAGACAAAACACAAATCTTCTTATTGCAAATTCAGGACCCATTATCTATACCCCACCACTACCTCTGAGATCCTTCTAGCTCTGGGGTTCTGTGAGTCTCTAAGATGATCTAACGAATACTACTGTTGAAATGTCACTTTTTCCAGGATAATATCTTACTTGAGTTAAAATGTGGAAATTCTTAAGAAAGCATTCAGCACTGGTGAGGAGGTTGGGAATTTCCAGGAGATCTTTAGGGGAGGTGTTTTGGGGCAGCATATCCTTTGGGTCTCTCAGCTCACACCCAGGGACAACCTACTTGCCTTATATCTAAGGCCCTTGGGCCTGACCAGTTTCCACAGCTTTCCCTAATTAAAGATGGGAAAGACAAGCAGAATCATCCAAACATGTAACCCAGAGCTCTAGAAGGGATCTTAGAAGTTGTCTTCACCTGAGATCCATAGACAGAATTCAGGGAATCCAGGAACTTGAATGAGAAAAAAAAATTTTGTTTTCTCTAACCTTTAATTGAAATTTAGCAGTATTGTAAAACATTATTTAAAGAAGGGGTAGGGGCGGGTAGGTGGCTCAGTGAATAGAGCACTGGCCCTGGAGTCAGGAGGACATGACTTCAAATCCAGCCTCAGATACTTAACACACACACACAAAAAAAAACTAGCCGGGTGACCTTGGGCAAGTCACTTAACCTCAATTGCCCTCCAAAAAGCAAAAAAAAAAGGGGGGGGTCGATAGTCACTTGACTATCAAAAGGGTCCTGACTCCTGACTCAACTCCCTCATTCTACAGATAAGGAAATAGAGACCCAGAAGAAAATGTGACTTGCTCAGTCACACAATTAATGAATGATAGATCTGGAGGTCAAACCCAGGTCTCCTGATTTCCAGTACTTTTCCACACAACATTCAAAGACTCTCTTTTTTAAATTATGAAATACAGGTAAATCCTTTTAGGATCAGATTAGCCTTGCCTAGTAAATGTTTGTTGACTGACCATTGATTTTCATCATTTGGTGCTTGTGTCAGCTCGCATAGAGGATTCAGGGCTGGACTTGAGGTCCAGAAGGCCTAATTCAAATCCTATTCGAATCAGATGCTGACCACCTTTGTGACCTCGGGCAAGCTATTTATACTCTCTGGGCTTTAGTTCCCCCTTCTGTAAAATAAGGAGTTGGACTAGATGGCCACTGAGGTTCCGTCTAGCTCCACATTTATTGTTCTTTGCAAATCACTTAGTATAAGTGAGTGACTTAGGCTCTCTCATCCTCAGTTTCCTCATACATAAAATGAGAATAGTAATAGCCTTAGAGTAGTAACAGTAGTAATGAGGGTCAAATGAGATGTTTTATAAACCTTTAAATGCTGTATTAGGTATTCATCTATCTAATAGCTATCTGTATCTGTCTATCTATCTCTCTGTCTGTATCTATCTATCTATCATCTATCTATCTATCTATCTATCTATCTATCTATCTATCTATCTATCTATCTATCTATCTATCTATCTATCTATCTATCTGATCTTCCTTCTATACCTTGATTGCTTTTTTGAATAGAGGGAAGCTGCTGGTTGGTAAATTGGGGCCCCCAAAAGAATAGAAGATAGGCATCTTCTTGATGGATGCACTCACTTTCTCCATATCAGACATGGGAAGCTCTTTGAAACCTTTGGTTGCAGAGAATAGGTCAATGTATTATTTATCCATTGGCAGCAGGCTAATATACTAGCCCATTTCCTCCCGCTATAATCATCTTTTAAAAGCCTGTCATTTCCATTGCTCTCAAACTGCAGGAGAAATATGTGGACATTGATAAGAAATCCAATTAATTTTTTTTTTCAAGTATCAGAGCTCCGATCCCCTTTAAAGCATAACCTGCACCTTTATTCCATCTCCAAGATGCTCATGGCTATAGCCAAGGATTAATAGACTAGACTGTTTCTATGCCTTTTCCAAAATGAGAATATCGGGGAACTTTTCTGTCAGGAAGCCTTTCTTTCTCCTTTAGTGTAATATATGTTACAAACCAGGAGTGTGGAAGTGACAGGAGTCACTTGTCATCATTCTGCTCCTCATCATTATTAGGATGGTAACAATTACTTGGCAGTGGGTGAGCTGGCACCCGGGCGTTGGAAGGTGGCATCCTAAAAGCTCTCGTTGGATGCATTTCAGATTCCTTGTCCAGGGAAGCATGAAGGACTGAGCTGGAACTCATTTTCTCTCATATGAATAAGTCACAATCTGAGGGAATCATTTCAGTTCTTCCCCCCAAATCCATAATTGTATCTGTGTGGGTATGGCTCGGGGCATTAAACCTTAGTGCTAGCCTGATCATTACTTTCAATATTAAAAGCCTAAATAAAACTTAGCTAAGAGGTGATGAATGGCCTTGAACATAGCAACAGCTCCTGCTAAAATTAGAGCAAATACCCTGTATCAGGTCGGCGAATTAATGGATTTTCAAAATGCTCAATGTTTATCATGTTCTTTTGCTCTAATGCATTATATAACATTCAGATATTTTATTTGGCTATCAAATATAGATTTCTAATATTGAAAGTAATGAGCTAACTGGCTTTCAAATCCCAAAAGAATTTATTAGCTTTGTTAGGGACCCCAAAAGAGCTCTAAACTGCACTGAGACTTTTGGGACACCCTGTATAGGTATTGATGTGTGTGTACATGTACATATATGTAGATATATACATATATAAAATATGCTCACTTTTAAACATAACCTATACCTTTCCCCCCCACATGCACACAGATAAACATACACACATGTGCATGTGTATTTACACACACATATTTTACATTACAATATTGTTGAGTAGGTACTGTTATTATCCATACAGAGTATATGTTTAGAGTGAGATAAGGAATATGCTACCCATGTCATATTAAGAAGGTATTAGTATTACAAAAAGGGGTTCCAGTAGAAAACTCATGAGCTGTTGAAAGGATACCATTAACAGACTTAGGTGAGTGTGCTCTCATCTCTGCTGATACTGTCTCTGTTTGGTCCCATCACAGGGGCATAGATTCAGAGCTGGAAAGGACTTTAAGGGCCATTTAGTCCAACCCCTTCATTCTGCACATATGAGGAAACTGAGGCTCCCTAAAGGTTGTCACCTTCTCCAAATCACATAAATGGCATCTGACAGAGGCAGGTTTTAAATCTAGGTCCTATTTCCAAAGTCAAAGCTCTTAACATTGTACCACACTGTCTCTCAACTCACAAGCATGAGATGAGGGTGCAGCTTGTCTGAAAAAGCTCTGGGAGTTTTCACTCTAAATACAAGTACAAGAGGCAAGAGCTAACTCTATCTTAGGCAACACTGAGAGACATAGCTTCCAGGATTAAGGGACTGATATGGTCCTTCTGTACTCAGCCCAGGTCATTCAATATATGGAGTATCGTGTTCAGTTCTGGACACCTAGGAAAAAAAGTTGATAAATGGGAGGGTGAGGGGAGAGAGGTGTTGGTCACATGATAACCAGTCAAAAAGTCCTGATTATGTGTGTGTGAAGCATTGTGCTAAGCACTGAAGAACAAGGAAGGAAGGAAGGAAAAGGAGAAAGGAAGGAAGGTAGGAAGGAAGAAAGGGAAAGAGGAAGTAAAGAAAATAAAAAAGGAAAGAAGGAAGAAAGGAAACAAGAGAAAGAAGGAAGGGGCGGCCAGGTAGCACAGCGAGTAAGAGCACTGGCTCCAGTGTTGAGAGGACCTGGAGATTGAATCCCGGGCTCAGACACTTAGCACCCACCCAGAAACACCTGGCCATGTAACCTTGAGCAAGTTACTTAACCCCAATTGCTTAGGGGCGGCCAGGTGGCTCAACGAGTTAGAGCACCGGCTCCAGTGTTGGGATGACCTGGATCAAATCCGGGCTCAGATACTCAGCACCACACCCAGAAATAACTGGCTGTGTAACCTTGAGCAAGTTACTTAACCCCGATTGCATTAAAAAAAAAAAGAGAAGGAAAGAGGGAGGGAGGAAGGCAAATAAAAAGGAAGGAAGGAAAATAAACAAGGAAGGAAGAGGGAGAAAGTAAGGAAAATAAAAAAGGAAGAAAGAAGAAGGAAGGAAAATAAATAGGAAGAGAGGGAGAGAGTAAGGAAGAAAGGAAGGAAAAAGGGAAAGTGGGAAGAGAAGGAAAGAGGGAATTAAGGAAAGAAAATAAAAAAGGAAGGAAGGAAGATTCCTTGAATAGAATTTATATTCTAATGGTGGAGATAACATGTAAATTAACTAGTCAGATATAAACAGAATAGATCAGGGCAATCTCAGACCGGAATGTACTAGCAACAGGGGGGACTGGGAAAGGCCTCTTGCAGACAGTAGAATTGAGTTGAAACTTGAAGGAAGCCAGAAACAAAGAGACTGAGGAGCAGGGGCAGCCAGAGCGTTCAGGCATTGGAGACAGGGAGTATATAAGAACATCCTTTCTGAGGAACTACAAGTAGGCCAGTAGGCTTGCAGAGTTTATGGAAAGACTGAAAGGTAAGAAGGGAACGTGGTATGAAGAACTTCAAATGCCAAATAGAAGACTTTTTATTTTATTCTGCAGGTAATAGGGAGCCACTGTTTATTGAGGGAGGAGGGTGAGTGACATGGTCAGACCTATGCTTAAGGAAAATCATTTTGCCACGGAGTGGGGGATGGATTGAAATGAGAAGAAACTTGAGGCAGGGAAACCAATGTATTACACCTACCTATGAATGACTATCATTTTGCCAAGTCACAAATAAAGTCTTTGTCTTGTGTCTGAGATGACTTGAGGAGAGAATGAGCATCTTGTTGGGGGAAGTTAAAAAGCATCATGGTTCCTCAGCTTGACATTTAAAGCCTTTTCCCATCTAGTTCTGCATAACCCTTCCAGACTTTTTTTTTTTCACTCATCTACTCTACTGACTCTCAGTAAAAGGCAGCCAGTTGATGGAGTGGGCAGAGCTTTTGTCCTGGAGTCAGAAAGACCTGAATTCAAATTCTACCTCAGGAACTAACAATGCTTAGACAAGGCACTTAAACTCTTAACAGTTTCCTCATCTGTAAAATGGGACTACTACCCCCTGCCTCCAGGTGTTATCTGAGATAAGGATGAGATCATCCAGGTAAACTCCAGATAAGGTTAGCTATTTTTATATCCCAGACAAAGTGGCCTACCCCCTATTGCATGCATTTGGCCTTCTATATATATCCCATCCCCAATGGCTTTGTACAAAGGGCTCTAAGTGCCTCCAACTGTCTTCCTCCTCACCTTCCTCTCTTGGAATCTCTCACTTTCTTCAAGCCTCAGCTTGGATGCCGCCTCCTCCAGGAAGCCGTTCCTGATCTCCCTGGCTGTTACTGTTCTCTCCCTACCCTCCAAGGAGGATGTGGGGGTTGGTTGGTTTTTGTCCTTTGTTCTCGAAGGACCAAAATGGCATCTCCATGTTAGAGTCAAGTTACCTCATGTCCCACTGGTTGATCAGACTGGCATGAGCTTAGAATGCTTCGCCACAGGTCAGGTACAAATAGTCCTTGTGGATCTGCTAGCGGAATGTAAACTCCTGGAGGACAGGGACTGCTTTCCCTCTTGCCATTTTTGTGTCCCAAGCACTGAGCACAACGTCATACGTATTGTGTTGTTCACTTGTTTCAGTCATGACCTCAGTTGGGGTTTTCTTGGCAAAAATACTAGAGTGGTTTGCCATTTCCTTCTCCAGCTCATTTGACGGATGAGGAAACTGAGGCAAACAGGGTTAAGTGACTTGTCTAGGGTCACACAGCTAGTAAGTGTCTGAGGACAGATTTTAACTCAGGAAGTCTTCCTGACTCCAGGCCCAGCACTCTACCCACTGTGCCACCTAACTGCCCCATTGTACATATAATAGGTAATTATTAAAAGCTTGTTGTTTCTGACCCTTTCACATCATTTCCTTAGGCATCTTTGACAAAGAACTGACTCCTAACTTTTGTGTATTTTAACTGCACCTGATGTGTGTCATTTAAAAGCACCTTTGATGAGAGAAACATTTGAAAATACAGATTTTAGGGTGAGGTGGCATAGTGGCTAGAATGCTAGATGTGAAGTCAAGATGGCCAGAGCAAAAATCCTGCCTCAGAAATGGATTAGTTGTGTGACCTTGGGCAAGTCACTTGCCTTCTCTGTGACTCAGTTTCCTCATCTGTAAAATGAGAGGGTTAGATTCAGTGGCCCCTAAGGTCACTTTCAGGTCTAAATCTGCCATCCTATGATCCTATATATGTGAGGTCAAAAGGAAAGAAACAGCTATAAAGTAGAAGCAAAAGCTTCCCATGGAGGGCAGTGATTTTAATAGATTCCAGGCCAAATTGATGGTTCACCATATTTGAGCTTTTCTGTGTGTGTGTGTGTGTGTGTGTGTGATTTTTGGAGGGAAGAAGGTAGGGCAATTGGGGTTAAGTGACTTGCCCAAGGTCACAAGGCTAGTTTTTTGTCTCAAGTGTCTGAGGCCAAATTTGAACTCAGGTCCTCCTGACTCCAGGGCAGGTACTCACTTCATCCAGCCACCTAGCCATCCCTTAGGCATTTTTTATGTCACTAGCAGAGTATGGCTATTATTAATAATTATAATAATCATAGCTACAATTTATATAGTTCTTCAAAGTTTGTAAAGCCCTTTACAAATATCACATTATCCTCCTAACCCTGAGAGTCAAGTGTTATCCCCACTTTAGAGATGAGGAGACATTAAGTTACTTGCTCAGGGTAACACAGTAAATGTCTGAGGCCGGATTTGAACTCAGATCTTCCTGACTCCAGGTCCAATGCTAAATAGGGTAACCATCCCACCTAATGTCTGCCTTAGCTAGCTAGAATTGGAAGGGATTTTTAGCTGAGCTGTGACTGGGGGGGGGGGGGGGGGGGGAGTGAGAAAAAGGCTGACTGAGACTTTGCCCTAGGGTGCCGAATTTAGAGGGCTTTGTAGAAACAACAGAGCTTAGTACCTCATTAACAAGAATAATTAATTAAAATAGAAAGCAATGTCTGTCTAGGCTGAACTCTTCCTCCATCCTACCCTTGTGCTTTAAGAGGGGTTAAGCACCCTCAGTTAAGGGCGTTCTTAGGCCTCCTTGACCAGGGAGTGAATGGTTTGCTGTATTGGGGTGTTAAAAGTCCTAGTGATGGCTCTGAATGCCAATACAGAATAATAGTGCAAAGTTTACTTTAATAATTCAAGCATCTGTGATTTGATTGATATAGCGGCTCCCCCTACCAGTACAGATGGCAACCCCACCATGACTTTATAAATGAAATAATTATCATTCACTATCACCAGCCTCTTAAAATTTATCTGTTCTGGTCCTGGGACCAAACACATGCAGTCAGCATGATACAATAAAAAGACAACGAGATGTCAGGGGTCAGAGAACCCCCCCCCCCCTTGAAATCCTACCTGTGGTCGGCCCTGCCTTTAGAACCCTGGACAAGTGATTTTTATTTTCCTCCATCTCACTTTCTTCAGCTATAAAATGAGACGGTTGGGCTATGTCATATAGGCCATCACCAGACCCACACTCAAAGCTTTTCTAGCTGCCAGAGCTTTGGGGAATGCAGGGTCATCTCCACACCACAACCAGGCAGAATGGGGCTTTGGACAAGGAGGGTCAAGCCTCAAGCCCAGGTTTTCTGATGTAAGTCTCTGATTCTTTCTATAATGCAGCCTTTCCCCTACCCTCCCTCCCCTCACACCCCCACCCCATCCCCCATGCTCCCCATCCCCCCCATCCCCTGCCTCCTCCCATCAGAGTCAGGCTACCTGATAAAATGAATTCCTGCAATGGTGTTAATGGCTGATAATGGCTTATGGTATCATTCCTCTGGTTCTTAACCTGGGATTCACAAAAAGAGTTCTGAATACATTTCAGGAAGTCTTTGAAACTTGGATTGGAAAAGAAAATTACATTTTTGGTTTTGCTAACCTTCAGCTGAAATTTAGCATTCCCTTCAGTTATGAATAACAAACTGCAGCAGGCCCAGCTGCACCTGTGACATTATCGCCAATAGAAATTACAGATATTTTCAAATCACATCAGAGTGTCATCGAGATCTCAAAATATCGTTTATGCTCATCACTACTTTGAAAAGCTATTAGACTCTTTAACTTGCTTGTATTTTACATGTATTATCTTGTTGACGTGTTGATAAAGAAGCACATATATTACTGTATGGCAAATTTGAATTGAAAAAAAATTTGGAGTTCTGTACTTCAGTATAATTGATTTCCTCAGTAATCCTTCATATTGTATTCAAGGCTTTTAAAGTCAGTACTCTAAGAAGGGGTCCATAGGCTTGATCAGATGGCCAAAGGGATTAAACGCACAAAATGGTTTAAGCAGCCCTTCTCTGGGGGAATTTTTACTCTAACAGTTCCTCTTAGCCTAGAGAAGTGACTAATGGTGGGAGTTTCAGTCACTGTGGCAAGCCAATGGGGGAGGCATTTTGGGGTGGGTGAGATGTTCGTGGGTTCTCACAGCACAGCATGTAGGTAGACACCTACAGCCATCATCATCATCATCATCATCATCGACCTGACTGTGTACACACCAGGCCCACCCTGCTTGTGACAGCCAAGCCTCAGCTTATATTAGTGTCTTAGGGGGAACCAGGACTAAGTGGAGATCTGTGAATCACCTTCCAAATCTTAAACAGATCTCTTTCCTGCTTATACTGTGTTTTAATAGTAGCTCACATCCCTGTAGCATTTTGTGGTTTACAAAGCACTTTTCTTATAACCCTGGGGGATAGCTAAAGCAGGTATAATTATTCCCATTTTATTGATGGAATAACCAAGGCTGAGAGAGGAGCAGATTGTTCAAACAAGGCTCACGTGGCTAGTAAGCTGCAAAGAAGGTACTCGGACCCTAGACACACCTCTTACATCAGCATCATTCCTTCTTCTTGGTAAGAAGGTATCATGGTGTAGTGGTGGGTTGAGAATTAGGAGGCTTAGGGTAGTTAGGTGGGGCTGTGGATAGAGTTGGGAGGACCTGAATGCAAATCTGGCCTCAGATACTTACTAACTGTAAGTATGACCCTGGGCAAGTCACTTAATATCCATTGAGGGGAGGAGAGAGAGAGAGAGAGAGAGACAGACAGACAGACAGAGAGAGAGAGAGAGAGAGAGAGAGAGAGAGAGAGAGAGAGAGAGAGAAGAGAAGAGAAGAGAAGAGAAGAGAAGAGAAGAGAAGAGAAGAGAAGAGAAGAGAAGAGAAGAGAAGAGAAGAGAAGAGAAAAGGAGAAAAGATCGGAGAGGAGGGGAGGAGAGGAGAGAGACACAGAGACAGAGAGAAAATTAGGAGACAAATTCTAGCCCTTATTCTACCACTAAATACTAAACAAGTTACTTTGCTTCTCTGGTTCTTCACTTCCTTTTAAAAATATGGTTTTTGAACTAGATGACATCTAAATTCCCTTCTAAGCCCATAATTCTATGACTGATGGAATTATTCCAGGGAATATGAGCCTTCTCTATACATTCAGGCTTTATGCTATCAATCTCTTCTATTCAATACATCTTTCTCATTATTGTTTGATCTTGCAAATCGGGATCAGAGGCTCATAAACAGAGTTGGAAGGGTTTACCCCGAATATTAGTTTTAGAAGGAAATTGAGGCACAGAGGGGTTAAGTGACTTTCCATGGTCATATAATGTCTGAATCCAGATTCAAACTCAGGTCTTCCTGACTCCAAGCCCTGCACTCTATCCACTATGCCACCTAGCTACCTAAAATTCATATCTTCACATAACCTCATTAGATGCCATTTGTGCTTGACAAAAATCAGGCTCATTTAAAACAATCATAATTGAGGAGTGTGCCCTTTGTAAAAGATGTCTAGAAATTGGCGTGAAGGGGTAGAAAGGAAACAAAGAAAATGAGAGATGGTTGGAAGTGTAAGCTGTCTTGGGGATTATCGGGTCCAATTTCCATATTTCACAGAGGAAGAAACTGAGTCTCCAAGAGGTGAACAGATGATTTGCTCAAGTCCTCAAAGCTATTTAGAAGCAGAAATGGGAATCCTGACTCTCCCCTGCCCTCTTCCTATGGTACAGATATAAAGTAATGAAAGAAAGGGATTGCTTATATTAGATTGCATGCCAGCTTGGGGAGGGGGGAAATTTTCAGAACTCAAAATCTTACAAAAGTGAATGTTGAAAGCTAAAAATTAATTAATTAATTGTTTAAAAGGGGATTGAAAGAAATCTAGCACCTCAAGGCATGGAGGGAAAAGAGAAAGTTATTTTTCTTACTTAGACTTTCCCTGCCCTGCTCCTGAGGCACCAGAGATCTGACCTAGATTCTCTACCCTTTGGCTGTAATATTTACAGCGTCTCCTATTCCCTTGAGATGCAGATTCAGCCAAATAAAGCTCAAGGAGTCATAGAATTTTGAAGGTAGAAGTCACTTAGAGATCATCCAGGTGAACCCCTTATTCTACAGATATTATGATAATAATAATAATAATAATAATATTTGCAAATTACTTTATAGACCTTAATCTCATTTGATCCACACCAGCAACCCTGTAAGGGTAGGTACTATGATTATCTGTATTTTATAGATGACAAAACTGAGCCTGAGAGAGATTAAGTGACTAGTCCAGGATGACACAGATAGTGTCTGAGGTAAGATTAGAATTCACGGCCTCCTCAACCTAAGCCCCAGTGCCAATCCACAATGCCATCTCAGATGGGAAAACTCACACCCAGGGAAGTAAAATGACTTTCCCAAGGTCACAGAACTAGTGGTGAGCCTCCAAATTTGGCTGTTCTGGCCCCGGGACTAAACACAGTTGGCTTCTGAAAGTGGAAACAGCATTAGATCTAGAGTGAGGGTGTGACTTTGGGCAAGTCACTTAACTTCCCTGGGTGTCAGTTTCATCATCTGTAAAAATGAGTGTATTAGATTAAGTAATGTAAAGTAATGTAAAAATACCACCAATTTAAGTGATTTATGACTTTAGGCAAGACCCTCACTGTAGCTGGGAAGCCTTCCTGGAACAATTACCCTATAAAAGGAGGAATGGGAAAGCTGGGGTGCTTTGGGGGTGAGAGAGAATTCTGGTAAGGAGAGACAAGCTGGGAAAGAGCATAGAAACAGATCTTGTAGGAAGACACGGTTCTGGGTAAAGAGGCACTGGCCAGATTTCCTTTGCCTCCATGACCTTGTGCCATAAGTATTCCTAGGCCAAACTGAGTGTCCAGTAACACTTCTGATGTTCCCTCCCCCCCTGCAATCTTTCCTGTATGTCAAGTTAGCCCCCAAATCCCTCAGTGGAGAACAGTCAATGCAGCTTACTCCAACAGAGGAAGCTCAAAGGGAATCAGCATATTTAATTAAAGTGCCCAATGAATAGCTTTACATCATTTCTTAATTACCATCTTTGCCTTCAAGGGGATGGCTTTTAAATGAGGTTTTAAACTTTTTTCTTTCTTTCTTTTTATTTTTTTTTAATGCTGAGTGAGTATAGAGCAGAGGGTGGTACAGAGTAGGTGGGATAGAAAAGGGCCTGAGGAAGTATAGTCTATATTTTGAGGAACTTCATTTAAAGCATGTGGGCAGCCTACAGAGAAATAGAGTGGAAGACTTTTAAGTCCCCTAGAACTGAAGCTTCAGTGAATTTGAATTTGATTTTCAGGTGAATAGAAATGGAACATTAATGTGTATCATATTTCTTGCCTTCTTAATGGGTGAGGAAGGTCCAGGGAGGGAGAGAACTTGCAAATGAAAATTTTAAAAAATTTTAAGATTTTAAAAAAAGGTAATTGCAAAGAAGAAGCAGAAAAAGGTGGGGAAGGAAGAGGAGGAGAAGAAGGAGAAGAAGGAGGAGGAGGAGGAAGGAGAAGGAGGAATACAGTTCTTTGTAGGACTCAAACTGTTTTCTCATTAATTTCATGCCAATTTGCCATGGACAAAAGGCCACACATTCCAAGGGAAAAAATTATCTACCTGGGGTATCCAATAGAATATAAGGTACTTGAGGACAGGGCTTGTTTGCTTTTGCTGTCTTTGTATCCTCAGCTCCTAGCCTGCTTCTTAACATAGTATACATGCACATAGCATATGCATATGGTAGAAATTTAATAAATATGAATTGAATTAAATTCTGTGATTTTGGCCTAGAACTGGAATGTCACAGAGTAGTCAAGGTCAAAGACAGCCAGGTGGTGTAATGGGTAGTGTCAGGCCTGGAGTCAGGAGGCCCTGACTTCAAATCTGATCTCAGACATTTATTAGCTGTGTGACCCTGGGAAAGTCATTTAACCCTGTTTATCTCAGTTTCCTCACCTGTAAAGTGAACTGAAGAAGGAAATGACAAACCACACCAGTATCTTTGCCAAGAAAATGCCAGATTGGGGTGGCTAGGTGGCGCAGTGAATAGAGCACCAGCCCTGGAGTCAGGAGGACCCGAGTTCAAATCTGGTCTCAGACACTTGACACACTTACTAGCCATGTGACCTTGGGCAAGTCACTTAACCCCAATTGCCCTACCTTCCCCCCTCCAAAAAGGAAAAAAAACAAAAAAAGAAACCCCACCAGATGGAATAATGAAGAGTTGGATGTGACTTATCAACTAAATAACAAAAAAAGTCAAGGGTCAAGTTGTTAAATCAAGGGACTCTGGTCCCTGAAAGAGGCTGAAGAAGTTTACCTTAAGAACACTGAATCAGAAGACTTGGATTCAATCTCATCTCTGTCGTATAAATACCTATGAGACCATGGGCAACTGATGTAAGCCCTAAGGGGCCTCAGTTTCCTCATCTGTAAAATGAAAGTTTGGAATTGATGATCTCCAAGGTCACTTACAGCTCTAAAGCTATAAACCTGGAAAGGATGCCAAGACCATTATATGTGAACTATTGCTTTATGTTGCCCAGATCCAGGTCATCACTGATCCGTTCACCAAGCTGCCCCCATTCTAGCCATCATCTTCATCTCCTTCTCCATTGGAGCCTTGGACTTTGTTTCTGGGCCACCCGGCTCTGATAGGTGACCTTTTATGTTATCTTGCCTGGAACCAGGCCTATGACTCCTTCCCCCTCCATTTCCACACCATACTACCTTCCTCCCCTTCCCATTCCCTTGTTAAGTATTGTCTTCCTCCATTAGAATATAAGCTTCTTGAGCATAGGAACTGTCTTGCTTGCTTGTATTGTATCCCTAGGGCTTGTTCTAGCCTCCCCCCCCACTCCCCCCCTCTCTCTCTTTCTCCTGTCATTTCTGATTTTAGAGGAACATAGAATAATAATTTCTGGCATTTATATCTTGCTCAACTAAGACGTTTACATAAACTATCTCATTGGATCTTCAAGACAACTCTGAAAAGGTTGATAGGTAATACTAGAAGTCATTATCCCCTTTCACTCAGAAGGAAACTGAAACTCAGAGAAATGAATTGACCGGCCCAAGGTCACTGAGCTCATAAATATTGGACTTCAGATCTTCTATCTCCAAGTTCAGTGCTCTATATAGTACAACACACCATGTCTTTAATTCAACCCACCTCTTATTTTTACCATTATTGAAATTCTTACATGCAGCCTAATTTATTTCAGGTCAGTGTTCATAGAATCATAGAATTTACAGATGGAAGGAGCCCTAGTTAGCCAGTTCGATGTGAATGAGATAAGAAGTCTCCTGTGGAGCTTCCCAAGGATATGTGCTTGGCTTTGTGCTATCTAATATTTCTGTCAGTGACTTGGATTAAGACAGAGCTAGCCTGCTCATCAAATCTGCAGATGACCCAGAACTGGGAAGGAAAGCCAACAGATTGGCTGAAAGTTATCTAATTTACTTCCTTCTTTTAAAAAATCCTTAATTTTCTTTTGTATTATCAAGGACAAACATCAACAAATAAACATTACTTTATACAATAAATAGAAAAGAGGATTGTACATGACATCTTCAATCTCTATTACATAGAATTTTGTTTTGTTTTAGTATATAGTAAATTTAACTAAATCATTCCAACATTGCCTTGTCTTTCTGTGCCTCTTCTGAACGTCCTGATCTCTTCTATACATTTTGTTTAATTTTTCATTGATGCTCTTTTCATTTCTTCTTTGTGTGTGTGTAGATATCTCTTCCTTTCTATTCCTCCCTTTAACTCTCCCACCACCCAAAGTAATAATAGTAATAATGATAAAGCCCTTAGAACAAATAAACATAGTTAATAAAAATAAACCAAAACCGGTCATGTATAAACACCTCTGTCTCATTCTATACCTCTAGATTATTGCTGTTAAAAAGAAATATTAGGTACCTACTCTGTGCCAAGCACTAGGCAAAGTGCTTTTACCAGGATTCTGGGAAGTAGGTGCTATTTTTATCCACATTTTACAAGTAAGGAAACTGAGGAAGACTAAACTGAAGAGAATTGCTGAAGCTTACTCGGTCAGGCTGTGTCTGAGGACAGATATGAAATTGGAGGTCCCTGATGTCACATTCGGGTCTCTGTCTGTCACACCACACAGCTGCTGCTCTGCCAAGTGGTGGCAAGCAGGCTTTATTATCATTCTTTTGGAGTCATTACCATATCCTGAGTAAGAAAACTCATACCCAGAGAAGTTAAAGGACATCCAGGTAACCAGCAGGCAGTCAGAATGGTATCATGAATTTTCAGCTAACCTCAGAGTCAGGAAGTCCTGACATACTGGCTCTGTGAGCCTGGGCAATTCGCTCCATCTCTACCTATCTCAATTGTCTCACCTGTAAAATGGGGATAATAACAGCATCTACTTCCCAGGAGCCTTGTGAGGATCAAATGAATTAATATTTATATAGTACTTTACTCAGTGCCTGCAGATACCTAACAGGTGCTTTCTTTTTTAAATGGCAATAATCTAGAGGTACAGAATGAGAAAGACAATGTATTGGTTCATTTTGCTTGACTGTATTTGTTACAAGGGAGAACTTTTATCATTATCATATTTTTTGAAGGTGGTGAGATCACAACCACCACCACCCCAACCGAAAAAAAGAAAAAAAAAGAACATCAATGAAAAATTAAAATATATAGAAGAGACTAGAAGGGAGTTTAGAAGAGGCATAAACAGGGTAATATTGGAACTATCCAGTTAAATCTAATATATACTATTAAAATAGTATTATAATAGTAGTAATAAATTAACAATATATTAATATTAGTAGTATTAATATAGTATATATTTCTATATATTATATAATTATATATAGTAGAATTAATAGTATATTAATATATACTATATTAATAGTATATAGTAAAATAATAGTAATAAATTAATAAATCTAATTCTCCTCTTTGTGAGTTCAAATATGGCCTCAAACACTTACTAGCTGAGTGACCCTGAGCAAGTCACTTAACCCTGTTTGCCTCAGCTTCCCTATCTATAAAAAGAGCTGGAGAAGGAAATGACAAACCACTCCAGTATCTTTGCCAAGAAAACCCTGAATAGGGCCACAGAGAGTCAGACATCACTCAACAAAAACAACTTTTTTTTGAAAAAACCTGTATGTAATAAAGATTCATGGTGCCATATACGGTCCCCTTTTTCTGTACCTATATCTACTCAGAATGCAATTTCCTTGCCTGCTTATATTTGTCTCCCCAGAACTTAGCAGGATGTCTGGCACATAGTAAACACTTAATAAATGTTTTTTCATTCATTCATTCATTCATTCATTCATTCATTCATTCATTCATTCATATCTTTCAACACATGAACATCATGTACCCATGAAATGGACATGAGCTTAGCTAAAGCCAGAGAAGAAAGAGAGAGTAAAGAAGCCAAAACAGATTGTGCATTTTGTCCTTTGTGAAATTCCCAAGGCAGCAGAGAGGACCAAAGAGTACCCCCCTTACTGAAAGGGCCATCCAATCCTGGATAGCCAACAGATCTAGCTCAGCTTCTTCTCCACTGGGAGGAGTTGGGTCAGGAAAGAGGTTTATGTGGTACAGAAAGCATAGAATTGCTTTCCTGAAATGGACCCTTGCTTCACTCAGAGACGACAGTAAGTGATCCCCAAAGTGCTGTGCTTTCAAGATGAAAGGCAGCCCCTGACTTGCACAGCCCTTCCTTTCCCCAGTGACCTTGGCTATTGGAAGATGAGTGAAGGTGCTGGGCCTGTGTGTAGATACTTCATCCCTCCTGGCGAAGGTGCATTCAGACCCAAGGAAACCCAGAGGAGGAATAAAAACCACATTCCAGCCAAAGTAATGGCTTCCTTTTCTATGCATCGATCTGTGTTGTTTGTAGTCATCATGCCCTGATCAAGAGGCATTGATTAAAGGGAGGCTGGGAAAATGGTTCGTTTTTACTTTGTTAGTTGCACAATAGAAGCATGGGCTCCAAAGGCCAGAAGGGACCACAAGAAGTTATCCGGCTCATTCCCCTCTTTCAGACAGAATCACATTGCTGTCATCTCAGAAAAAAAAAATTGAGATCTGGCCTATTTGTCAAACCCTTTGGGAAAGAGATTACACAATTTCCCTCTATAGCCCATCCTTTTATTAGCTAATACTGCTCAATGTTAGGGAAGCTTTTCTTTCTGTCTCTCTAAAGATCAGCACCTCCGTGCACATATTTGTGGGTATACATATATATGGGTGTATATATGTACATATATATATACCTATACATGTGTATGTGTGTGTACATATATATATATCATGCATACATACACACACATATTCTTGTTTTTACTTATTGGCATGTCTGTTGTATCCTACAAATACAATATAAGTTCCTTGAGGGCAGATGCTGGAGTTTTTGCTTTTGGTTGTTTATTCTGTTATTGTATACCTAGGTCCTGATGTAGTGCCCGGTGCTTTTCCCCTCTCCTTTGGACTAGATTCATTATTTCATTAGTACATGGGATGCCCAATAAAGAAGCTTTTTATGAGCAGCCAGGTGGTGCAGTAGATAGCACCCTGGGCCTGAAGTCAGGAAGATGTGCATTTAAAGCTAGCTTCAAACATTTACTAGCTGTGTGACTCTGGGCAAGTCAAATAACCTCTATTTGCCTTATTTTTCTCATCTGTAAATTGGGGATAATAATAACACCTACCTTCTAGGTTTGTGAGGATCAAAGCATTAAACACAGTATGTGACACAGAGCTGGTTGTTGTCCTTTGTTCTCAAAGAGGACCAAAATGACATCACCACGTTGGGGTCAAGGTACAGTGCGTCCCACTGTGACTGATCAGACCAGCATGAGCTTGGAAGGCTCTACCACAGATAGTCCATATGAACACATATAAATGTGTTATCATGACAATGTAAATCTGCACCTTCTTGCCTTAGATGACTGCCCTAAATGTGTGACTTCCCTGGAATCACACAGATAGTATATGCCACATGCAGGACTTGATCCCAGGTCCTCCTGATTCCTGAGGCTGACCCTCTATACCAAGATGCCTCTATACCTGAGTGTAAGTATCAGTTCTCTCCAGCCCTTTGTGACCCCACTTGGGGTTTTCTTGGCAAAGATACTGGAGGGGTTTGCCATTTCCTTCTCCAGCTTATTTGACAGATGAGGAAACTGAGACAAACAGGATTATGTGACTTGCCCAGAGTCACACAGCTAGTAATTTTCTGAGGCCAAATTTGAATGCAGGCCTTCCTAACTCCAGGCCCAGCACTCTATTCACTTTGCCACCCAGCTTCTAAAGCACCAGAGAGATGTAAGTCACAATCATCATCATGTTTGTTTTACTTTTTACCTCCGGATGTGGATGGAGAACTATTTTCTGAATCCCTGGGATGTGCTTACTTCCCTTACCACTGCTCAGCTCTTCTCATAGGCCCTGCTTTTGCTTTAGTGATAAAATTCAACAACTGAATTTAGAAAACATTTATTAAACACTTAATTATGTGAAAGGCATTGCGTCAGGGGATGGAAAGACAAAGAAAACCTATTCCTGCCCTCAATATTTATGTTCTGACGAGGGCAAAATCAACAGAGAAAAGTATTATAAAGATTCATAGTAACCGTTTTGCAATTTGTAATAACCATGAAGATGATAACATTATTTTCTGAGTGAGCATCTTTAAGTTCTGTGAGAACCTTAACTGGTACTCGGGTCGATGCACTGGGACGCTCTAACAGCCATCAGAATATGGCTGCTTTCACTGGAAATCATTTTAATTTGCAAGTACTCCTACCAACCCTGCAGGGCGTCGGCACATCCCATAATAACCAGACTAATAATTCCTTGTTTTACAGGTGGGAAAGCTGAGGCCCAAGGAGGTTAATTGATTTCCTCCAGGTCACACAGTGAAGCTGCTGTGGTGCTGGGACTTCAAAGCCAAGTTACAGGCAGTTTCCTGGGGCTCTAGGGAATAAACACATTGTTTAATTCCAAATAATTGGGTCAGAAAATAAATAGAATAGCCATGGGGGGAGGGAGGAGAATGTTATGGGCTCTGCTGAGTTTTCTAGTCCTGCTGGGCACACAAGGGATTTTCAGTGGGAAGGATATCAAACAAAAACTATACGCTTGCAGAAAATTTTCATCTTAAAGGTGCCTGAGGAGGACATGAAGTATATCATTCCAGCTATGTCCCTTCCTGTGTGACCTTGTGTTTGTCAGTGCTCTTCTCTGGGCCTCACTTTCCTTATCTGTAAAACTACAGGGACACCCTTAGAGCCCTTCCCATTCTAAAGTCTATGATCCCATGACTTATAAAGAAGTGGCATTCACTTATTGGCCAGATGAAACTGCCCGTTCTTTTGCAAAAGAATTTGACCTTAAGGGCTGGGTAAGGAGAGGGCAACCTGGTGGAGGGCTAAGTAGGACAAAGGGGACTAAGTAAAGGAAAAAATGAGGGTGTTCCTGCCTTGTGCTTGTGGGTGGGGCTTTGTCAGTCAATCAGACAATAAACATTAAACCATGTCTGGCACTGTCCTAAGCACTCCAGATACAAAGAAATGCAGTTTCTGTTCTCGTGGAGCTCACATTCTAATGGTGGTTACAACACACACAGACAAGCTGTATTTATCCTGTATTTTTAAATACAGGATAAATTGGAAATGATCAACAGGGTGAAGAATAAGGTGGGATTGGAAGGAAGCCAGGGAAGCCAGGAGGTGGAGGTAAGAAGGAAGCGTGTTCCAGGCATGGAGGACAGCCAGTGAAAAGTGCCGGGAGCTGAGAGATGGAGTGTCTTGTTTAAAGAACATCTGAGAAGCTGACGTCATGACATGGGAGTAGGAGGAGGGAGCTTAAGGTGTGAGAAGACAGGAAAGGTGGGAGGGGCAAGTTATGAGAGGCTTTGAACTCCAGAGGATTTTCTATTTGATCTGAGAAGTGATAGGGAGTCACTGGAGTTTGCTGAATTGGCTGAAGTGACATGGTTAGGCCTGGGCTTTAGGAAGACACTTTGACAGCTGAGCAGAGGAGGAAGTGAAGCGAGAAGAGATTTGTGGCAGGGATGCCAGCCAGAGAGAGATGCAAGAGTCCAGGCATGAGGTGAAGAGGGGCTGTGGCACAGCCTCAGGATGGATGGTCCTTGCAATTATACGGCGAAGCAGCCTTGATACAGTGGATAGAACCTTGGACTGGGAATCAGAGGAAAGATAGGAAGAGACATTAACTAAAGTATTTGTCATGCATATTAAGTCATTTGATCCTACCAGGTAGGCAAGTACTATTATTATTTACTTTTCATAGCCAAGGAAACTGAGGTTAAATGAATTAATTGTCCAGGTTATCATAGCTAGTAACTGTCTGAGGGCAAATTTGAACTCGGGTCTTCCTGATCCCAAGCCCACGGCTCTATTATTTTGCCACCCAACTATTCCTAGTTAGAGGACCTAAGTTCAAATTATGATTTCTATTTACTAACTGGATGTGGTTGGACACAAATTGTTTCACTCCTGGTTGACTTGTATGTAAAATGAGAGTGTTGGACAAAATGCCCTTGGGTCCCATTATTATTCAGTTGTTTTCCATTGTGTCGAACTTTTTTTGACCCCATTTGGAGTTTTCTTGGAAGAGATACTGGAGTGATCTGCCATTTTCTTCTCTAGCTCATTTGACAGATGAGGAAACAGAGGCAAGCAGGGTTAAGTGACTTTCCCGGGGCAAGTGTCTGAAATCAGATTTGAACTCAAGTCTTCCTGACTCCCAGCCCAGTACTCTATCCACTCTGCCTTCTAGCTACCTTTGGGTCCCATCCACACCGAAATCTTTGTTCCTATTATCAACAAGGCAAGTTGGATTTGAATGCTCATAGGCAACTAACTCCAGTGTACAAATCACAGAGTAGACAGTAAAGCTTTATCAATGTTTACATGATATGGTGCTCAAGTTACATTGTGTAATTATGATGATCAAGCTTGTCCCCAAAGAAGAAGGTAAAAATAGAATTCCCTTCTTTGAGGAGGTTGGGGACCATGAGTACAGAATATTGTCTACACTGTCAGACTGAGGAGTTGATGTGTTGATTAGTTTTACTGAACTCCTTCCCCACCCCACCCCATCCCCTTTTCTTCTCTTTTCTCCTTTGTTTTGAGGGATTCTTCTTTGGATAGTGGTGGAAGGGACAGACATATTTGAAAGTGAAAGGGAGGCAGAAACAAAAGTTATCAATAAAAGGGTTTTTTTTTTAAGTATTCAAATTGCTCTGTCCCTGGCACCATGACAACAAGAAAGAGGGGGAGAGTCAATAGGGACCAGAAATAGAGCTCTCTCATGCATGTAAGCAAATGCTCATATGCCCATGCTTAGAATCAATGACAGAATTCCAGGGCTAGAAGAAACCCTAGAAGCCACCTAGTCCAACTGTTTCCTGAAGAAAATTCCCCTCCACAACATGCCCAGCAAGGTTTCTGCAGCCTTGGCATTCAATGACAATTCAAAGACATTCAATGAGGGGGACCCCACTTTTTCCTGAGGTGGCCCATTCCACTTTTACACAGCTCCAGCTGCCTAAAATTGCATAAAATAAATCCAAATGAAGAAATGGCAAAAACAACACAAAACAAAACAATGTCTCTTTTAAATGGTTTCTCGTGGAATCTGTAGAAACTGATTATACTGACTTTAGGTCGACATAGATGCTTTAGATGGAGGTGTGACTACTGTTAGGTGGGAGAGGACTTTCATAGAGGAAGGCAGCGTTAGTGGGCTGGCAGAGTCATGTGCAGGGCCAAAGGAAATTTGAACTGACAGAGAATTCTGGAGCTGGAGAAGAGCTTAGTAAGAACTCTCTTACTTTAGGCCTAAAAGTTTTGTGACTCTGAAATGGGTAGGAATGGAGGTGAAATGAGTGCAATTAAATTCGATAAAGTCATTGGTGATTATCGCAAAGCATTCAGTCAGAGAATAGCAGTAGAAAAGAAGACACAAAGGTAAAGGAAACATCACCCGTGCTTGTCATAATAGATAGAGCACTAGACATTGAATCAGGAGAGCCTGAGTTCCAGTCTTACCTCAGCTACTGACTAGCTTTGTGACCTGGCACAAATTATTTAACTTCTCTAAGGTTTATAATAGCACCTACCTCTCAGAGTTACTGTGATCAGAGAAAATAACATATATAATGCTCTTTGCAAATTTCAAAACATTGTGTGTGTTAGCTATTGTTCATAACAGGAATATGACAAATAATCATAATATAAACTAATACATATTAAATCTATTAAACATATATGAGAAGAACAAACAAAAGGCCATGTGCCAGGATTCAAACAAAGGTGGGAATCACAGGATCATAGATATAGGGCTAGAAGATATAGGACTTAGAAGCCATCTAGTCCAATTCTGTCATTTTACAAATGAGGAAACCAAGATCCAGGGAAGTAAAGTGAGTTGCCCAAGGTCATATAGGTAATAAGCATCAGAATTGGGATCTGAACCCAGGTCCTCTGACTCTAGAGACAAGAAGAAAAAGATCATTTCTGACTGAGGAGAACAAGTACACTTTTTCTGGAAGAGATGGAAGGGGCAGGATTTCAAAAGGAAGAGAGGGAGGGCATCCAAGGGATAGGGAACAGAATGAACAAAAGAGTGTAGACATGAAGGATCCAAGTGTGTATGGGAGATAGCAAATAGTTCAGTTTGTCTGGAGCATAGAAACATGGAGGGGAATAGTGTGAAATGTTTGGGCAACTAGGGTGATGCCAGATTGGGGAGGGCCTTAACTGCCAGGCTAAAGACCACACATGACCTTGGACAAGTCACTTCCTCTCCTCTGGTCCTCAGTTTCCTCATCAACAAAATGGCAGGGGCTAGCAGGTTAAACTAGATGACCTCTGTGATCCTTTCTAGCTCTCAACCTGTTATCCTTTAAGGATTTTTAGACATCTTTGAAGGGATTGGAGCAGACGAGTGAAGTGATTAGGTCTGTGCATATGTGCCTAAGATTCATTTATCCATGATATGACAATATATATACATGACAGTGTTCACATGACCACCTATACACAACACCCCATAACATTGGGGTGGAGAGATAGTTGGGGGACTTGGGGGCAATGCTGTGTAGGTGGGTTGTTGCAGTAAGCCAGGCAGATGGTAAGAAGGATCTGTACTGGGACAGCAGTAGTGGAAATAGAGATGAAGGAACGGATCCAGATATCGGGACTTGGCAAATGATTGGACTTGGAGGAGGATGAGCTAGAGAGAAGGAAGTCAGGGAAGCCCAAAGGTTCAGACGTGAATGACTGGCCCATCGGTGGTCTTTTTTACAGAAACAGTAGAATCAAAGGAGGAACATGTGATGGGGGAGATGTATTTGGTTTGAATGTGTTGGGTTTGAGGTATTAAGAGGACATGCAGGGGAAGTCAGGTGAAAGTAGGAAACTGGAAATACAAATCTGGAGCTCAGAAGAAAGCTACCTACATAGTCTATATATACACATATTTGGATGTCAGCTATAATTGGGAGTTAGCTGAAACCATAGGAGAAGGTGTACTTGCCAAGGAGATAAGGGGAAGCTGGGTAGGACAGTTGGAGTCATGAAGACCTGAGCTCAAATCCTACCTCAAACACTTGCTAGCTGGGTGACATGGGGCAAGTCATTCAATGTCCCTAGACTTCAGTTTTCTTATCTACAGAATGGGGATAACAATAGCACCTATCTCACAGGGTTATTGTGAGGACCAAGTGAGATAATATATGTAAAGCAAAGCTTCTAAAAGCTAGTTATTTTTACAAAGGCTAAGAATAGAGTCTTAGGGAACACCAGCATTTTAGAGGTAGGAGGATGAGGAGCCACCTCCAAAGGACACAGGAGTGGAGAGAGAGGTAAGAGGATATGGAAGACATTGGTCTTGCAGAATCTAAGACATTAAACAGTATCCAGAAGGAAGGTATGGTAAATAGTTCTAAAAGTTGGAAAGAAGTCAAAGAGGGAAGGAATGGTGATTAGGAGGCCATCAGTGGCCTTGGAGGAAATACATTATATGTGAATGGAAGATAGATTGCAGGAAGTTGAGAAGAAAAGAGGACACTGAGCCAATGGAAGCCGCCAGTGTAGACTACCTTTTTAAGACTCTTGGCCCCCAAGTGGAGAAGGAATAAGACCTGGTTGTTGGTTTGGGTAGAAGTGTTGAGGGAAGGCTTATTTTAGGATGGGGGTAAACTGAGCTTCCTTGTAGACTAATGGGAAGGGGTCAGTGGAGAAGGAGAGACTGATGATCCATAAGAGAGAAAGAATGATCAGAAATACAAGGTACTTGTGTAGGAAGCAGGATAGATGAATAGATTCACCTTCACAAGAAGACAAATCAACTTAAATCAATGGAGACAAAGGGTTGGAAAGAGAGAAAGATGCTTGAAAACACTAAAAAGCATTGAAATATTGAGTATAGAAGTTAAGGATGCTTATGGGTTCCATCTTCTCACTGAAGTAGAAGGTAAGTTCATATTCCAAAAGTATAAAGAGTGGAGCTGCAGTTGGAGACAGGAGAGAGAAAAAGGTTTGTAACCAGAGACAGTGACATAATGAAGAAGTTGTGTAAAGGATTGCCAAAGAACATTATGAGGCAGCGGTAAGAGCAGAGTTTGGAATCAGAAGAGGTGAGTTTGAATCCTGCCTCTCTGTATATAAGGGAACTGAAATAGGTGACTTTTAGAGGTTCCTTCCAGATCAAAATCTATGACCCCCCAAAACATTGAGGTTCTAGCTCAGGCTATAAGTCAATCCATAAACATTTTTTAGGGGGTTATGAGCCATTGTGGGTAGCTAGGTGGCACAGTGGATAACACACTGGGCCTGGAGTCAGGAAGACTCATCTTTCTGAGTTCAAATCCAGCTTCAGATATTTATTAGCTATATATAGCCTGAGCAAACCCTGTTTGCCTCAATTTCTTCATTTGTAAAATGAACTGGAGAAGGAGATGAAAAACCACTCCATTACCTTTTCCAAGAAAACCCCAGATGGGGTCATAATATTTAGGACATGACTAAAATGATTCAACAACAACAGAATTATGAGCCATTGTGCTCAAAGCATTGTGTTAAGCCCTGGGGGCAAGGAAAAAAACAAAAAAACATACCCTGCCCTCATTCAATAGGAAAGGCAATACATATAAATCTGGACATACAAGTTAAATACGGTGTAGACAGAAGGTAACCTTATAGGGGATGGCAATGTCAGTTGTGGATTGGGATTGGGGGTGGGAGTGGGGGTGAGATCTGAAATACTTCCCAGAGGTGGTAGTGCTTAAGTTATAAAGGAAGTTAGGGATTCTAAGAATCAGAGGTTAGGAGGGAAAACATTCTAGGCATGGGGAGTCATGTACATGTACTCATGTCTTGTATGAGAAATAGCATGTATGCCAGTGTGGATAGATAGAAGAATTTGTGGGAGGGAGTAGAATAAAAGGAAAGGTAGGAAGGGCCAGGTTGTAAAGAGCTATAAATGTTAAACAGGGGACTTTATATTGTGTGTATATGTATATGTGGATGCATACACACATACATATATACATAGATGTATATGTATATGTATATATATGTATATATATATATATATATATATATATATATATATATATATATATACTTACATTGATTGGTGATGGGGAGAGAGAAGAAGGGTGACATGGTGTGACCCAACCATAGGAAAATCACTTTGGCAGCTAGCTGTGTCGAAGATGAATTGAAGCAGGGAGAGGTTTGAGTCTGAGAGACCAATTAAAGGATGATTGTAATAACAATCATCTGGGTAAGAAGTGATAAGTGACTGAATTAGAGTAGTGGTTGTAGGAGTGGAGAGAAGAGGATGCATATGAGGGATGCTTAGAGAAAGAAATGACAATATCTGACAGCTGATTGAAGCAAGAAGAAGGAGTGAGGTATTTCGAACCTCAGTGATTTCGAGATTTCGAACCTCGGTGACTAGGAGTATAGTAGTGTCCTTGACAGTAATAGAAATTTCAGAAGAGGGATAATTTTGAGACATGTTGAATTTAAGATACCTAAATATTATCTCTGCTTAAACATATGTCTGTCCCCTCAAACTCAACCTGTTCCAAAATAAGCTCATCTTCCTCCTTGTTCCCTTCCCTACTTAACTCATTTCTCTCATTATACCATAATTGTTTGAGCATTAGGCAAAAACCCTTCAAATCCTTTTATATTGTTTATTTTCCTTCAGTCACTCAAGTCACAATCACCAAATCCTGTCATTTCTTTAAAAATATATTTTTTTGTTTTCTCCTTCATTCCGCCTACTGCCCTCCTAAAAGGATTATTTTATGCTTGAATTACTCCTAGTAACCTTCTACCTAGCTTGCCTACCTCCAGTCTCTTTTCCGGGTTCTGGCAATTAGTGTACATCTGTTGCCAGATTCATCTTTCTTAAACTCCATTTTTCTCATGTTACCCACCTAATCAAAGATCTTCAATGATTCCCCATTGTCTATAACAATAATTTCCAAAACAGAACTTGTTGGCCCACTGGTAGTTGTGGCAATGACCCAAAGAATCATTGATCAACAAATCAGAGGGTTGGAAAATGGGTAACAACCCACTGTCCACTAGATAACCAATTATGGGCTGGTCTCCAACATAACCGCACTACTCCCTTTCTCCATTATCTCCACACCCTCCCAATCTGCATACTCTCACCACTGGCCTCATGGCCATGCATGGGCATTGGTGCTTCATAGTGGTTATAACCTCACCACAACCAAAGTCCATTATAGGAGCTTGCCCCTATTTCTCCCTCTCCCTACCCCCAATCCTAGTGACCTCACCTTCTGCATTACATCTTGTCATCTCATTTATTATCATTTCATCTCATCCCTACTTTTCATTTGCAATGGGACAAAGTGAGTTCCTGACTCCAGGCCCAGACTCCAGACTCCCTTGCCACCTAACTACCCACAATGGCTCATAACCTCCTAATAAATGTTTATGGATTGATTGACAGCCTGAGCTAGAACCTCAAAGGGTGATGGCACTCTCCATTGCAGACCTCATTACATTATCATTCCCCTTTCCCCAACTTCCCTAATATTGTCAAGGGCACCATCATTCTTCCAGTTATCCACATTCCCAACCTTGGTGTCTTCTTGGCTTGTGTCTTCTCTTTATGAACACAGGCACCACTCAAGTTCAAGCCCTCCTCACCTCTCTCCAGGACTATTGAAATAATTTCCTAATTTACCTCCCTGTTTCAAATCTTTCTTTTTCAGATCCAACCTGAATATAACTACCAGAGTGATTTTTCCAAAAGTACAATTCTGGTCATGTAAACTACTCAGTAATAAAACAAAAATGAAAAACCTTACTCAGTGAACTCCTTAGTGACTCTAGATTCAAATATTTTTTATCTTTATTTCACCCTTTTAAATAGTCTGGTTTTATGTACTTCATAATGATATAATTATTAGTATAGTAGCACATATAAATAACTTAGGAAGAAGTAAATATGCATATATTTGGGGCCACATGCTCAGTAACTTTACTGAGAAGGGTGATCAATCAAAAAAGTTTGAAGACCCTTGATTTATAAGATGATGCCCAAATTTCTTCATCAGGCACTCAAGACCCTCCACAATCTGGAAAGACTCAGTTTTTCCAACTTTATCTCCCACTGCCCCCTCCCCCAGCATGTACCCTTCACTATGGTTGTCTAGTCTCCTCATTTTCCACTACACAGGCCTTTTTTATGTATGTTGTTGTTCAGTTGTGTCTGACTCTTTGTGACCCATTTGGGGTTTTCTTGCAAAGAAACTGGAGGGTTTTGCCATTTTCTTCCAGTTTATTTTACAGATAAGGAAACTGAGGCAAACAAGGTTAAGTGACTTGCCTAGGGTCACACAGTTAGGAAGTGTCAGATGCCAGATTTGAACTAAGGAAGATGAGTCTTCCTAACTTCTGACCCAACACTCTATCCATTGCATCACCTAGCTGTCCCTTCTCATGCATAACTTGGTGCCTTTACTCAAGCTGTTCTCTTAGACAAGCATTAGTCTCAATCATGGCTATCTTTTGTGGCACAGTTCATGTTCCAACCCATATACAAAACCTTCTTTGATTACTCCAGACCAAAGTTCTAATGCCCTACATCAGTACCTCACAATCTAGCACTTATTTGTTTGCATTTTCAAAATAGAATATAATCTGCTCGAGGACAGGTACCATGTCTTAGATTTGGAACCCCCATAATACTCCGTTCAATGCTAGCCACATAGGAGGTGCTCAATAAATGCTTATTTCATCAATTGATTGATTGATCCTGATTGGACTCTTGAATGGAAGGAAGAAGCAGCAAAGTAGAGTGGAGAAACCAAAGGATTTTTCATCAGAAGACCCGAGTTCAAATCCCAATTCTTCCACACACTACCTCTGTAACCTTGGTCAAGTCACCTGATGGCTCTTGGCCCTAGGGTCTTCATCTATGAAATGCAGCATGTCCAGTGGATAGGATCTCTGAAGTCAGTGGACCTGAATTCATGTCCTTTTTTCATTTATAAAACAAGTGGATTGGATTAGATGGACTCTGAGGTTCCTTCCAGCTCTAGATATGTGAACTTTTGCATAAAGGCTTGACAAGATGATCTCCAGTGACCCTTGCTCTAAATCTGATCCTGAAAACATCTTTTATTTTTCTTCCCTGTTTATGCATCTTCATCCTTCCTGGGTCTAAACAACCAGAGGTTTCCAAGGCTGTTAAACAATGAACAGAGAACAAACAAAGGAACCGTAATGATCTGCCTCTGAGTTTTTAATAAAACCTTGCCTGTCATACTGAACCTGTGTTCTAGGGAGCATCTCAATTCCACTCTCCTGGGAGCTCTTATTAGAAATGAGTTTCAGGTTAATAATGATGTAAGCCTTTGTTTAAAAAAAAAAAGTCAAGAGAGGGCATCGTAACAATAGACTGCTGTGAATAAAAGGAACCTTGGGAGATCTTCAAGTTCAGCCTCTTGCCTCCAGGAACAGGAGTAAGCAGCACTAGGGACCACTCACACTTTCAGGAAAAGGTTGTTTGAACCTCCAAGCAAATCTGGCTTTATTTGAAAGTGAAAAATCTTCACATTTTGGTCACCTATGGCTACAATAATACAGGTATCTCTGATATTGGGAAATTTATCCTTGGCAGTAAGTAAAGGGTAATTGAATTCATGCACTGTCAGCCATTGTTTCTATGACTTTCTCAGGACTTTGCCCTATAAAGGAGAAGAGGTCCATGCTTTTCTGGGAAATAGGATGAGGGAGAAGAGACTGGGACCAAAAGCTCACTATTAATATAGCCTTATTCCCTTCCTACCATTCACTACCTCCCCATAACCCACATATTTCATGATATGGCACCCTAAGGATTTCTTCAAAATAAGCCTGTGAGGTATGGAAAGAATTATTATCTACATTTTATAGACAAAGAAACTAAGATACAGAGGTAAGGAAGGACTGTCTTACAAATATCTAGCAAGGACCCCAAGTCCAGGGTTCTTTTCATTACCCCATGTTACAACAGTGGAAGCTACAGGCTGCATTTTATCATGTCTTTTTTTTTAGGGGGTGGTGGTGGTAGTAAAGAATAGACCTATAATTTTGCCACTAAAATGAATTCTGCTGAGAAAATTCCTCTACCAATACATTTTGCTGCTTGATCTACAACTTACTGCCTTAGACAAATGCCTAGATTATTTAGAGGGTAAGTAATTTGTGCAGGGTCACTCAGTCAGTAGCAGGACTTGAGCTCAGGTCTTCCTGACTCTAAGACCAGCTCTTTATACACTATACCAGTTGGCCTCCCAGAATTTATCTTACATGCTATTTTCATTATAATAATGTTCCACAATAAGTTAGAACGAAGAGCTACAGATGAAATCAATCACTTCCTTAACTTCTTCTAGGTAGCGCAGTGAATAGAGCACTGGCCCTGGAGTCAGTTCAAATATGACCTCAGACATTTAACACAAAACTAGCTGTGTGACTTGGGCAAGTCACTTAAGCCCATTTGCCCTACCCCCCCCCCTCCAAAAAAAAAAAAAAAAGAACAACCTGGGACTGGAGGGTCCACATGCTGGATGAGCCTTGATCTAGTGAGGCAGAGTGAACTAAATGGCAACAGTATCAGGGAGTACTTGCACAGTGTTGATTAAGTCTTTAAACCCGCACCTAGAGAAGGGGTCTGAGTCTCTAAGGGTTCGTCACTTCTATTTTGGGTCATTTATTATCTATGAAAATCTTCCTCCACTGCCTCTCACCATACAAAAGTGGCCCTGAATTCTCGAAAGCTGTGCCAGCAAAGTGAGAGCATTAGCTTCTTGTTGTTCAGTCGTTTCCAGTCATGTCCAACTCTTTGTGACCCCATTTGGGATTTTCTTGGCAGAGATACTAGAGTGGTTTGCCACTTCCTTCTCTAGCTCATTTTATGGATGAGGAAACTGAGGCAAACAGGGTGAAGTGACTTGCCCAGGGTCACATAGCTAGTAAATGTCCAAGGCTAGATTTGAACTCAGATCTTCCTGACTTCAGGCAGGGGGCTCTATCCACTGGACCACTTAGCTGTCCAGAGAGCATTAGCAGGTCCCACCAGGTTAAAGATTTCATATGTAGATTCAGCAATGGGTTGTGTGTCTGTCATCTGAATCTTAGCCCAGCTAAGTTCTTATGGGCTTAGCACCAGAAAGATGACCCCAGTTGAGAACTAGTTTAGTTACAGCTACTCGTGAAGAACATGGACTTAAACTTGGAAGGATTTCTGTCTATGTGAGTGGGAAAATAGTCCTCAATTTTTGACATTTTGCAGTGTGTATTTTACATCCCAGAATTACCTCACATGGAACTAAAATTTAGTGGTTTGCTTTGACTTTGGACTGCACTGTAGAAAGGAATGCCATCAGAGAAACCAGAGAGAGTTGGAAGTGGCATGGTACAACTGGGAAGAATATTGCATTTGGAATCCAGAGAATCTGGGTTCAAGTCCCAGCTCAGCTACCCACCACATGCATGACCTTGGTCAAGTCACTTAACTTCTCTGAGACTTGGTTTTCTTCTCCGTAAAATGAAGGTTATTGAACTGAATGATCCCAGAGGTATTTTCCAGCTCTAAATCTATAAGCCTATGAAAGGCATGACTTAGGGAGAGGGAGGCAGTTTTTGATGCCCCCTTCTTGGGTGATGATGCTGAGAGAAAGATGAGTTAGTATGCTTTATTTTTTCACATCTGACTGTCCCTTCTTCCCTGCCTCTCTCTCTGCTTCTTATGTATCAGTCATCTGCCTCTCACTCCCAGGACTCCCGGGTCTCTCTTACCTGTCCTTCCTGGTAATTACAGATTGAAACACAATTACTTTTTAGGGAAAGGGTCCCTCTCCCACTTACTGCAGCCCTATTCCAGTTTCCCAGAAAATAGTCCATCTGTCTTGGAGCTGCTATCACTATGCATATCTTGTCATTATCCTTCAAATAGCATCCTTAATGATGATATTAATAACATGGCATAATATCATAATGGTGACTCACAGGCATATTGTGGAAGATAATCAATGCCTCAGAAGTACTTTGCAAATACTGATTATTATGCAAATGCCAAGTAACAGTCACAGAGAGAAAGGACGTGGAGGCAGCAGAAATATACATATCACTTGAGGTGCTCCTCAGGTTCTGTTTTGTGTGGCAGGATGGGGTCAGAAATGTGAAACTTAAGAGAAAAAACCTCGGAGAAGAAAAGTTGCCTTTTCTCTTTTTGTGCTGGGGTAGAATGTAAGCTCCCTGAAGGCAGGGACTATCTCCCTTTTTTATTTATAACCCCAACATCAGCATAGTTCCTAGTATATATAGTATATACACCAGCATAATTCCTAGTAGTAAACCCTCAGGAAATGATTATTAACTGATTGATTAATTGACTGAATCACTGTACGCCTAGCCTAACACATGAACCCAGAAAGGCATCCTCAGAGGGGTAAAGCTTTGTTCAGGAATTCAATGTCGAGGACATCAGCCCCCATCATTGGAGATCTAGGAAGAGAAGAGGAAGAAGATCATCTTGTCATTCCCAATTTTAACTAACCATTTCCAATAGATAGATGCTAAGCTTAGTTGTTTCTTCTTACTTTAGATACAAGAAACCTGATTACTGAGGGCTAGGGTTGGGGATTAATGGTAGTCACTCTCTATTTCAAATAGTCTTTTAGGGAAGAGAGCTGAGATAGGGCTTGAAGCCAGACCCCTAAAATCCTTAAACTGTCACAACAGAATGTTCAACTTCATTTGATAGTAAAAGGAACTGAGGCCCTAGAGAAAGGGAGTCATTTGCCCAGATCACAAAGGAAGGTTCATTCAACTCTTACTGAGGTTGAGGCTGAGCTGAGGTTGAGTCATGTAGAGCCCAAATCCCAAGGACCCACAGTCTATTGGAGCTGGATGGGATGGTAGAGACTAACTTGCCCAGTCCCCTCATTTTACAGAGGAGAAAAGAGGGAACCAGAATTTAGTGTCAGAACAACAACTAGAATTCTAATCTTTGGAAGCCCAGGCCAGTGGGATTTCAGTGATGTTGCTGAAATCTAGCCTTCTCAGATTTGGTCAAGGATCATTCAAAGGGCACTGTGGCTCTCTCCTGGTTCCTGATTTCATTAATGAGGTCAACAGCTTGAATGGGGATGGGGAAGGGTGATGTTCAGTCTTTTTTTTTTTTTTTAAAGCAATCGGGGTTAAGTAACTTGCTCAAGGTTACACGGCCAGTTATTTCTGGGTGTGGTGCTGAGTGTCTGAGCCCGGGATTTGATCCAGGTCATCCCAACACTGGAGCCGGTGCTCTTACTCGCTGAGCCACCTGGCCGCCCCTGGGTGATGTTCAGTCTTACCTGGTTGCACTCTGGCTCCAAGCAGGTGTGGGGTTTTATACCAGGTTGAAGTGATACATGGGCAGTAGAGGGTCCAATACCCATTGTCCCTAACTGACTTCACTCACTATTGTCACCTGGGAATCTGGGCTGCCCATATATCCTATAGGCACTGGGAGGACCAGATTGCCAGTTCCCAAGGGCAAAATGAACTTCCCTTTTTCTGCCTAGAGACCAGAGATCAGATTTCTAACTGCTACAGCATCTGCTTTCTCTTCCTAGCCAGTGCCAGAAGGATCTTGAGAGAAATTCTTTTTTATCATATTAATAATCAATTATTAAATTAGGATCTAGGCTTTTTCTTTTTCTGTTTCTTCACTGAGGCTCAGCTCCTGTGGAAGGTCAGTCTCTGAAGGACATGGTTAATTGAGATTACCCCTATCCCGCAGGGAACAATCTTGGGCAGCACCCCACCCAAATAGGAGACCTCACTTCTGTTAGAGTATAAACAGAGTCCAATCTAGACCAGTTTTTACTTGAGGAAAAGAAGCCTTGTCCTTGTGCCCCTCCATTAGAGTTTAGGGTGACCCAGATCATGAAGGAGAAAACCAACCAGAGTGATCTAAATGATGATAGATTCCCCCTGTCCAGATTACTGGAAATGGCTAAGTCTCCTGATCAAACCATGTTCTCAGCAGGAGGAGCTGAAGACTTCTAGCCCACCTCCTCATTAAATGTTCACCAATCACGGTCTATTTTCACTTGTCAGGGGTATTCCCTTTCAAAAAAATATTTAAGGCTTTCAAGGTCTCCATGTTTTTGTTATTCAAAAAAAATTTGTTATCCCAAAAATCTGAATATTTTTGGGAAAATTCCTCTTTTTGTTATTCAAAAAATATTTAAGGCTTTCAAACTCTCCATGATTTTGTCTCTTGTTGCCAAGACCATTGCCATTAACCATCAATTTATGGATTATTAGCTGACCTAATTAATAGATCAGTTGTTAATTACCCAGAAACTCTGTCTCTCAAGGTTTTTCATTGATCTCAACCTCACAAGCTAAAAATAGAACCACAGCTATGTAGCCCCCAGCCCAAAGAACTGGCTCCTATCTACCTTTTCACTCCAAACCATCTCAGGACTACCACACAGCCATTGATACTACTACTTCTTTCTTTCTCAGAGGAGCACAGGAGCTGCCACTGCCGTTAAATTCTCTCTCCTTGGGCACAGCTCTTACTGTCCTCTGTCCAGAACTCTGGCAGTTTCTGGTATACTTTTGAAAACGTTGAGCTTACTAGGTTTCATTATCAATGTGAGGCCCTGGGGTTTTTCTGATCAGAGCAGAGACTATTGACCAAAGAGGGACAAAGTGATTTTATTTGGTTTTATATATTTTATATAACCCTCCTGGTGCCATATAGGTAGCCTATAAAAACCTTTTGAGCTATAAAAATGTTCATCAGCTCCTCTCACACATAAAAAGTTTATCCTCTATCACCACAGTCATGTGCATTTTCTTGCTGTTTCTGTAGGTAAAGGGAACTGTCATTTGTTGTTGGCAAATAATCTCAAAGAGACAGACTTTTATGAGAAACAAATATAAAGAGAGAAAAGAGTGACAGGGTTTGCAATGTTTTCCATAGATCTGTCTGCTATCTAATAAAATTTGGGGTTTCCTGTCTAATCTCCTTCATTGTCTCTGCTGAATTTCTTTCATAAATACTGCTTTTGTCTCTTTCCTCTTGGTCGGCAAATGCCAGCTTAGGTGGCCTTTTCAAATGGGAAGTATCATACGATACAAGTGTAACTTAATGTGACTATAGCAGAGCTTCAATTAATATGAATGATTTAGGAGAAAAGGGAAAATTCAATATTTTTCTGAAGATTACCCAAGAAATCCTTTTCATTTTCGTACTTGTGGTTAAAATTCTTTCAAAAATGTGTAAGGTTCCTTTTTTTTTTTTTTGCTGTAGTAGGCATTGTGTAACAAAATAATTGAATTTCTCTTTTCTGATTGAGGAGTTTGTACATTTGAGTATTGATGATAATCAACTAGAGCCATAAATGGATGTGTAGGAGGGGATGGATTAATTATGTACTGTCTCCCAGACATTGTTTGGATTTTGTGGTTGTGTGTGTGCCTACTCATTTTCTTGATACTGTCTTCTTTATCTTAAAAGCAGGGCATGGGGTTCAGAATTGGGCTGAACTGGGTTGTTATTGGACATACACATATACATAATTATACACAGAAACATAGGTAGTCCTAGTACATATATATGTGTATATATGTATGTATATATATGTGTGTGTATACATAAAGTTATTTGTGCCTGTGTATATACATATTGTTATATAGTCCTGGCATATGTATAGTCTTAATACATATATATACATACACATATACACACATACATACATGTGTGTATATTAGATAGTCTTACAATCAACTCAGTGAATGTTGAGAAGTTAACATGAGAGGATATGACTGTATGATCTTGATATCAGATTTTTATTTTCTAAATGCTAGTAGATATTTTCTAGTGGATGAGATTTTGCATTCTATGTATAATCCTTATTCCCTTGATCCTGGTTCAATTCAATTAATTCAACAACATTTATCATGCACTTACTATGTGCAGTGTACTCAATATACTAGGTGCTCAGAATGCAAAGATGAATGAGGCAATATAGATAAATGCAATGAAGCAAGACATAGTCTCTGCCTTCCAAGAGTTTATAACCTAGTAGGAGGGTTCAGACAAATATCCAAATCACTGATGTGAGCTTGCTTTCTCTTCCTCTCTCCTCTCTCCCTCTGTCTCTGTCTCTCTCTCTTTCTCTCTCTCTCTGACTCTGTTTCTCTCTCTGTCTCTGTCTCTCTCCCTCTCTCTCCCTCCCTCCCTCCCTCCCCCCTCTCTCTCCCCCCTCTCCCTCTCTCCTCCTTCTGTCTCTCTGTCTCCTCTTTCTCCTCTCTCTCTTTCCTCTCTCTCTGTCTCTCTCTGTCATTCTGTCTCTGTCTCTCTGCCTCTCTCTGTCTCCCTCTCTTGCCCTCCCTCCCCCCTGTCTCTCTGTCTCTGTCTGTCTCCTCTCTCTCTCTCTCTCTCTCTCTCTCTCTCTC
>NW_027187247.1:2709423-2746552 GCF_028583685.1 Petaurus breviceps papuanus
CTCTCTCTCTCTCTCTCTCTCTCTTTCTGTCCCTATCTCTCCCTCCCTCCCTCCCTCCCTCCCCCCTCTCTCTTCCCCCTCTATCTCTCTGCCTCCTCTTTCTGTCTCTGTCTCTCTGTCTGTCTCCTCTCTCTCTCTCCCCTCCTCTTTACCCCTCCCCCTTTCTCTGTCTCTCCCTCCCCCCTCTCTCTGTCTCTCTCTGTCTCCTCTCTCTGTCTCTCTCTTTCTATCTGTTTCTGTCTCTCTGTCCCTTTTCCTCTCCCTCTCCTCCTTCCTCTTCCTTTCTGTGTGTATATACATGTGTATATACACACATGCGTGCATATACATACATATATGAGCCTAGGAAAAATCCAGACCAAGGGGCATGAGAGATTTGAGAAAGGAGACCTCATTTTTGGCTGGGAAGACCAAGGAAGGGGCACTTGATCTGGGTCTTATAGGAAGGCAAGGACTATAGGATCATAGATGTTGAGTAGGAAGGAACTTTCAGAGACCGTTAGTTCAATTCCCTCACTTAATAGATGAGAAATTGATAGCCCAGGAAAGGTCACTGCTGCAAGTATCTGAAGTGGGTGGGCTTTGAACCCAAGTCTATCACTCTATTTACTTACTATTCATGACTTCATCATCCCCTTTCACTCTGAGTTAAGTTGAATTCCATCTCTCTTTCACCATTCCTCCCATCCAATATGCTACAACTTTCACTTCTCACTAATCATTTATCTCCAGTTTTACCAAGGAAAAGACTTCAGAAAAAAATTCTGTTACTGCCTTAGAATAATGTGGGTCAAGTTAACTGAGGATGACTTTCTTGTCAGAGTTATTGACCCAGAGGACACTGCTGAAGGACTGACTGGGAAAACTCAGTCTCCTGATCACCTGAGATTTCCATGTCGCAGATCCTTATAAAAACCCTGCAAACATCAGGTCTACTTGACAAAATAGAGTTTTCTTAGAGGCTGTTAGGTGGCTCTACAGCGCTGAACCTGGTCAGGAAGAACTGAGTTCCAAACATTTACTGGTCGTGTGACCCTGAGCAAGTCACCATCTCTGTCAGCCTCAGTTTCTTCCTCTGTGATATGAGGAATCCTATTCATAGATTTAAGAACTGGAAGGGTTCTTAGAGGCCATCAAATCTAATCTCTCCCCTTCCCCCAATCCCATCATACTGAGGGTAAGTGGCTTGGTTGAGTTTACAGAGGTAATAAGGGACAGAGATGGAATTTTAACTCAGATTTCCTGACTCCAAATCCAGGACTGTGCATTGTATCTTGGTAGCCCTTCCTTTTGTTTTGTGTTCTCTCGAGGTCCTGCCCTCACTAAGCTGTCCTGTTGGAAAGCAATCTCATAAACAGATTCATTGTAAGGTGTTAATGGATGATAATGGCTTAATAGCTTACCTCTGCCAGACATATTTGCATTTAAACCGGGGACCCCTGGAGATAGAATGCTTCATTCCTTTGGGATAAGCTTTTGTGATGAAATCCCATGCTGTGTCAGGCCAGTGGGTGAGATATTCTGGGGTAGAAGAACTTGACAGTTTTACTTAATGTATACACATCACCCCAGAAGAGAATACTTGTTTTAGGGTTATCTGGGAAATATTCGTGGACCATCTTAGTTCCATGCAGCATTTTTCTAAACAGACTGCAAATATCTTTACTGTTTTTCCTTTCATCAGTTTTGGTTTTCCCCAGCAGGAGGACCCATTTATGTTGTCTGAGTTACAAATACCTAGTGCAGTCTCCACAGGCAGGCAGCTTCTCAAGGGGTGGGAGGTGGGATCAAGCTTAGTTGCTAACATTCAGAAAGACAGTGCTATCTGTCCACACAGGCAGGCAGCTGGCTTGGGCTTCATGGCTTCACGGCTTGTTCTCTCTATACTAGTGCAGGCTCTGTGGGTAGGCAAAGAAGTGATTTGATTAAAAAGAATAATAAAAGGGGCTTTACATACATTAGCTCATTTGAACCCCAACAAGAGCCCTGTGAGGGGCTTGTGATATTATTATTGTTCCCATTTTATAGATGAGAAACCATAGGTCCAAGGAAATGAAATGATTTGCTTGAGGCCACAGAGCTAGTAAATATCTGAGGCAAGATTCAAACTCAGATCTTCCTGATTCCAAATTTAATTCTCTACCCTTTGTCCCCTGGTCCCTTCCTATTTTCCCAGTGTTTTTACAAACCTTACCACCCTCCACTTACTCTAAGATCCAGTGACAATGACCTCCCTGTGGTTCCTTCCACACAGTCCTCCAACTTGCCCCACTCAAAGCATTTTCTCTAGCTGGAATGCTTATCTCCATTGCTTGGCTTCCCTGGCTCCCTTAGGTTCCAGCTGAAGTCCTCTGCGAGAAGCCTTTCCCAATCCCCCCGAATTTTAGTTCCTTCTCTCAGAGACCAGCCTCGATTTATCTTGCACATATTTTGTTTGTACACATGACTGCACTGGGTCCTCCATTACTGTCTCTGTTAAACTATAAACTACCTGAGAGCAAGGACTTTATGTTTTCTTTTCCTTTCTTTGTATCTCCAGCCTTAGTACGGTGCCTGGCACATGGTGCTTAATAAATTCTAGTTGACTGACTGACTCTATCCATTATACCACCATTTATATCCTGTGTCTATTATATCACCTAGCTACCAGACCAGTCCAATCCAGAAACCTACCAAAATCCCTCCAACACCACAATAAACATGCCAACCAACTATGTGGGTACCACCATACTGAGCCTCCTGATCGCTACTGAGATTTGTCTAACTTGACCACTTCAGGACAGACACTCTGCCCATCCACTTTATAGGACCAAATGATGGCCAATCAACAATCACTAAACCATTGGTCCACCAGTATCCTTTCTACTTCCACAGATTCCCTAGACCCTGAAAATTCTTATGGCATAATGTGCTACTCTTTCAATATGGAGGTGCTGGGATTGGCGGCACCTCTTAGTCTTGCCTGGACCCAATCTCCTGCCATGTAATGTGGAGAATGAGATGCAGAGTCAGCTGAGAACACCTAGACAAACATTTTAATAGTCCCCTTACAAGGAAGCATGTTCCAGTGGAAAGAATATTGGCTTTAGTGTTAGAAAACACTAGGGTCTTAGGTTTTTCCTCTTGGGTCAGCTACTTATTAACTCTGTGACCTTGGATGAATCTTAATCTCTTTGAGCCTATTTTCCTCTCTGTAAAAGAGAGACAACAAAATTTGTGCCTGCACCTTGCAGCATTGTTGTGAGATGATGCTTGTGAAGTACCGGGTGAACCTTAAGGTGTTATATAAATATAATCTATTTATGATTCACTTTAGAATTACATGAAATGTTTCCACAGGCCATTGCGTTGTAAGTGAAAAGCAGCAATTTTCATATACTAAGTCCGATGGCACTTTCATAGGCAAGGCATCATCTCTGAAAGGAAATTCATAGCCTTGTCTGAAAGCATCTCTAGGGGACATGCCAGACAAAAGATGCATGTGGATGTAAAACCTAGGGTGTGCCCCTCTCACACATCGATGGAATCTTCAGAATAGCTACCCTGTGTTCAAACTATTCTGTGGGTCCTAAAAACCATGAACCACTTGTGATGAATTTTTTACCCTAATTTAGAAAGGGAATGTACTTAGTTGAAAATATAGATATTTAATGAAATAACATAGTAAGAAAAGTAGTAATAGAACTCCCCCCTCCCCCAAAGCCATCTTTGGGAAGAGTAAGCATGTATGGGGATGAAATGTGAGGGTCATATCCATGTATGTATCATCAGGACACATTTGTGGAGAGGAAACTCAGTTTCTGATACTATGGGCCCACTGATGTCATCATACAGATGTTTCTGCTAAGCACAATAAAAGCTCTCCATGGTTTCTTCATTACTGGTGACTGAGGAGTGCTTAGTCTCAGCTGGTGTTACTTGTGGCCACTGCTGGGCAGGTAGTCTCTGCTGGGCACTGCTCCCTGGGACTAGCTGTGGAGGGGCTAGAAAACTGTTCTCTGATAAGGAAGGGCTGACAGCTCTTTGGATGTAGCCACCACTTTTAGTTTACAAAAGTCAGACCCAGTGCCCCTCCCCCAGGCTAAGATTAAGTCTTCACTATTTAACACTCATGTCTGGAGATTGCAGCCCTTTTCTATCTCACTTAGGGTTAGAAATTCCCAAGATGCTTCCTGGCTTAGCATGCAAATGAATTTGAGTCAGAACAAAAGGTAAGTGATGAGGCAAGATCATTGTCTCAAGCACCAAGCCACATTTCTGACTTTATTATGTGTATCTGTCAGCCACAAAACTGGTGCTTTATTCCAGTTTGGGGAAAAAAAAAAATCTTCCCTCTCCCTACATGACAATGAAGGAGGTCCTTATTATTGCTTCTGGTTACTTCATGGCATAATCACCATGATGAACACACGTGCCCCTTAGGAGTGGGTTTAAGGAGATGACCTAATATCCCATTTCCACCCCCACGAAATGTCCCTCTAGGATGCAGTAGGGTTGTAGTGAGGCTCTCATCGGAGCCTTGCTCTGATCTGTCTCAGGAGATTTACAATAATCTTCCTTTTGCTGAGTCATCCCAGGCCTCTAGAAATTCAGCAGGAGCCATCCCCTGGCCCTCTTGGTCCTTAACCAGCCTGCACAGCAGAGATAAATCATCCTCTAATTCCACCAAACAGTACTCTGTACTTTGATGGGACAATCAATTGCTTATGGACTTCCCAAGGGATTTCTTGGTTTCTATGTATCTGTACTCTATAAAGCAGACATTTTTCCTACGTATTTTTTTCTTTTCTCATTGGATGCTGAGGACTTCCTGTGGGAAATTTATCTTCCTTAAGGATTCCAGTCTTGGAATAATGAAACATTAAAAAAAAAAAGAAGGACAAATTGGCTTCCAGATTATGCTCAATTAAGGGAAAATATTTGCAAATCAATATGAATACATTATACAGCATCCCAAAAATCTTAGTGCAGTTTTAAACTTTAATAACCTAAAGCTTTAATAACTTAAAATTTCACTAAGACTTTTGGAACCCCCTGTACATATAAATAAAAAGTGTTATGTATTCATATGTATATGTTATACATAAGAATTTTAAAACCTACTAATGCTGATTTTCAAGAATAGTCTACTTATTTTATTTTTCAGTCCAGATTTATGATTTCATCAGGTGTGGGTAATTCCCAGTATGGAAACTCCCTCCAGTGATGAAAACAAGCAACTTCTATGCTTTATTCTCTATGTGCTCTCAAGTATCTAGGCCATTGAGACATTAAGTGTTTTGTCCATGGTCATATGGGCAACTAGGTGGCACAGGGGACAGAGTGTCAGACCTAGAGTCAGGAGGACTTATGTTTCTGAGTTCAAATCTGACCTCAGACACTTACTAGCCATGTGACCTTCGGCAAGTCACTTCACCCTGTTTGCCTCGGTTTCCTCATTGTAAAATGAGCTGGAGAAGGAAATGGACAAGCACTCCAGGATCTCTGCCAAGAAACCCCAGATGAGGTCATGAAGGGTCAGACATGACTGAAGAACAGCTCCCCAAAGTCAGACTTCAGAAAAGCATTTATTTGCAGAACAAGATTTAGAATTGGCAGGAACCTTACAGGTGACCTAGATGAGGCCCCACTTATTTTACAGGTAAGGAAATGGGCCCGGAATGATTAAATGATTTTCCTGGGGTCACAGGGATAGAAGTTGCACCGAACAGATTAGAACTCAGGTCTTTTGTTTCCCAATCCAACATTCTTGCCATTGCCCCATTCTCTAGCCTGCTTGGCCTAGACTTTGAATGTGCTGTGCAGATGAATTTAGACCCTGAGCCTAACAGGAATAAAGCTCTCGGGTGGGGGAGGGGAGATATTAAAAATGAAAAAAAATTATCTATGTCCTCCCTGTGAGATTACTCTCAATCTGTCCTGTATGTATCTTATTTGTACCTAGTTGTTTTCATGTTGTTTCCCCTAGTTAGTCTGTGAGGTCCTTGAGAGCCAGGACTGGTTTTGGTCAAGCAAGAAGCATTACCCACCCCTACCCCTACCCCGGCCAAAAAATCCAATTGGATAGCATAATTTACATCTTGAAAAAAAGTTGTGGACCTGAGCTCTGTTGTTGCTGAGTCATGTCTGACTCTTTGTCAACCCCATTTGAGGTTTTCTTGGCAAAGATACTGGAATGGTTTGTCATTGCCTTTTCCAGGAAACTGAGGCAAAGTTAAGTGACTTGCCCAGGGTCACACAGCTAGTAAGTGTCTGAGGCTAGATTTGAACTCAGACCTTTGCTCACTCTGTCCACTGCACCACCTACCCTGCTACCAGGACCCGAGCTCTACTCCCATTTAAATTCTGTTGTGCTTACAAAACCTCATTCCCAACTAACTGAATCTGGTTTGGTAAAGAGAAGTGAAAACTTACTTAAATGCTACATCCAAATCAGAACTGACTACACCCTTTCCTTTGTCTGCCTCTATTTCGTGGAGTTCTCGCTGGTAGCAAATTGAATGAAGTCAGAGTTTGTTTCTACACTTCTACCAAAACAGGTACTTTCTCTGAGGGTGGCCATTAAACAGTGGTTCTCAAAGGTTATTCTGTTTTGCTTGGTATGTCCTATGAAATCTGGGATATTACGTTACTGTAGATAAGAGAAAATTTATAAATAGTTTTGCTTAATATGTATCTTACATGCCCAGAAAATGTGGTATATACACGTAATACTCATAAAACAAACAAAAGTTTTTCATACAATGTACTCTAACCTCAGAACACCTCATACCTTAAACTCATGAAGAACTCAACAAGATGACTGGTATATATATGTATGTATGTATTTTGGAGGGGGGAAGGCAGAGCAGTTCTGGTTAAGTGACTTGCCAAAGGTGACCCAGCTTGTTAAGTGTCAAGTGTCTGAGGCTGGATTTGAACTCAGGTTTTCCTGACTTCTGGGCTGGTGCTCTATTCACTGCACCACCTAGCTGCCCCAATGGCTATTTTTAAATGTCACCAACTTAACAAATTCAGTGTGCTGTGATTCCTCCAGCCAAAGAATACTGTATCAGGAACAAAAAAAAAAAGTTGGAGAACCAATGTTAGTAAACTTTTAACACTAGCTTGGGAGTCCAAGGACCCAGGTTAGAATTCTGGCTTTGCCACTGACCTGCAGAACCTGGAGCAGGTCATATCATCTCACTTTTCTGGGCCTGAGTTTTCCTTCTATGTAAAATGAAAGGGTAAAATTATTCTTTTAGCTCAAAAATACTACGACTTAGTTGGCTTCCAAACGAGATCATCTTGAGCCTTCTGAATTTCTTCTAGATTGAGGATTCTTTGAAAAAATCTTAGACTTTCAAGGAGAAGACAGCTCCCTTAACTCTGAGAGCCTCTCTGTTACTAGAAGTTTTTAGGGAAAATTTTGGCATCTCTGTGGGTCTCCCTTCTGAATAGTCTGAATTGTGGCGAGGGTGGGATAGATGCTTTTGGTTTTCATCATTCAATTCAATTCTGTTCTGTCTGGGATTTAGCCCCAGCAAGGATTGGTATTTCTCTCACTGAAAAGGCATTTTTAAAAATAGAAATAAAGAACTTAGCTTTGGAATGCTTTAGCTGAAATATTTTCTTGTTTTACAGTTGGCAAGACATCTCTGATTACACGGTTCATGTATGACAGCTTTGACAATACATACCAGGTGAGGTCCTTTACCCCTTCAGATGAGGTAAGGCATGGAAAGTCCTTGGTGACTAGGAAGTACCATATGAACATGATTCAATATTCCATGTTTTTGTTATTATATCCTATCATGTTATATCACTTCGTAATATTGTGTTATACTATATCTCATATTAAATCATATGTTGTATCACATGTTATATTATATCACATAATATATCTTGTATTATATTATACTATACAATGTTATATCATTATATCTTATATTGTCATATATCCTATTATGTTACATTCTGTTACATTACATTACATATAGTATATTATATATCCTAGCTTATATGATATCATTATGTTTCAAACAAAAATACATTTTAAAATATGCTCAAAATCATATTGCCATAGTGTACTGTATTTTATGTCATCTCAACATATCATATCATGTAATGTCATGCTATGCCATTCTATGTTATGTTTTCTTATGTTATCTATTTAAGTGACTAATCCTTTACTGGGTAATAGAAACACAAATTCTAAATTCAATGTCATTCAGGAGACTTTTCCTTAGTTCCCAACATGTGATCAAAGAAAATGATGGAATTTCTTTCCTTAGAGATATTACAAACCAAGATGAACACATATGTTTCTGCAATGTGTTAGGTGTCATCCTGTTTTGGGGCAAGAGTTTGGATTAAGTGACCTCTAAAGTGAACAGAGGGTGCTCTGATGACCACTTAGGGTCCATAAAGATTACCCCAATGGTCTATGGGGTTTTTCTCTTGTAATATAATATTACTTCTTTTATCAAACATTATTTGATTCACAGAAGTGAATTTTCCAGATAAATAAAGCTTAACCTTGAAATACCAAAATGTGTTTTACTTTAATTAAACAATTATGAAATCTTTCTAAAATATTTTAATGATTTCTTAAACAGAAGACACTAAACATATTTTTAAAATGTATTTATTCTTATTCTGAACTTAACAGATCCCAAATAAAATATGCATTTTTGTTAACATTTTTATTTTCCTCCTCTTCCTCTTAACACCCCACATTGGAAAAAAGAAAAGCCTTTGTAACAAGTATACATAGTCAAACAAAATAAATTCCCACCTTAGTTGCATCTGAAAATTTATGTATTATTTTATACCTTGAGCCCATTACCTCTGTCAAAAGGTAAATAGCACACTCCATCATCAGTCCTCTGAAATCGTGGTTGAGCATTGCATTAATCAACATTCTTAAGTCTTTCAAAGTTGCTTTTCTTTCTAATGCTTTGTAACTATATAAAAGATTCCTTCACTCTGCGTTAGGTCACACACATCTTCCCAGATTTCTCTATAACCATCTGTTTATTTTTTGTGGTACAATAATATTTCTTTTAATAATAAACTTTAATAATAATAATAAAATTTGATAAACAAGTAAAATTTGTTTAGCTCTTTCCCAATAGAATTTTCAGTTCTTTATTACTATAAAAATAGCTGCTATAAATAATTTGTAGCATATAAATTATATATAAATAAATAAATATGGGTCCATCTTCATTCTTTGATCTCTTTGGGATAAAGGCCCAGGAGTGGTATCACTGGGTCAAAGGGTACTCAGAGTTGAGTGACTTTTGCTTTCTAGAATGGCTAGATCAATTCAATAATACACTAGTGTGCCTGCTTCCCCATAGTCCCTCCAGCAATTGTCATTTTCCTTATTTGTCATCTTAGCTAATCTGATGACTGTGAGTTGGAACCTCAGAGTTGCTTTGATTTACATTTCTCTAATTATTAGTGATTTGAAGCCAACATAATTTGTCTTCCTTTTTTAAAATTTGGGATGATCATTAAAAACATCTTGTATTGCCCTGTGAAATATAACAAGTCTATGTCTGTTTTTTTAGTTTTTCTGTCTGCTTCCTTAATCAGGCTATAGCTTCTCCTAGTGTCAATTGCGTATCTATAGCAACCTCTATTCTAGTTGCTGCTCTTAATAAGCTATGGTCTAGACAACCATATGCTCAGGTGTGTTAAATCTTATGTGCTAAAACAGGAGTCAGTAAAGTTATGAGAAGAGATCTAAGGAGTGAATTGTCTGGTGTTGCCCCAGGGGCTTTGAGGCAGCTATTTGGGACACTGAAGGACCTTTTTCTTTCAATTTTGGGTCCAGAGCTGTGTTTAGAAGGGTTTGTAGCATTCCAGACAAAGGAAACAAAAACATGGGAGGTATTATGATGTATATTGGAAAATAGCAATTCCTGAAAAGCTTGAACAGCAATGACTACACAAAGTCAGTGATTGTTGTGTGTTTGATAAACCTTCTGAGCCCTTCTCCATTCACTTGAAGGACCCTGAAAATTATATGTGAATTTTCTGCATTTTACTATATTGCTGTTTTTGCACTCCTAAGATGATGTAATTTCTGTGGCTCTGTAGATAAATGTGATAACTAGGGGAAGGGGAAGAATTTGGAGGAAAAAAACGACTCCAGGGTTTCCTCTAGATTCAGTAACTAGTAAAGTGGTGGTACCATTGACATAAATTAGGGAGATCAGAAGAAATAAGATGATATATTGGACCAGTTAGGTTTGAGGTCCCAGCAGGACATATGGGAAGAGAAATGCAGAATGTAAGTGGAAATCCAAGAGAGCTTGTTTGCTGTAGATTTCCGTAGTGGTGAGAGTTGAAGTCATTGGGAGTTGAATACCAAGGAAGAATGGATGCAGAGTAAAGAGGCCTGAGACCAGAACTCTAGAGAATACACAGAATGAGGGGTGACAGAAGAAAATGAAGGCCTTAGACATGAAGTGATTTAGGAGCCAGGGGATGGAGAGAGAAGTCAGAGAGGTAGGAATGTGGTTTTGCAGAAGCCAAAGGAGGAACAAGTTTCAAGACTAACAGCGTCAAATACTGAAAAAGAGATGAACAAGAGGGAAAACTGAGGAAAGGTCTTTGGTGATTAGGAGGCCAGCAGAGGCCCTCAAGGGAACAGCTTCAGTAGTAAGGTTGAGGTAGGGTAGAAGGTAGATGGGGAAGAGTTGAGAAGGCAGTTGCAAAATGTGACAAAAACATACCTGGCTTCTGGTATTAATTGCTAATTTATTTATTTCTCATTTGTGTTCTGTGAGAAGCAGCATGACTTTTTCCATTAATTTTGATGAATTTTGGAGCATGTGCATATGTTTGGGTGAAGGAAAGGGAGGCACTGGAGAAAGATCAGTAGTTGTTTTTTTTTTCCCCATTTGGAATATAAGCACAGAAAGTTTCATGGAATCCTTAAAGCATCACAAAAACTGGTGTGCTGAGACAGCTCATATTATCTCCCCTGATACAGTGTAAACTCATCCAGGGCAAGGGATGTTTCATTTCCATCTTCGTATCCCTAGAACCTGCACATAGTAGGTATTTAAATGCTTATTGTTTAATTGAGCGATGACAGAAAATTGAGAAGCAGTATTTTCAGGGGTTCTTAATGTGGTATCCTTGAGCTTGGTTGTTTTTTTTTTAATATGAATAACTGTTTCAACAGAATTGGTTTCCTTTGCAATCCTTTGCATTTTATTTTATGCATCTAAAAGTATTATTCTGAGAAGGGGTCTGTAGATTTCACCAGACTGCAGAGGGGACCATGACACAAAAATGATTAAGAATCTCTGGTCTAGTATGATCTTTTTTCTTGGCCACAGATGGAGTTCCTTCAATAACAGGCTATTAGCCTTGTAATTAGTATGGAAGTCCTCTTCTAATTCTGTACTCATATACTCTAGTGTTAATGAATTCTCTTGGGAACCAGAGAAAAGGAGATGGCTTTTTATATTGGTTTACAAGAAGGCTTTGGAAAAAGACCAGGCTCACCCTGGGCCCAACAAGCCACATGTAATCTGTAATTTCGGCTTCCATGTTTTTCCTACAACACCAGCTCCTCTATCCTTCCTGCTCTCCATGTCTCCTGGCTTTCTGAATACCTTGGGCTAAATTCCTCTCTGATAGGGCCAGCTAAGGAAAAATTCAGTGGAAAGTTAAGAAGACTGAGTTAAGACAGAAGCCTTTTTGCAAGACAGTAGAAAAAAAATGTACACAAAAACTTTTCATCCAGCCACACTTTTCCCTCAAGTTAACTCAGCAACAACAACAAAAAAGAAAATAAATCAGCCTGAATCATGGTTGGTGCCTGGTAGGAGGACAATCATCGTTCCCCTCAGCTGCCCCATTGTGTAACAGTCCCTTAAAGGAGGCATTAACTGCACCAGAGAAACAACCTCTTCTAGTGGGAAGAATCCTGGCTTCAGAGCCAAAGGCCCTGGGTTGGAATATTGCCTCTAATTCTAGACCCTAGTCCTAGAGCTGGAAGGGGCTTCTGATCAGTCATCTAATCCAACCTCCTCATTGTAAAACAGAGGAAACTAGGGCCCAGGGAAATGAAACAACTTGCTCAAGGTCACAGAGGCAAAAAAAAAAAAAAAGCAATAAGGAAAAGATCCTTGGACTCCAGAACTCCAATGTTTTTTAGAATACCAATTCTCAGGGCAGCTAAGTGGCTCAATAAATAGAGCACTGGCCCTGAAGTCAGGGGGACCTGAGTTCATATGTGATCTCAGACACTTGTTGTGTGTCCCTGGGCAAGTCACTTAACCCCAATTGTCTCAGAAAGAAAGAAAGAGGGAAAGAAAGAAAGAAAGAGGGAAAGAAAGAAAGAAAGAAAGAAAGAAAGAAAGAAAGAAAGAAAGAAAGAAAGAAAGAAAGAAAGAAAGAAAGAAAGAAAGAAAAATACTAATTCTCCTAACTTGCTTTAAAATTGAAATACATCATTCTACTGCTTTGGGACTAATTTTCATGCTCTATAACATCATCCAGCTGATTAATCTCTAATATCCTATACTTCGGTGAGAGCCCGTGACTTATAATGAGGTAACCAGGTAGCACAGGGGAAAATGCACAGGACTTGGAGACAGAAAGACCTGAATTCAAATTCTGACTCAGTAAACTTAGTAGCTGTGTGACCATGGGCAAGTCACTTAAACTTCTCCCAGACTCAGTTTCCTCATCTGTAAAATGGAGATGAAAATTATAATAGCAGGGTAATTGTAAATGAATCAACACATGTAAAGCACTCTGCAAACCATAAAGTGCTACATAAATGCCACTTAGTGTTATTACACAAACAAGGATGATGTGTAAGTGGCTAGGACTCTATCAGGTAGGCTTTCTGCTTTGTTTAAATTGCCATGGACGTGCTGCTGCATTGTCAGGATTCCTGTTGCTTCTGAGCACTTATTAAAAATATCTCTCCCCACTAGCTGTGTAACCTTGGGCAAGTTACTTAACCCCAATTGCCCTCCAAAAGGCAAAAAAATATATATACATATCTAGCCTTGGCTTAGGGGTTTCTTTTTTTTCTTTAGCATTCCCATTTTTGGTCACTGCAGTGATTTCCTGCAGCTGAGTTCTGCCCCGGAGAGCACTGCTGAAATAAAAAGGCCAACTCATCCTTTGTGTGTTTACCAGCACAGCAATATCAAGTTGGTATTGAGATCTGGCTTAGGAGATCTGGGTTCTTTCTTGTGCTACCTTTGCCACCATTGGCTTTGTGATATTGGGGAAATAGCCTCCCCAAGTTTCAGTTTCTTTATCAGTAAAAGTGGTGGTTTGGGCTAAATCATCTCCCTTCTTTCAGGTCTTATAGTCTATGGTTATGATTTTGTATATTTAGCTTAAGACTGGGATCTGGAACTGGAGATCTGGGTTCTTTCTGGACCTGCCTCCCCCACCAAATGTCTATGTAGAGATTTAAGTGGAGCTGGGCAGAAGCAAGTTTCTGAAGGAGGTGAAGTTTATCTTAATCTAGCTAGCTAGCTAACACATCTCATTTCAATATATTTTCTCCCTCCTCCCCATGAAAGTAACTTCCTTTCTTTCTCTCTTTTTTGCCTCTTTCTCCCTTTCTTCCCTCTCTTTCTTCTATTGCTCTGTTTCTTTGATTATGTCTCTCTGTCTCTGTCTCCATGTGTCTTTGTCTCTGTCTCTCTATTTCTCTGTCTCTTTGTGTGTCTGTCTGTCTCTGTCTTCCTGCTTCTCTGACTATGTCCCTGTCTCTGTCTCTTGTCTGTCTCTTTCTCTCTCTCTTTTTCCTTTCTCTTTCTCAAATTTTCTTCTCTCTTTTCCTCGCTTTTTCTTCTCTCCACCTCCATTTCTCTGTCTCTCTTTCTGTGTGTCATTCTCTGCCTCTATGTGTGTGTGTGTATGTGTGTGTCTGTCTCTGTCTCTCTGTGTGTCATTCTCTGCCTCTATGTGTGTGTGTGTGTGTCTGTCTCTGTCTCTCTTTCTCTTCTCTCACTGTCTGGCTCTCTCACACACACTCTCACCCAGATATTCAGTGTCCTCTTCTTCATTATCTTCAGCTCTTTTCTACTTTCTACGACTGCCATCCAAACGGGCCAGAAAAGGTATAATAAATTGATTCACACCATAACTTACATGATAGGTAGGGAATGTTCTAATCAGACTCTCTCAGACCCTCTCATATTCTTGACCCATATAATATGTACCACCCAACATCAGAAAGTGCTTTGAGGTACCAGCCACAGCTGCCAGTTCTTTCCATAGACTCTGTGGCAACTGCTGTGGTTTGTCCCCTTTATAGGTAATGTCCCAGATTCTTAGTTTAGGAAAGGACTCTTTAGCCTTTTTTGAGCCATGGATCTCTTTGGCAATCTGATGAAATTATAGATCCATTTTCAGAATATTTTTTAAATGCACAAAAATAAAATATATAGGATAACAAAGGAAACTAATTATATTAAAATATAGTAATAAAAAATTAAATGCAAGTTCAGGGACTTCAGATTAAGCTCTCTTGGTCCCAGGTTTGGTATGAATTAATCAGTTAGATCATGGCTCAGCCCCCATCCAACCTCTTCCCCTTTGCCCATCCTTGTTGTGTTTCTATTAAGTTTGTACACAGGCAGATTTGCATACAACTCTTACATCAGCTTTATTAGGAATGAATAAAAGCAAATAGCATCAATGCAATCAGCAGACACAGTCCTCCTCCTATCAGGCATCAATTGTTCAGTAGATCAAAAACCTGGAATTTCGTTCTTCTCCTGCTCCATCCCTCCTTACACATGACCAACAATGAACTGGCAAGGACATTTGCTGAGGGTTTTGTCACTCACAGCAAAGCCTCTCCAAGAAGATCCATGTCTGCATTTCTAGCTACTAGAATTCCATTGATGCAATGCCAAACGCTCCATTTTTCAAGTAAGAGGGTACCCCAGGTCTTCAGCTTTCTCAAGTGTGTCTCTTTTCATGGTATCTACACCCTTATCACACCAGGGAACTGTTAGGAGATGGAGTGAAGATTCCTTTCATCAGGCCATCAGCTGTCTGAGTTGTCCTTTCTAATCCTTCCCAGGCACCAGGAGAGGGAAGATACATGCCCTTCTAGCAAGGTGCTATGTGCTCTCCTCAACCCCTCTTATTCAAAATTAATCCCTTTTACATCCCCTTCCCCAGCTTCCTCCATCATCACAGTGATTTTTTTTTTTTGAGGGCAGGGTGCATTTTTTTTTTGGAAGGCAGGGCAATTTGGGTTAAGCAACTTGCCCAAGGTCACACGGCTAGTTTTGTGTCAAGTGTCTGAGGTCAGATTTGAACTCAAGTCCTCTTGACTCCAGGGCCAGTGCTCTATTCACTGTTCCACCTAGCTGCCGCATGGGACTTAACTCTTAAAAGTTCCCTTATGCCCAGGGTTCTAGGGAAAAAGCACAGATATTATACTGAGAGTTTAAAGTCCCACCCCTCCCAGAGGTGTTTTTATAGGAAACAATCCCTTATGCCCAAAACTACAGCCCTAGTGGGGGAATTTCAAGCATCATTGTCTAGGCAGTGAGAGAAATCATTTTGGGATACAAGGCTTTTCTGATGTGCCTAAAAGCACATGGCTTATATATAGGCTGGACCTTATCTTTATCTGGCCCATCAAATGACACATAACTGGATTTGTTCAGCAGACAATAAAATTCATCAAGATGAAAAGAATTAGCAGGAATCCTGGTGGAACAAGGGTCATTTCCAAGAAAGGGGAAGAAAATGTGCATTGTATCACAATGTGATACATAAAGTGTAATACCAATACCGCACCCCCCCAAAAAAAAACCCTTAGACTGATATGAGAATCATGTAGTCCCGTGTTTCTTGCCTATTCATAGACTCACCCTATCAGATCCTGGACAGATCACATACCTTCCTCCTTTACCAAGGGAGAGTGTAGTGATGATATGTAATCCTTGGTAGATGAAAATGGTACTTCATCTAGAACATAGAAGGTATATTATTAGGAGAATAAAACAAGTTTCTCAAGGGTCAGTGATCAATTTGCCCTGAGCCCTCCACATCCTCATCCAGCCTGCACCTTTTGGTGGGTTTGTGTGATGGGTGGCCATGGTGATGGGCACAGTCTGCAGACTGAAAGCAGAATTTTCTCTATGTGAGGCTAACTGGACCATATAGGTACAAAATTGTGACCTTAGCCTTTATTAGCATCGTGTTCTAACTGAGCAGAAATAAAAATAGCTCCCCTTGATCTCCCTTCACTTCATGTATGTGTCGGGGCGTTAGGTGGAGATTGGGAAGAGTTTCGAGGGCAAGATCCATTAAGAGACGTCTTGTAGAGACATTGTCTGAGAGAGGTTCTACTGAAGTAGCCACCTCTTCCATTCCTGTTTATTTTATGTTTAATCAACCTTACAATTAAAAAAAATAAGCTTACATCTATAGGCGTTGATGGCCTTTCATAATTAGGTCACACTTAAAACTTCTTCTGATCCTTCACACACATGTATCAACTTCACATTAAAGATGTATTCTTTTCTCAACCTGAGATAATCAATCACTCAACTTGTGATGCAAGACCATCAGTGATGTCCGAGCCTCTCTGCCCTCGGGTTTTCTTTTGCACCTCAAATTCTCCCACCCCTACCTATGCCCGAGAGAAGCCATTCAGATATTTCCAGGTCAGTCCTCCTTTGTGATTTTTGCTCAATTGCCAACCTTTCTGGGATCCTCTAGGTTATTTTTGAATTCTCACTGGTGTTTCTCACACTTCCCAATTTAGTGTCCTCTCCGCATTTGTAATCAAAGCATTGGGCTTTTTCCCTCCTGTTCTTTTTTTTTAATCAGTAAAGATCTTCCTGTTTTGTCCTAGTCTCCCTTTTCTATGTCTCAGTTCTCTTCATAGCATAGTGTAATGATTAGCATTGGGTCTAGAGTCAGGGGACCTGGATTCTGGGTCTGCTATTTACTAGTTGTGACTTTGGACAAATCCCATTTTCCCTCTGGGACCTGGGCTTTCTTATCTTTAAAATGAGAAGGCTACACTGGGGATCTCTAAAGTCCTATCCAGTTCAGGACAATAAAAACAACAACAAAGAATGATACCAATAACAATAAGAATTGCCACTAGCATTTATATAGTGCTTTAAAGTTTGCAAAGTGCTTTACAAATACTATCTCCTTTGGTCTTTGCAACAAGCCTATGAAGTAAGGGCTATTATTATCCTCATTTTATTGATGAAGAAACTGAAACGGACAGATGTTAAGTGACTTCCCCAGAGTCACACAGCTAGTAAGTAAGATGAGATTTGAACTCAGGTTTTCCTGACTCCCAGTTCTCTAACCACTATACCACCTATTGTCTGTCATAATCTCCTCAATGTATGATTGATATCCTATTACTTAACCAAAAAGGGCCTTCATACACAATATAATTTAATGATCATATGTCTTGAAATTATGTAGCTCTTTCAAGATAAAAAAGCTCAAAGCACCATATGAGTTAGTCAATAAGCATTTATTAGGCACCTACTTATTCATTTAATTAATAATTTAGCACCCACTATGTGCTAAGCACTGTGCTAAGTGCTAGAGATACAAAGAAAGGGGAAAAAACCCAATTACTGCTATCAAAGAGCCAATTGGATTTTCCAAGGACCAATGATAAGGAATATGTTCTTTTTTTCTTCTCACAATATTTTTATTGTTTTCCCAAAGGCATTAAATAACAGTCCCTTCATTAGACTCCATAGTAAAAGGATCATAGATTTAGGCTTAGAAGGGACCCAAAGGGTATGTCATTTACCCAGGGGCAGAAGCAGAACTTAGGTCTTCCTGACTCTGTGGCCCAACTCTATGTCCACTGTATCCTGTGACCTCATGATCACAAATTTAGGACTGGAAGATCCCTCAAAAGTCATTTGGTCCAGCCTCCTCATTTTACACATGAGGAAACAGAATACAGAGAGGTAAGTGACTTTCCCAAAGTAACACAAATAGTAAGTATCTGAGGTAGGGTTTGAAACCTTGTCTTTTGGATACCAGTCCTAATTATCCCGCCTACCCCTGAGTGCTGCTTCTGACTTAACCCTTGGGAGCCACACTGGGGTCTTCCACCCTGATGATTGACCTGAACATTTGACAGCCTGACAGACAGTCTCCATCCCTATCTGCACTAGCCATAGCCCTCTGACATCTGATGACCATAGTGTCAATGATTTGGCGAAGTGCTAAGGGGAGGACCATTTTGTCTTTTTAAGAGGTACGCCCTTTCTAAGCTCTGTCATGACCTGATTCTTGATCTTTCAGGCACAGCCCCCCAAAAAAGCCTATTGCATTTAGAAAATGGTTCCTCTTTGTGGGACTGATATTATCGAGTTAGCTACTAGTATCCGTTAAATATGCTAATGTACAGTTAGTAAACCTTGTAGAATTCAACTTAGGTAGTAAGTTGCCATAAGCAATGGTTTGCTTAACAAACAGTAGTTGCTCAGGCTAAGTGGAGAGAACACTGGATCTGGACTCAAGAAGACCCTAGTTCAAATCCACCCTTGCTAGCTATGTGATCTTGGGCAGGTCATTTAACATCTGTTGACCTCAGTTTCCTCATCTGTAAAATGGGGATAATAATAGCACCTATCTTCCAGAGTTATTGAGAGTTAGTATTTAGAGAGTTTTGCAAGGTTTAAAGTGCTATGTAAATGTTAACTATTATTATTTGTTCATTGATTGATGAGTAGGAGGAAAACAAAATTTTTGCCTTGCATTTTGTTTTGTCTGAGGTTTCTTTGATGTCACAGTTTCAGTACTAAGTATCTTTCCCATTAGACAGGTGGTAGAAAGGTGTTGCCTCAGGCTGCTGGCAGATGGTGGCAGTTTGGGAGTAGGCAAAATGGGTAATTAAATGAGGATGCCAAGTTGCATGACTTCCACCCTTTCTGCTAAGCACTGCACCCAAACAGGAGAGAAAAAGGAAGAAGGGTGGAAGAAAATATCCCAGGATGCTTTGGGGTATTTTATTATGTTAAAATGGATTTCAACCTGCAAGAAGAGTGGTGGGCCAATATCCATCCCAATTTCTTCTTCCTGCGTCGTTGGGATGTGTAGGATGCCTTTTATTTTGTTTTGGTTTTAAAAACAATTTATGGATACCTCTTTTTTCTTCTCCTACCCCAACTGGAGCAGTAAGGCAGCCCAGTAGATAGAATGCCAGCCCCCAGTCAGGAGAACCTGAGCTCCATATGGCCTCACACGCTTCCTAGCTGTGTGATCCTGGGCACTGTTTGCCTCAGTTTCCTCATCTGTAAAATGAATTGGAGAAGGAAATGACAAAACCACTCCAGCATCTTTGTCAAGAAAACCCCAAACAGGGTCAGGAAGAGTCAGACACAATGAATCAACAAAACAACAGTCTTGACTAAAGCTGTCACCCCCATCCTGGAACTGAATAATTGCTCAGTAACAGTGACCACATCTGACAATACACACAACATTCTGCCTCTCTCCTACCCACTCTTAATAAAGAGAAGGGCATCTTCCTACACTTTACAGATTAAGCCCTGCACATCGATCTTCCAGAAGTCTTAAAGAATCAGACAACAGGCTTTACAGAAATAGAATAAACTCAATTGCTTTTTTGTTAGTTTTCATGGACGCTATGGTCTATTGGAAATGAAAGGTGCATAAAAGACAAGACAAGACAAGACAAGACAATTTAAGCAAGAAATGTCCTCTCTTTCCTTTGAAACTATTCTGATTTATCCTTGATTCACATCCACCCTTTCTATCTCTACCCTTACTCTTGTGTCTTTCTCTTTCTTCCCCTCTCATAACATTTTTAAAGTAAATCAACTCGCATAATTATGAGCATTTCTAGGCATTTTCCTCAAAATAAACCCATGATGTAGAGAGTACAAGCGTTATCATCCTCATTTGGGAAATTAGGGAAGTGGTGTTCTGAGATGTTAGGTAATTTGCCCATTGTTACAAGCAAGAGAATGTCTGAGGCGGGATTTGAACTGAGGTCAGCTGACCATAAGATCAGCCATCTTTCCCTTTATGATATGCTTCTTTTTAAGAGGGTAGAAGCAGAAAAAGGATGAAGAAAAATACCACCTCAGGGTAATTCAGAATGATATAGATTGGACTGAAGGCCTTACAGGGAGGGAGGAAAAAAGAGAATAAGCATTTATATAGTCAGTACCTAATATGTGTCAAACACTGTGCTAAGTGCTTTAAAAGAATATCTCAAAAAAAATAAAAATAAATAAAAAAAGAATATCTCATTTCATTCTCACAACAATCTTGGGAAGTAGAAGCTATTTATCTGTATTTTACAGTTGAAGAAATTGAGGCAGGCAAAAGTTAAGTCACTTGCCCAGGATCACACAGCTAGTAACTGTATGAGGCCAGATTTGAACTAGGGTCTTACTGACTCCAAGACTAGTACTCTATACCCTTTGCTATATGGTTGTTTTTACAGGTTGATAGCATCCTAATTCATCTCCCCACACTTCAAACCACAAACTAAGAGTAACAGGAAACTGTGTAATTAAGTCTTCTGCCCTCTGGGGCCCAGCAAAATGAGTCTGATCCCTCATCTCCATAAAGATCCTTCAGATATTTGAAGATAGCTTTTAAAACCTTTAAAAAATAAGAAAAATAAAGAAAGGAAAATTAAAACGTTAAAAAGAAAACCTAAACTTGGCTATCGTGCTAAATGATTCATAATGAGCTTACAGTCAACGAAACCTATAATTTCTAATAATGAACTGTTATTATGATAGGTCTCCCCAATCATTAGCAGCTGACTCTTTAAAAATATGTAAATGCAGGAATTTTCATTTATCTCTTATTAAATTTTATCTTGTTAGGTGCAGCCTTTACATTGTAACCAATTTATATCTCTTTGAATACTTATTCTCTTATTCAGAACATTAGTTATTCCTCCCATCTTTGAGTCATGTGCCAATTTGATAAATGCATCATTCACTTCTTCATACAAATTGTTGATAAAAAATATGGAACAGGGGGCAGCTAGGTGGCGCAGTGAAAAGAGCACTGGCCCTAGAGTCAGGAGAACCTGAGTTCAAATCTAGCTTCAGACACTTAACACAAAAACTAGCCGTGTGACCTTGGGCAAGTCACTCAACCCCAATTGCCCTCCAAAAAGCAAAATTATATATATGGAACAGGACACAGCAGTGAAGAGTCCTCCGGCATGCCAGTAGAGACTTGCCTTCAGGGCAACCAGGAAAGGTACTGGAGAAGTGGGACTCAATCCCCAAATATCTTGACAGGTCAATAACTAGGATTTATTGTTCCTTTTCTCCAGTAAACAAAATGAGAGAGACATGGTGAAGGACTCAAGTGATGCAATAGAGAAGGGCCCAGAATTCAATCAGTCAGCAAGCATTTATTATGCACCTACTGTGTTTCAAACACTGCAGAGTTTTAGGTATACAAAGACAAAAGTGAAATAGTCCCTGTCCTGAAGGAGCTTACATTCAGCCAGGGCTGGGAGACGATGCAAACACACTGTGATTGGTTTTCACTTGTGACAGAGAAAGAATTCAAAATCAATATATGCAAATTGCCATTCAAATTCTCACTGAAGACTTTATCACTGTGGCTTGTTGGAATATGTATATCAAATTATATTACTTATATATAAAATTATATCAGGAGAGACCTGGCCATGAGCAAGTGTATACAAAATAGATAAAAAAGTTCATTTGGGGACAGCTAGGTGGCCCAGTGGATAGAGCTTTGGACCTGGAGTCAGGAAGATCTGAATTCAAATTCAGCCACAGACACTAGCTGTGTGACCCTGGGCAAGTCACTTAACCCTGTTTGCCTCAATTTCCTCATCTGTCAAATGAACTGGAGAAGGAAATGGCAAGCCACTCCAGTATCTTCACCAGAAAAAAAAAAACACACCAAAAACAAACAAAACAAACAACCAAATGGAGTGTGAAGAGCTAGACACTGAAATGATTGAATGACAACAGGTGAGAGGTGATGAGGGCCCAAACTGGGTAAGAGGAGATGACAGAGAATTCCACCCATGTTTCCTATTCATCAGGCCTTAGACACTTACTAGCTGTGTGACCCTGGGATAGCCACTTACTTCTGTTTGACTCAGTTTCCTTAACTGTAAAATGGGGATAATAATAACACCTACCTCACAGGGCTGTTGTGAGGAGCAAATGAGATGCAATTTGAAAATTCCTTAGCACAGTGCCAGGCACATAGTAGGCAGTCAGTAATTACTTGTTCTCTTCATCTTCTCTTCATCTCTTAATCCTTCAGAGAGAGCGCTGTACTCTCTGATAAGAATTGTCTTCCAATCCTAGATGTGTCCCTCCACGTGGGATCTATGGCAAGTCCCTTCAAGCTCCAGAATTCCAAACATCTTCAAGCCTAAATCACTCGACCTTTTGATACTTCTGTGTCCTTATGTATAAAAATGACTGAAAGCAGTAATAGTCTAGACTGCTTAGCATTTGGTGTGTCTGTTTTCCTCATGCTAACCTTTGACTGATGTTTATGACATTTGGCACCCTATTAAAGGGCACCAAGATACACTTTAGGTTTGATTTATGCTTCAATCTGCCATCTTGAAATAAAAGATCAACTGATAAAGATTTCCAAATGCCTCGCCTAGTTCCCCGTGGATTTTAATGAAATTCATCGAGTAGAGGCAACTCTAAGCAGGGTACAAAATACAAGGGATTTTATTACTAGCCACCAGGAACAGGTGGAGTCAGGGAAAGCAAATGGTATGACTGCCTAAGGTTGGAAAAGGAATCCGATTACCTTGACATCTCCTGTCCCCATGTCAGGTTTCCTTCTGTTCTTTAGCAGTGCCTAGAGCAAGGACAAACTGTGGTCCCTGCATGCTCGTTCAGTGTGAAGTCTTTCCAAGGCTCCTCTCCCTTCCCTTCCCCCAGAACTGCTCACTTGCCAATATAAAACCTTATTAAGTTTTGCCAGCCTCATTTGCATGCTAATTTGCATGGATTTGCCCTGATACTTCCATCTGATGGTCTGTACAAAAAGCACAAACAGAAACCTTATTGTAATGCACTTCTTCTTACCAATCTGCTTATAACCACTTGTCGATGCCTTTGGCTAATAAGCCTTTGCCAGTTCTGGGCCAGGGCTGGGGGACAATGCAAACACATTGTGATTGGTTTTCACTTCTGACAGAAAGAATTCAAAATCAATATATGCAAATTCTCACTGCAGACTTTATCACTGTGGCTTGTTGGAATATAGATGTAAAATTACATTACATTATAATAAATGTATATTACAGAGAAGACTTCAACATGCACTTTACAAAAAGATTTTCTCTCCTCGGGGGTTTTTGTGCTTAATTTAGGCTTTCATGTATAGGCAATATGTCCAATATGCCTCATCATACACGTTCTATAAGCATAATGTACATATATAGGCATGTGTGCTGCATAATTTATTGATTTCGGGCTTAATAGACTGAAATGAAAACTACCTTTGTCTTTTCAAATGCACGTGAAAAACCAATGCCCTTGCTAAAATGCGTTGCATTTTATTTCAAGTTAAATGTCTTTCACTTTTCATGATCAGTATAACTTCTAAGCATGAAAAAATAAAAGGGATAAAGAAAGCATTGCTGGATTTCAAAGGTTCTTCTCAAACCAGAGCCTGGGGAAGGAAGGAAACCAGTATTTATTAAGGAGCCAGGTACTATGCTAAGCTCTTTTTGCAAATATTAGCTCATTTTATTCTCATGACAACCCAGGAAGGTAGATGCTATTATTATTATTCCTATTTAACAGTCAAGGAAACAGACAAACATTAAGTGACTTGCTCAGGGTCACATGGCTAGTGTCTGAAGCAGGATTTGAACTCAGGTCTTCCTAGTTTCAGGTACAGCTCTCTATCTACTGTATCACCTCATTGCTGATGCTCAGGGATAGACTGTGACTTATCCTAGAAGTATCTTAGTCATATTTGGAAAGGCTTATCCCTGAAAGATTAGTTGCAGAGAGATGATTTTTTTTCACCTACAACATGAGACTCTCTACTGAGGTGAGTAGGGTTTACTACTTGCTTTAAGTGATGAAAGTAACCACATTGATAAAATCATTGATCCTTAAGATTCAAAGAAATTGGCTCTTTTCAGCCTTGTGAAAAAGATCAAGGAAGGGTCTCCATTATAGAATCTAGGAGGAGGCAGAGGCATAGGATCACCCAGCAAGCTAATACCTCGGGGCTCCTGAAATGGGGAGACTTTGGATTCTCTAGAGCAGAGGTGGGGAACCTGAAGCTTCAAGGCCACGTTTGGCCTTCTAGGTCCTCGAGTGCAGTCCTTTGGATTCTGTCAAAGGGCTACACTTGAGGACCTAGAGAGCCACATGTGGCCTCTAGGTCACAGGTCTGTTGGAAGACCTAAGTCTGCAAAGTGCTGTGTATATGGCCTGGGAATTCTTTGGTTATTACAGCAGCCTCTCAGCCCGACTTCTTGATTCTCCCTTCTACAAGTCATCTTTCAAACAAACAACTACCAGATGAATCTTCCTAATGAATACTATATGTGATTCAAATGCTTACAAGCTTTCCATAGCTTCCTTCCACCTACAAAATGAAGTCCAGTCACTTCATCCCAGCGGTTTTGGCCTTCCACAGCCTGGCTACACTATGCCTCTCTAGCTTTATCTCACACCTCCATTGCCATACAGCCAGTATGTATCAGAAGGTGAGACTTGAACGCAGTTCTTTCTGACCAAGACCCAGTTCTCTCCCTCTATCTCCACTATACCCCATTGCCTCTTGTATATTCTTGACTTCAGCCAAATTAGACTTTTTTTTTCCTGTTGAATTATGGGGTCTTAACTTTAACATGAATTTTAAAAAATATATTTTGATCATTGCATCTGGTTATACAGTAGATGAAGTGTGGAAGATCTGAGTTCAAAACCTGTCTCGGATACTTACTACTGTGTGACTCTAGGCAAGTCACTTTAACCTTTGTTTGCCTCAATTTTCTCAACTATAAAATGGGTTTGATGATAGCATTTACCTCACAGGCTTCTTCTGAAGACCAAATGAGATAATATTTGCAAAGAGTATTCAGCACAGTGCTTGGCACATAGTAAGTACTGTATTAATGTTGCATTTTACTTTATGCGTTTAACAACATTATTCTGAGAAGAGGTTCATAGTCTTCACCAGATTGCCAAAGGGTTCCAGGATACCAAAAAAAAAGAAAGGAGGTTAAGAACCCCTGGTCAATTCTTTCTGGCCTCCATTCTTTTGCACACACCATCCTTACATTGGCAAGGCTTTTCCTTCCCATTTACAAACTAATCCATTCTTCAAGACCCTTTTTAAATGCTACCACCTTGACCAGACTTAACTCATCCTCCCAATTAGGAGGAGCCTCTCCTTCCTCTGAGATACCATAGAGTTCATTGTCTTTCTCCTCCTCCTCCTCTTCCTTCTTTTCTTCCTCCTCTTCCTCTGTATTTAGCAAGTTTCCATTTTGTTTTTAGTTTCTTATGAACATTTCTTCTCTTTTCTCATTGTCCTAGGAAAATGGCTTCTTGCAAAGTGGTGCTAAAATCTGTTACCTCTCAGAATCAGCTTCAGTCCTCTAATAATCCTTTTTTCTAAACTGAGATGTACTTTCAAACCCATCAGCCCACCAATCTTTTCCCAAATTTCCAGTATCATAACTGTCTATGTTATCTCCCATAACTGTCTACGGGATATACAACAGTGGTGAACATCCCTCATAAATTAAACACCAGTTTTATGGGAATTCACTCCTGGCAATGGCTTTATCTCGTGTAATAAGGAATGAATTCTATCTGCCTGAGTATTTTTCTAAGACCTTTATCACTCCCATGCAAGGTTTTCCTATTCCTTGCCAGGTTTCATTGGCATTCAGAGCATTTCACAAGGGCCTCTGGGTTTTTAATTGCCTTTCCAGATCAATAGAACCAGGTGAATAAAGTCCAGGGCTGGGAATTGGGAAAAGAAGATTCCAGACTCATCTTTGCTACCAGCTCATTGTATTGCTTAGATTCACAGAATATTAGCAAGGGAAAGCTTCCTAGAGATTGTTGAGCGAGATGGTACCATAGAAAGACTGCTGGATTCAGAACTAGAAGACCTGGTTATGCTTCTTGCTACCTGTGTGACCCTGGATGAAGTACTTGATATCTAGGGGCCTTAGTTTCCTCATCTACAAAATCAGGGGCTATACAAGATTTTCTCCAAGGTCTTTTGCAGCTCTAAATCTATGCTGCCATGTACAAAAGCTAGAAAAGTAGCTGCCAATTATATAGCCTTGGAGGAGGAGAGAACTTTCTTCCCAGAAACCTTGTGAAGTTGGTAGTGCAAGTATTGCTATCCCTATTTTACATCTGGGGAAACAGAGGTCAAGAGAAGCCATGCAGAATCATAGAATTGGAAAGGACTTAAAAAAACTATTTCAATCCATAGCTGAACAAAAATCCTTTCCACTACATAGCTGACTAATGGTCATTCAGTCTTGCTAGTAAGAGAGTGAAATAGGCAGGATTTAAACCTGGGTCTCCAGACTGCTTCCAAATCAATACTTTTGGGTGAAGTACAGAGTCATCGTTTTGTACTTCAGTTTCCCATCTGTATAAATGGGGATGTCATGTAGCTTCCCCTAATTTCCCAGTCTTCTTGGGTTCACCATAAGAGAGTGATGGTTCCTTCTCTTGCTTCCTTCTTTTTAGTAGTGATACCATCACCCTTCCAGTCAAATAGCATTCCCCATTCTCTTTCCTTTCCCTCCCTCCTCCTCCATCCTTCCCTTATCCACTTAGTCCTAAAGTCCTACTGGTTCTTATTTTGGCATTTCTCTTGCATCTGTTCCTTCCTTTCCATTTTCACTGTTCCCACTCTGGTCCATCAGCTCTCACATAGACTATTGAAATGGCCTCCTAACCAGTCACCACACCTTTAGTGTCTCAGTCCTTCCCACCATTCCACTTCAATCCGTCTTGTACATCTTTCCTGGATTCATCTTCTTAAATCATGGCTTATTCAGTCGTTTTTCAGTCATGTCCAACTCTTTGTGACCTCATTTGGAGTTTTCTTGGCAAAAATAATCGAGTGGTTTACCATTTTCTTCTCCTGCTCATTTTACAGATGAGGAAACTGAGGCAAAAAGGGTGAAGTGACTTGCCCAGGGTCAAACAGCTAGAAAGTGTCTGAGATCAGATTTGAATTCAAGAAGATAAGTCTGGAATTCTATCCAATGTGCCACTCTGCTCAAAAATATTCGATGGTTCCTCATTGCCTACCAAATAAAATTAAAATGCTTTATTTTGACATTTCATGGGTTTTCATGAGCTGTTCCCACAATAGCTTTCCAGCCTTATCACTCTTTGATTCTAAATGTAAGTATTCTCTAGTCCCAAATATGCAACCTAGGTGAACTGGGAACACACACCTTTTTTTCTGCACACACCCCTTTCTTTCCCATGTCTGCTCCTTTGATCACATCTTTCAGTCTGCATTAAATTACCTCACTTACATCCCCACCTTTTGAAATCTTATTTGTCCTTTAAGGACCAACTCAGATGTCATCTTCTCTAAAAAAAGCCTTCCATCATCCCCTCAGGCAGAAATGGTGTCTCTGTCATCCGAACCTTCAGAGTATTTTCTTTAAAACCTCTTTTCTGGGATACATTACGTTTTGCCTGCCGCGGTAATGTTTGTACGTATATCTCAGTTCTTCGGCTGGATTGTGAGATCCATTAGGATAGAGATACTCATCCTCGTGTCCCACAACATCTGTCACATACTGGTAGGTGTCAAGTAAATACCGATTTATCAATTAATTAATGTGAGTTAAGTGACTTGACAGCTACGTGGCACAGTGACTAGAGTGCCAGGCCTAGAGTCAGGAAGACTCATCTTCGTGAGCTCAAATCTGGCCTCAGACACTTACTAGCTGTGTGACCCTGGGCAAGTCACTTAACTCTATTTGCCTTAGTTTCCTCATCTGTAAAATGAGCTGGAAAAGAAAATGGCAAACCACTCCAGTATCTTTGCCAAGAATACTCCAGATGGGGTCAGGAGGAAATGGACACACCTGAAATGACTCACAACAACAACAATGTGACTTGCCCAGGGCCATACAGCCAATGTGTGTCAGAGACCTTGAACCTAGGTCATCTTGATTCTGAGGCTGGTTGTCTGTCCACACTATGCCATGTTGCTTCTCCTATATTTATATGTGTATAAATTTATACATATAAGTCATGTATATATTTGGTTTGGACCTACAACTTCATTATGTGGCCAGTTTCCAGCGAGGAAGTTGCCTGTACCAAAATAGATCAGCACCTTCTCTGCAGCTTAATGGTCTTAGACAATGCCTGGGGCCATTGATTAAGCATTGTACCTAAGATACCCAGCTGGCATTGGAGCCTTGGGATGGGAACCTTGGGATTGGTCTTCCAGAGCCCGAGGCCAGCTCTCCAAAGCCATGCTGCTCCTCAGATTCAGTATATATTATTATCCTGACCCTTCTTCCTTCACTGAAGCCCTACCCCCAATGCATGGCCTTGGGTTCTCAAAGACTTGCTGCATAAAAACTGCATAAAGCTCCAGAGTGTCCCACCAAACTGGACAGCCCAGCAAATGGACAGTATGTGTTGTCAGAGGACCAGCCTAGTCAAGATGGCCACCAGGTGAAGGATTTTTTTTATACAGTAGCTCATAAAAAGGGCAGCTAGGTGATGCAGTGTTTAAAACTCCAGGCCTGGAGTCAGGAAGACTTGGCCTCAGACACTTATAGCTGTGTGAGCCTAGGCAAGTCACTTAACCTTGTTTTTCTCAGTTTCCTCATCTGTAAAATGAGTTCGAGAAGGAAATGGCAAACCACTCCAGGACCTTTGCCAAGAAAACCCCAAATGGGGTTTTGAAGAGTTGGGCAGTTAAAACAACTGAACAACAAAAATTCGTAAAAACCTTCTACAAAAAATGCTCTATTTGGCATTTAATCGTCTTTACAACTTGGCCTATTCCTGTCTTTCCAGTTTTATTGTACTTTCCTCCCCTCCACGTACTCTGCGGTCCAGCAATACCTGCCTTCCTCTTCTTCCTCACAAAGGACACTCCTTCCAGCTGCCTTTGCACTGGCTTTCCTTGAATTCTCTGCATCCTCACCTCAATGTTCAGCTCAAATCTCACTTTCTGTAGAAAGGAAGAAGGCCTTCTAGGTCTCCTTCCCACCCCTGGTCTCCCAAATATCTTCCCTCTGAAATTATCTTACACTTACACTATGTGTATGTCTATCTGTATATATGTATGTATATGTATATGTACACATGCACATATATGTATATACATGTATATATGTGTGTGTGTGTCTTTTATGTACATAGTTGTTTGCCTCACCCATTAGAATGTAAGCTCCTTGAAGGCAGGGGCTTTCCCCTTTTTTCTAACCACCCTATAGGTTAGCACAGTGCTTGAAGTATAGTAAGATTTTAATAAATGCTTGTTGACAGACTAATTGATTGCTAAATGTGGAGGGGTTGCAGTCTTCAAGGAGGAGGTACCTGTCGGGATTTAAGAGTGGTAGTGTGAAATCTGTGAGTATGCCACAGTGCCTCTGACACTCCCCAGAATGACTGCTGCTTCAGGCTGCGTGGCCCAGTTTCCAGGCAGCAGTTTTTCTTCTTTGTGATTTGGGGTTGTTGATGATGCTAAATGAATAGAATCTTTTAACTTGTTACCAAGGGCCCAGCTAGTGACCTGCAGAAACATCCCCATTTCTGGGCCAGCCATAAAGAGCGAGCGTATTTTTCTTTTAACATGAAAATGAACTTCCCCTTAAGATCATCATGCTGACAGATTGCAGGCTAATGGCCATGGAATTAACAGACTAAAAAGGCAGGCAGGATGTGGGCTTCTTCTCACATTCACTGACACATGCTGGCACTTGGACTGAAGGAGCAGGCCTTCTGGTCTGCAGGGTCTTGGGACGGCATCCCAACTTAAGGAATTTCAAGCAGGAGAGGGGGAGGCAGAAATTGTTGTTTAGCATTTGAGCACATATTTTAGATGCTTTGGGAACAAGGTACTGCATGAACCCAAGTTCAGATTATAGGGGGTGGGGGAAGGGGCTCTTATTTGTGATTTCATCTATATAGGGGACTCCTGGTGAGGCAACCCCCTCCACTAATGGAGGTCAGCACCTGTTTGTTCTTAGTCTTACAGACTTGCCAAAGAAGTGAGATGAATTGGCCACACATGACCACTGTGCATCGGAGGTGGCTTGAACCCAGGTGTTCCTGACTCTGAGATCAGCTCCATAGCAACCACACCTCAGAAGTCTTTCCAATCTTCCAGACAATAACAATAATAATGTCTCCTATTGATACAGCTTTTTATAGTTTACAGAAACACTTTCTCATCACAGACCCCATGACGCCAATAGTACAAGCCTTGTTGTCCCCATTTTCCAGCTGAAGACACAGAGAATCAGAGACTTTAAGCAGCTTACCCGAGGTCACACACCTAGTAAGTGAGTCAGTAGATTTGGAGCACTGGATTTGAAGCTACAGGACCTGGATTTGAATCCACTTTCTACCAGTGTGACTGTGAGCAAATCACTTAACCATTCTAGGACTTAGCTTCCTTGTTGGAAAAATATGTAGGTTAGACTAAATGATCCCAATTAACTTGAAACCCGATTTTTTGACCCTCTGCCCCCAAGTTCATTGTTCTTTGCCCTCCATCATATTGCCTTTTATGAGGGGTCAAATTCACATTACAGTAATAATAATAGTGCTGTCTAGCATTTATATAGTACTTTAAGGTGTGTTAAATTATATCACATAGATTAAATAATTTGATCTTCACAATAATACTGAGAGGTAGTAGTTTATTATCCCCATTTTACAGATGAGAAGGCTGAGACAGAGAGGTTAAGTGACTTGCCCAGGTCAGGAAGACTAATTAAGTGACCCTGGGCAAGTCACTTAACCCTGTTTGCCTCAGTTTCCTCATCTGTAAAATGATCTGGAGAAGGAAATAGCAAACCGCACTAGTGTCTTTGCCAACAAAGCCCCAAATGGAGTGATGGAAAGTCAACCCAACTGAAGAGACTGAGCAGTAACAATAGTAAATGTCTGGGGTCCAGCTGGAACTAAGGTCTCCAGCCTCCAGATCCAGTGCTCTATCCAACTCCATCCATTCTGTGTTAAATTCTAAACTGTACATTTACATGGGCACAAGAGCATGCTAATGATAAAAAGTGGGAATATTTTTTAAATGTATTTCATTTTTAATTTATGGGATAAAACAAGCATTTTCATAACATAGTATAATAAAAAAGATGATTGCTCATGAAACTGCATATCTATGATATACAGCCTGCTATTCCTTTTAAACACTGTAATAAAGTTATCATGTAAATTTTTTTTTCTTTTTTCTTTCTTCCCTTCTCTCCTCCCTACCCTAGAGATGGCTACCATTAGACACAAAAGAATCATAGGATCAGGGGCGGCTAGGTGGCTCAGTGAATAGAGCACTGACCCTGGAGTCAGGAGGACCTGAGTTCAAATCCAGCCTCAGACACTTAACACTAGCCAGTGACTTGGGCAAGTCACTTAACCCCAATTGCCCTGCCTTACCCCTCCAAAAAGCAAAAAAAAAAAAAAAAAGGGAATCATAGGTATAGAGGTGAAAGGGATCTCAGAGGCCATGTAGTCCAAAACCCTTCATTTTAAAAATGAGGAAACAGGGGTGGCTAGGCGGCAGCAGTGAATAGAGCACTGGCCCTGGATTCAGGAGAACCTGAGTCCAATTCTTGTCTAGACACTTAACACTTACTGGCTGTATGGCCTTGGGCAAGTCACTTAACCCCAATTGCCCTGCCCCCCCCACAGCAAAAAAAAAAATGAGGAAGCAGAGTCCTAGAGAAATGAGGTTGCCAAGGTCACATGGGTGGTAAGGAGTTCAGCTAGGATTCAGAGCTCTCCTGCCTGTGAATCCAGCTCACATTCTTCTTTGCACATGATAACTGCCCTAGCAAATTGCAGTTATGCAACCTGGTAAAAAGGTGCTTGAGGCTGACCTCTGTGTCTTTAAATGCACTAATGTGTACAAAGGGTCATCAAGTAGGGACCGACAATAAGTTGTTTTCTCGTTTCCTTTCCAAAGAGCTCAGACCATTCTTCTGTGCTCCCTCATCTGAATCCGCCTCAGTGGGTGAGTTTTTTCTTCTCTTTGGGTGGCGGCCAGCACACAGGCTACAGACCAAGGCTGCTGAATGTTTTTTTGGCATCTGATCTCTGGATGCAGTCGTTTGCTATTGGGCTTAGCCAAACTTTTGGGGGCTGCCAATTTTGTGCATATGATCCCAGAAAAAGAGAGAAAAACAAATTGATGGGGAGAGAAAGGGACACAGAAGAAAGAGCAGAGAACAAGCCAGAAGGTTTAAGAAAAAGAAAAGAGCCCAGAGAGTTAGAGGTGTGGAAGAAGTCTCTCATCCATCTTTAAAGGCCATCAGTCAGACAATATGCATTTATTAAATGCCTACTACATGCCAAGCACTGTGCTAAGTGCTAGGTATACAAAGAAAAGCAAAATATAGTCTCTGCCCTCGAGGAGCTTATAATCTAAGGGGGAAGTCAACATGCAAACAAATATGTAAAAATAAACTATATGCAGGATAAATAGGAAGTGATGAAGAGAGTGAAGGTACTAGAATTCAGAGGTATCAGGAAAGGCTTCTTTATGGAAGATGTAATTTTATTTGGAACTTGAAAGGAGTCAAGGAAACTGGGAGTCAGAGATGAGGAAGGAGAACATTCCAGGCATGAGGGACAGCCAGCAAAAATGTCCAAAAACGAGAGTTGGAGTGTCTTATAATATTGGGGATATGCTGTGGTGTTAACTTTTTTTGGAAGTCTGAACCTGTGATTTCATCTACACAGGAAATTATTGGTATAGAACCCCTGCAGTTCAGCAACTCTCTAACTTATGTTCCTAGAGAAGTCCCTAGAATACTGAGAAATCAAATAGTTTTCCCAGGATCACAGTTAGTGTGTGTCCAAGGCTAGACTTGAACCCATCTTCCCAACTCCAAGCCAAGCCTATCTTATGCTATGAACCTGGGGTTTCATTGGCATAGGGAAATTCCTCTATAATTTTTATACGATTTACATTCTTAGAGAGATACTCAGGGTATTGTGGGGTAAAGTAACTGTCCCATAAGGGTCACACAACGAGTGTGTGTCTGAGGTCAGATTTGAGCCCAAGTTTTTCTACCTGCCAAGCCAGTTCTCTATCCACTAGACCATACTGCATGTGTTATCATGACAGTGATTTAAAGGTCATAGCACTTAGTTCTCTGGGGCTTTTTTGCAAACAGAAAACAATATATTGTCTTCATCTTTATTCATCCACCTAGAACCAAAAGAGGAAGGGAGATGTCTGAGAGATCTCTAGAGAAAAGAGATAGGACTGGGCAGGATCAAGAAGAGAATTCTAAAATGGACAGAGCAAAATCTCCTGTACTAGAGAGACAAAATATCTAAAGGTATCTATCTCTACATACTCAAAGAAGGGGTAAGACACAGAATCATCCTTAAATTTGTGGAGAAATAGAATTTCAGCTGTCAGAGATTACCTAATTCTACTGGCTTCTGAGTGACCTGGGATGAGATAAGGCTATTAGATTGTCTTTTCCATGGAATTGCTCCCTATGGGGAAATTCTGTGCCTACCATCCTATAGCTCCCAGGGAATATGGTCGACTTTCTATCCCTTCCCAAGGGAAAAACTGCCTTGACTAATAGTTTCCTCTTGGAAACCTTATCCTTCTTGTAAGCTCTGAACTGGACCAAAGCACAGTTTTCTGCCACACACCACCATGAAATGTTTCTGTCACTTGACTAACTCCTACTCTTTCTTATGGGGAAACTAGGTGGCTGAATGGATAGAGTTCCGAGCCTGTCAGGAAAATCTGATTTCAAATCCAGTCTCACTAGCTGTGTGACCCTGAACAAGTTACTTAACCCTTTTTGCCTCAGTTTCCTCATCTGTAAAATAATCTGGAGAAGGAAATGGCAAACCACTCCAGCATCTCTGCCAAGAAAACCCTAAATGGGGTCATGAAGGGTCAGACACAACTAAACACTAAAAACAAAAACTCTATTCTTGCCCCAAACACACTTTTAAGTCCACTTAGAATCCCCAATAATAGCACCTACCTTTCAGAATTGTTGAGAGGATCAAATACTTGTAAAGTGCTTCTCAAACCTTAAAGCACTATATAAATGCTAGCTACTATTTATCTATGTATTTTCAAGGGAAGAGAGAAAATTATATAAAAGGACAATTAATCAAAAAAGAAGTCAGAGCTCACAGCTTGCTAACACACATCAATCTGTCAGGTCCTCTTGCTTGATCCTGCTTTTGGCTTTTTCCATGAGGCCCCAAAGCAAGGGAGTGACCCCTAGATGCCTCTTCCATTTCTGGCTTGAACCCAGAAAAGGCCTTGGATTCCTTAGCAATCTGAAGTTTGGGGATTTTGGATCCGTTCTTCTAGCATTCTGGGTGGAGCTCAAAAGTTAGATTAAACACACTTGCCAAACTTGAGTCAGCGAGGTGGTGCAGTAGCTAGAGTTTTGGGCCTGGAGTTAAGAAGACCTGAATTTAAATCCATCCTCAGACATTTACTACTTGTACGACCCTGGGCAAGGCATGTAGCTGTGGTGTGCCCCAGTTTACTCATCTGTAAAATGAGTATAATGATAGCATTCATCTCTCATAGTTATCGTCAGGATAAAATGAGATATTTTGTAGAACACTTGGCACAGTACCTGGCACATTGTGATTGGGTGTTGTCCTTTGCTTTCAAAGAGAACCAAAATGACATCACTATGTTGGGGCCAAGGTATAGTATGACTGACTGTGACTGATTAGACCAGTATGAGCTCAGAAGGCTCTACCACAGGTTGGGTACAAAGAGTTCATGTGAACATTTGAAGCAGAGATGTCTCTAAATTTGTGCATCTCACATTTCTTTTGAGCTACTGCAATTCTGCACGGAGTAAATATTCTATAAATGCTTATTCTCTCCCCCCTGCCCTTGAGCCAATTAGCAGTCACCATCCCACTTGATTAAGCTTTGGTTTCCACCCATGAAGGACCATAAATCTGGAGCTGAAAGGGATCTCAGAGGTCATCCAGTCTTGGGGAAACTGAGGCCCAGGAAGGCTTAGTGACCTTTATGAGGTCACAGAGGTGACCTTGTGATGTCATGGGTAGACAGTTATTGTCATTAGTGGAAACTGAACCTAAGTCCTTTGACCCCAAAGCTAACATTCCTTCCTGTGTATTATATTATTAGCTAAGTCATTAACCACTGACACCTTCATAATCCATGCTTCATAATGAAGACAAAACCATTATCTGTGTAGAGTAATTGTTTTCTTACCCCTCACATTAGCGCATATCAATCCATCACTTGAAGAAAATTTCCTTAAAAATCAATGACTCAATTTTATGATATGTTTTTGTTCCTTTTCTCTGTTCTGTATTTGTGTTCTGGTGTTTGATTCTAAAATAGAATTTTGAAAACAAAACAAAAAACCCAATGACTTTGATACATATGTGCCTGGGGTGGGATGAAGGTAGGAATTCAGATCAGTCCAAGAAAAGGAAAAAGGATAGTAGGAAGTGTTCAGTGGGCAGGGATCAAATGAGAAAATGGCACATGTCCCTGCTGGAGGTGAGACTGGGGCCTCTACCATTGACAGCAACAAGAAGTGAAGCAGCTTTGCGATGAGAATTTGAAAATAGTGGAAACTAGGAGGGAGTGACCAAGAGATCAGTATTGGATTGTAGTACCTTTCTCCCTGTCCAGGGTCCCAGTGAAGGAAGAGGATAAAGGAAAAGATTGAAAGAGAGCCTCCTTCATTGGCCATGAAGGTCACTGCTTCCATTTTTCTTAAAGGTAGTATCAGAATATGTCAGGGCCTTTGAACCTGGAATATAACAGGTTTGTGCCTGCATTTTGAAAGCAGTAATTTTAACTCATTTATATAATGCTTTACAGTTTTTAAAAGTTACTTTCCTTACAGCAACCCTGTGTGTGTGTGTTGCTGTTGTTGCTGTTAGTCCCATTTTATAGTTAAGAAACCTGAGATTTGGAGGATTTTAGGTACCTATTAATGTGGTTGATAAATGACAGAGCCAAGATGAGAAGCCCAGGTCTTCTAACTCCAAGTGATTTCTACCCTATCACACTGCCCAGTCCAGTGTCTGCACTCAGAGGACAACTAAGACAGTTTAGTTGATGCTGATAATGCTATTGTTATTATTCTATTGGGGGTGAGGAGAGTAAATTCAAGTTCATTAAGAAAAGAATTCATCAAGACAATAGGAAAGATGGTATTCTTTGACCTAATGATGCCATTACTAGACCTATATTTCCTAAAGAGATCAAATAAATAGAAAAAGGATTCATGTGTACAAATATGTCTTTAGCAGCTCTTTTTTGTAGTGGAAAATAACTAGAAACTAAGGTTATTCCCATCAATTGAGGCATAGATGAACAAGTTTTGGAATTTGTAAAACTATTGTGCTATGAGAAATGATGAAGAGGTTGGTTTCAGAGAAACCTGCGAAGATTTGTATGAACTGATGTAGAGTGAAGTGGGCAGAACCAGGAGAACAATTTTGATGACAACAATATGGTAAAGATAGTTTTTGAAAGACTTAGGAGCTCTGATCACTGCAGTAATCATGATTCCAGAGGATCGATGAAACAAGCCACCTCCCTCCTGACAGAGGAGTGAGAGACTCAAGATCAGAATGAAGCATGAACATTGCCAATATAAGAATTTCTTTTGCTTGACTATGCATATTTATTACAAGAGTTTGGGTTTTTTTCCCTCCCCAGAATAGGGGTTGAGAGGAAACAAAGGAAAAATAAATGTTTGTTAGTTGAAAAAGAAAATTTAATTACTATTAAAGGATGGCATAAAATTTCCTGAAAGTCAGATGGTTCAAAAGAGGGACCCAGACTGCTGTCTGTTCTATACAACATTTCTTCTTCTTCTTCTTCTTCTTCTTCTTCTTCTTCTTCTTCTTCT
>NW_027187247.1:2746562-2786918 GCF_028583685.1 Petaurus breviceps papuanus
TTCTTCTTCTTCTTCTTCTTCTTCTTCTTCTTCTTCTTCTTCTTCTTCTCCTTCTCCTTCTCCTCCTCCTTCTCTTCCTCTTCCTCTTCCTCCTTCTCCTCCTCCTCCTTCTTCTCCTCCTTCTCCTTCTCCTCTTCCTCCTCATTCTTGTCCTTGTCCTCGTCCTCATCCTCTTCCTCGCCTCCTCCTCCTCCTCCTTCTTCTTCTTCCACTCAGGGTTACCAGACCTTTTGACCAATATTTAGTTCTCTGTGGACTTTAAAACTTTTAACCTTTTTCACCTTGTCCCTTTCTTTTCTTACAGGCAACCATTGGGATTGACTTCTTATCAAAAACTATGTATTTGGAGGATCGTACGGTAAGTGCCAGATTTGAGAACTAGGATAACTTTCCCACCTGAAAAGGCAGAGTCTAGGGAAGAGGAATCTACATCCAGGTATTTGAGACCCTGCCTGGTCACATTGACTTCTAAGACAAAACAGAACAAGCAAAAGTAATGCACTGGGTCTCTGTTGCTGCCCTCAGCAAAGGAGTATAGTAGATAGAGCATGGGATTTGGAATCAAGAGGACCTGAGTTCAAATCTTGCCTCAGACTTACTGGCTATGTGGACCCAGGTAAGTCACTTAACCCTTTAGCCTTAGGTCTATCTGTAAATAATTATCTATAAATAATAATATCATCTATAAAATGAGTATAATAATATCACCCATCTTACAAGGTTGTTAGGATCAAATGAGATAATACTTATATGTGCTAACTATTATGACATCAGCAGTACCAGTGGTTGGGAAGCTAAGATGATGGCATTCCTTCCTCTTTCTCTCCTCCCCCCTCCAAAAGCATAGAACTTCAAGTGATAATACTTTTGATAATTCTCTTTCTGGGGCCCCCTTACTTTATACAGTCCTTTTATAGGAATCAATCAATAGGAATTCCTTTTTTTTTTTAGGGGCAATTGGGGTTAAGTGACTTGCCCAAGGTCATACGGCTAGTAAGTATTAACTGTCTGTGGTCACATTTGAACTCAGGTCCTCCTAACTCCAGTGTGGGTGCTCTATTCACTGCGCCACCTAGCCGCCCCAGTAGGAATTTCTTGAGCACCATACTACTTGCTAGGCTACTCTGGACTAGGCACTGGGGATACAAAAAAATTAATACTTTTATCTCTGCTTCCTTCCCTTTCCTGCCTCCCTTTTCCTCTTTGTCTCTTTGGCAGGTCCGATTGCAACTTTGGGACACCGCTGGACAGGAGAGATTCCGCAGCCTAATCCCCAGTTACATCCGGGACTCCACTGTGGCAGTGGTGGTGTATGACATCACAAGTGAGTGCAGCATGGGTGGTTTTACCAAGCAGACATCATGCCTATGTTTCAGGCAAAATGGCGGCCCAGCAAGAATGCCCCAGCTACATAGTTGAAGGGGAAAATTTAAATCTTCTGAGCTTTACATCTAGGTGTGGCAGTGTCTTTTATGTAGTCGTTACATGGTTATGTTTCTGCAAGGAATGAGACCCTGGCAGAAGGCGGTGTTAGGGATCACTCAGCAACACCTGGTACATTTGCTGAGCAGCAGGAGTCTAGAGACTTCATTTAAACACCAAGCACACACTGCAATTTATTTCCTGCATCTGCCCAAGTTACCTATTGCTTTTGATTCATGGTGGCGAGCAGGGAGGGAGAGTGTAGAGGAAGAAAATACAACACTACAATTTCTCAGAAATATTTTGGTGCTCAGGACATGAACATAGATATGTATATTTTGTTTGCATTCTTAACCTGAGGTCCATGAACTGTTTTTTCCCCTTAATTGATAACTTCATTTAAATAGAATTGGTTTCCTTTGTAATTCTATGTGCTTTATTTCATGCATTTAAAAATATTATTGTAAGAAGGGGTCCATAGGCTTTGCCAGCCTGCCAGGTCTGTGACTCAAAAATGGTTAAGAAATACTAGATAGACTCCAGATGGGTTCATTGCTTTCATTTTTTTTTCATCCTAATTCCATGAGGAATTTTCCATTACCCTAAATGATTGCCAAGACTCATTATATTAAAGATGGCTACAGATAATTTTACAGGTGTTTGTGAAGCTGATAGAGATGCTGAGTGTGGGCAGGTGCTTTATTTTTCACTGAATTAAGATTCCTCCTTGAGGTTAATCTAGAAGGAAATGAAGTAAAGAGAGAAAGAGAGTGTGGAGAAGAAAGGGCTTCATTTCTGCACACAAAGCCGGCCTCTCCTGGCTGCAGCTGCTTCTGCAACCAAGATACACAATGCACAGCAAAGAAAGCCAGCACCCAGGTCAAGGCTGGAAAAGCACAGGCTAGAATATATGTAAGGGATTGGAACAATGGTACCCATCAGTGCTGGTGCTGACCAAGTAGCTGCCAAAGTCCAAGACCAGGGAAATGGAAGCAAGTTCTTTTTTTTGCAACATTCAGTCAGTCATTCAGCAAGCCTTTATTAAGTGCTTACTACATGCTGGGCATTGTGCCAAATCTGAGAATATAAAGAAAAAATAAGAACAGTTCCTTCCCCTAAGAAGCTTATAGTTTCTATTGGGGGTGGGGGGGAGGGTAGAAACATCATATACATAAATCGACATAGAAGATACATATAGAAAGTCTGAGAAGGGAAGGCACTAGCAGCTTGGAAAGACCATGAAAAGCCTTCTTGTGGTGGGTGACACCTAAGCTGAGTTGTAAAGAAAGCCAAGGAAGTGGAGATAAGGAGGAAGGGAATTTCAGGCATGGGGGATGTCACTACAAAGGCCCAGAGATGGGAGATGGAGTAGCATGAGGAACAGCATAGACTAGTATGACTAGACCATAAAGTGGGCAGAGGAGAGTAATAATAACCTTTAAGACTGAAAAGACAAGAAGGGAGGACCAAGTTGTGAGGAGCTTTAAGTACCAAACGGATGGGTTTATATGGGATCCTATAGATAATAGAAAACCATTAGAGTACAATGAATAGGGAGGTGACATAGACCTATACTTTAGGAAAAATCACTTGGGTGACTGTGTGGAGGATAGATTGGAGTGGGGAGAGACCTGAGGCAGGGAGTCAAGCTGTATCCATGACAGGATCAACTACATGACAACTCCCTGCCAGCATCATAGGTTTGTTTACTCTGCCCTGGCTTCCCTTTGCTCAAACCTTTGAGCTGAGCTGTCCTCCAGGTGCCATCTTTTAGTCCCTCTCTCTGTTTGTAGGCCTACACAACACACACACACATAACACTCCTCCAAAGAGTGGCTATCTCCATCAGTCATTCATAAACACAGAAGTCCATCAACATAGAAAACCAAGAAATAGGGCTCTTGGTAAATTTGGGCTTTCATAGGAATAAAATAAGCCCCACAATATGGGACTGACTAAAACACCTAATATTCCCACTCATCATATGGATTATCACATCTGGATCCATGAAATCACTTGTCTATAAAAGCAAAGATAGAGTGATTCACTAGCAAATGTTAAATAAAAATAACTTCTAGAGAAAATTAATCATTCCTGACAAAGTGAAATTATTCACTAGCATATCTGAGAAATGTCCCCCAAATGTCCCTGAAAGAGACTTAAATTTATTCATGTTGGTGGGATGGTGAATTCATCTTATTGCCACATCATAACTTCATTATTATCACCATATTGTAAACTAGGTTTAGTCCTTGGGAAGGTTCTAAGATGCACTATTATTAGTACACAGATAATAGCACTGCTTTAATCCTGCTCTCTCTTTCCACTTTCTCCTTCCATGCTGAAAAAGGGCATCTCCTTTCTTTTCTTACTGGAATATCTTCATACCTCAAGTACATCTTCTACCAAGATGTGTACCATCTCTGTTTCTGTCTCTCCTTTCTGCTGTTCTCTTTTTTCCTTTCCTTAATTATCCCCCCCACCTCCTTTCTCTCTTCCATACTTATCTCCAGTTCTATTTCTGTTCTCCACCCTCAGATCTCAACTCCTTCCAACAGACCTCCAAGTGGATTGATGATGTCAGGACAGAAAGAGGAAGTGATGTCATCATCATGCTGGTGGGCAACAAAACAGACCTAGCAGATAAAAGGTAAGAGAGGAAGGGGAGAAGCTCCAGAAGGTGGAGAAACTGAAAACTAAACTTGAAACTTCAGGAATCACACCTAAAATGAATCAGAGAATTGATGCTGCTGATGCCTACACATGACTAAGTGGGAAAAAAAAAAGGTCTGCTGTGGGCAGAAGTTTTATTTTCTGAGTCAAGGCTGGACATGGTTGCATTGGGAATTCCTATGGCCCCAAGCATTTGGAGTGACTTTCCTTACTGCAGCTTCTGTGAATATTTTCAAACTTTTACTGGGGTGCCAGTAGCTGCTATCACTCCATACACTTGGCATGTTCCTGCCCACATTTCCCAACTTGCGGGATTACATATGCCTGGCTATCGTAATATTAACTCTTCTCAGATACAAGAGTCACTTGAGCTCATATTTGCCTTAAGCCTCATTTTATTTTTACTCCTGAAAAAACAGGAGTTCTGTGATGCTCTGTGTATATGTATATGTTTAATTCTCCAAATACTGGATTTCATTCACTTAATCCATTTGTTCAGTGGCTATTTATTCAGTTCTGCCATTTGCAGAGCATTATGCTGGACCATGAAGGAGATACCAAATTTAGATAAGAGACATTCTAACCCTCATGGAGCTTTTGATGTCTCTGCCTGTGAGAGGCCTTCAAATGGAAAAAAAAATGGTTTCTAACTCTTCAAAATACAAAAATGTAGTCCTTATTCAACATACCCCAACTTAGGGGGTTTTATGGGATATTTTTACTTTGGTTCAAGGCAGAACTGACATGTTCATTACCAATGCTTACTCAGGTGTGAATATGGAATTGTGCAGCATAAACCAGGGGAGAACTGTGTGTGGAATTAAACTGTGGGGCTTCTACATTCTCTGACAGGAGGTCACAAGTGTGTATTTCCTTAGGGCCTCATAAGGCACCAGCTATGTTCAAAAGTCAGAAAATGAGGATGTTGTAGCAGCAGAGAAAGGACTATAACAGACAGTGGATTGGTTCTCCTGGGCAAAGCTCAATATCACCACAGGCATTCTCAAAAAAAAAAAGCATTAGATTTCACTCCAATGTGTAGTGCTAATTTGCATTCAATTTAATTAAATTTGCCCAGTAAGCACAAAGATCCCCCCCAAAAAATCTTCAATTTTTGTCAGTCAAGCTAAAATGAATTTAATCAACTCCAACACCCCAAATCACAGTCCCACCCATCCTTCACCTGGTAAGTTGTGAAATCTGCTGTGAATTTTAAAATGGAAAATGTCCATCATATCCCAAATTACCAAGAAAGGTAAATCCACGGAGAGTGAGAAACACATGCAAAGATGGCATGAAGGTTTCGAGTTTACCGCTATCTTCCATTCATTGAACAGCACAATATGGCAACATAAAACAGATGCTCCACAATAATGGGGGTAGCTGTCCAAGGTGCTGAGAGAGTCCTATTGGTTTAGGTTAGTAAAAGAACCCTGATCAGTATGCAGTCTCCTCAGCTCATTTTGCTACTTCCCACTCCAATGTTCTCCTACCATGGCCATTGTGGGACATCAGATTCTTCCACCAACATGTGGAACTGTGATGGGCCATTTGTGATTTCCCCTTCTCTGTGGCATCTGTAGGCAGATAACAATTGAAGAAGGAGAACAGCGCGCCAAAGAACTGAGTGTCATGTTTATTGAAACCAGTGCCAAGACAGGATACAATGTAAAGCAGGTAAGAGATCTGTGGCTTCTGATCCAACATAACCACTTAGAGAATATACACAATTCAGTTAAGGTTTATAGGGCTAATGTCATACATTAGCCAGAAGGGCTGTCAAATGCTGGAAATAAACTAAAACACTCACCTAAGGTGTGAATCCAACTTACAAGGTTGATCAAAGAAAAGACAATCACAGCATTGAAGGTGTAAGTCTCTGAGATGGCCCCTCAGGCTAATGTCAGACATCAGCCATAACATACATAAACACATATACCTCCCCATTATAGTGGCATGTCACCACTCACCCCATCCTATCCATTTGTCCTCTGTGCTTGAAGATGGTCCTGTCGACAGAGTTTACTCTCAAAGGGTGTTCACCTAGTGATTTTTGTTTGCTCTGAGGAAGATATAATTTTCTAAAGTCTTTTCCCAGTGTAGGAAGAAGACATCAGTCAATTCCAATCAATTCAATGAGTATCTCCTCAGCACTCAGCACTGTGCTGTTCTATGAGTAGGAACGCTGAAATAGGAGCTACATTCCTTGCTGCTGAATTGCCATTTAAAGAGATATAAAGGAGCTGTGATTTCATCAGCATGGGAAACTTGCAAATTGGTAACACCTTTCACCAGCATAGATTAACATCCGTTTGTGACTTAGTAGATTTTCTTGAGGCACATTGAAGTTAGATGATTCATTCAGGTTCACATGGCTACTTAATATCATAAGTGACATTTGAATTCACTTCTTCCTTACTCCAAACCTAGCACTCTGTCTACTGTGCCAAGCTAACACAATGGGGAAACATATACACATAAGATAGAGAACAATTCAAAACATTATATAATTACATGCCTGAATGAGCAGTGCAAACTCTAAATTCCATGGAAAGGAGTTCATAGAAGATAAGGATTCTTGTGAGCTGAAAGCAGTTAGAGAAAAGAGGGTGCTTTGTGAAGGGATAGAAGTTTACTTAAACCTTAAAAAATGTTTAGATAGGATTTGGATGAGAAGTGAATAGGAGAGGGTATTCCAGACTAGAGGAATCCCCTGAACAAAGATGTGGAGATGGGTATTAGAATGGTATAGGGTGGGAATAGTAAAGAGAATTGACCTAATACTTAGAGCAGTACCACCTAGAGCCACTAGGTGTTCAGGTATTGTCAAATTTCTCTGCGACCTCTCACAATGGAGAGATTGAATTTGGGGCTGAAAGCTTAGGAAGGCTATAAGAGCCAAAAGTGAAATGAAGTTATACCATCAGCGGTGGTGTTTGAAGGACTTTTTATTGAGAATACTATAAAGTCTAAGGCATTTAACTAGATAATCTCTAAGGCTCCTTCCAACTCCTTATCCTATGATTTTTGTGACTATGGGCAAAAATCCCATGCTCAACAATGCAGGCTTTTTTGAGTGTAACTCTCTAGTCACTCTGCAGGGTAGGTTTGCACCTTCTTTTCATGTACATAATTCCCCCAAGGTCAAATGTCAGAAAGAGGAAAGGAATCATGCTATTGAAACAAGGGACATTTGCATTCAGAGTTGAATTTAAAGCTTTGTGATTTAAGTAAATAAGGTACAGAATCATGGGAATGGAGCAGTAGTTCAAGGTCCAAGGCTCCGAGACCTCTGTTTGGAAGCACTATTGAGATATTGAGGGAGTGGAGGATAAGATTGAGGAGATTCAGTGGCCCTGGAGTTTTTTGTTGTCAAAGAGATTTCTGCTTGGGTATGGGTTGGACTAGATGGCCCCTAGTTGGACTGTCTGCCAACTCTGAGCTTTTATGATGATTTTCCAGAAGACAGAATCCCATTCTTAGATAGTACTTAGGGCCCATCTTCAACCCAGATTTAACAAACAGCCTTAAGCCCATTAGATGAAATTGCTCATCCCAACTGCACTCCAAGATCTTTTGCTGAGTGTTCACAGCTCCTTTAACAGCTTGAAAGAGGTTTAAATCAATGCATTAGGAAGAAGATGCTTTCTTTGTCACCAGATGGTCCAAACACTCACTTTGCCCTTACTGTATCCTGTTCCACAGTATACCTATTAAAATGGGTCTTCCTATTAATGTAGCCAGACTCAGCTGCTTTTTGATTCATGAAATCATAGATACAGAGCTGGAAGGGACCTTACAGACCACCTAGTCCAACTCCCTTCTACAAATGATGAAACTGAGGCTCAGAATAAAAACCAGAGCTAGGATTTGGAGCCAGGTCTCATGGCTCCAAATCCAATGCCTTTTCCACCACACTACACTACCACCACTACAGCAATATCATAGAATCACAGACTATTAGATGAAAAGACCATCAAGTCCAACCCCTCATTTTACAGAAAAAACAAACTGAGAGCTGGTGACATCCTTCCCTTGTTGTGCAAGGAAGGTCACAAAGGGAGTAAGTGGCAGAGCCAGGATTTGAACCTGATTGTTCTGACTTATCCTAGTCCCCCTTCAACTCTCTCATGCTGACAAAATCCTGCACAATATGGTTAATTTCCTTTGCAATGTTATATATTTTATGTATTCTTGGTGCAATTTGCATTGGTTTACAGCTCATTTATATAAATGTCTACAAGGCATATCACAATAAGTACTCACATTGAGCACTTGAGTTTTAAGGAAGTCATTTTAATACTACAGGTAGGAGAGAATCCACTAGAGAGCATTCTCTTTTGACTTTTTAAGGAGAGTCAAAATAATTTTAAGTCTTCACACAGAGACAGCTATTCACGTCTCCCTAAGTCTTTCCTCCTCCACACTGAAGAGGACCACTTTCTGGAACCAGTCCTCATATGACAAGAGCTTCTACCATCTTGGTTGCCCTTCTCTGGACACTCTTCAACTTACCAGTGTCCTTCTTAAAATGTTGTGCCCAGAATTAGACAATTACTATATCAGATGCAGGCTGACTGAGTACAAGATGGCTATCACCTACTTATTCCTACAAGCTATGCCTTTCTAAATAAGGTGTAAAATAAGTTTTTTGGAAGGGTGATCTCTACAACACACTATTGAATCTCATATTGAGCTTATAATCCATTAAACCTCCCAGATCTTTTTCAAAAAAGCTGTTTCCCCATCTTGTACTTGCAAAGTTTACTTTTTGAACCCAATTGTAGGGCTTTACACTTATCTCTGTTACATTTCATCTTATTCAATGATGGTAGTGGGAAAGGGGAGGAGAATGGGTGTTAATATAAAACTTGGTGCATCTCTGTGCTGGCTGTTATGCAAATGATTTAGCGGTATGCCTGGAGTCAATAATTTCCATTAGTTTCCAACAGTATCTGCTTCTCTTTGAAACAATAAATCATGTCAAGATACAGAATCACTCCATTTTCTTAAATGGAAAAATGCCATTTAAAATATCAGCTCCTAAAACATACAGAAGAGTCCTCTTAAACACAGAAACTGAACCTTGGCATAATAACTATTCATAATAAAGATACTGGTTCCTAACTACATTTGCAGCTTCCAATTGTTTGTCGAAAATGGACATCCTTTTTCTTATCTGTAAAGTGGGGAAAGGGGTTAGGGGGAAGGGAATTGGACTAGAATGAGGATTCTTAATTTTGGTTGCAGGAACTTGGTTTCTTTAAAAAAAATTTTTATAATTATTTCAATATGGTTGGTTTCTTTTTCAATCGTATGTATTTTATTTTAAGCCTTTAAAAACATCCTGAGAGTACAGGGGGTCTTAAGCCTTTTTTAATTTCATGGTGCCCTTTGTTAGTTTGATAAAGCTTTGGACTAGAGGACCACCAAGCTCCTTCCCAGCTCTATGAATCTAGTCTATTAATCTCTAACAATTAAACTTTTTACTCTGTCTCATACAATTATCAGACCAGACAAGTAAAGTGAGATTGCTTACCATATGCAACAGCAACATCATAAAAAGGGTAGTGTGAGCAAGCATTTGCTAACAAATTACCATTCATGTGAGCAAATGACAAAGAGCTGTTGACAAAGAGAAAAAAGGCTGTTCTCCTCACTAGGAAATAAAAATGAGTCCCAGAAAACTTAGACTAGAGGTCAAGTGCACCTCTCCAGGGCGGACCATGCATTCTGTTCAAAGGAAAAATAGCTTTTTAGGGAAGCTCCAGAGAGATGAACCTCCACATCTTAGGACTTTTTTGATAGGGATCAAGAATTCATTAAAAACTAGACCAAGTGGGGTGGCTAGGTGGCACAGTGAATAGAGAACTGGCTCTGGAGTAAGGAGGACCTGAGTTCAAATCCAGCCTCAGACACTTAACACTAGCCATGTGACCTTGGGCAAGTCACTTAACCCCAACTGCCCTCCAAAAAGCAAAAAAAAAAAAAACCTAAAACAAAAAACAAAACCTAATCCAAGTCCTATGACCTCATTAGAGGTAAAAGTAACCTTAGAGAACATCTTGACCAGTTTCCTTAATTCACTTAAATAAGGATATAGTCATCAAGTGCCTATTATGTACAATGCTCAATCATAGGGACCAGGGAGAGGAAAATGAAATGAAAAAAATGTCCTCCCTTCAAAGAGCCTTCTATATTTTATTTTGTTCTATTTTACTTTCCCCCTTAATTCATCAGTAAAGCTATAGAAGTGGCAGCATGGTTCAGTGATGAGTGCCGAATTTGGAGTTAGAGAGCTGGATTCAAATCTTGGTTTTTTGGTTATTAATTGTCTCTGTGAGTTGGGGCAAGTCACATAAACTCTCCAGGGTTCTGTCACTTTATCTGTAAAGTGAGAGGATTGGACCAGGTGGCCTCTAAGACCCCTTCTGTCTCTAAATCTATGATCCTATGATCTCATCCCATACTTAGAGACCCCCAGCGTGGTAGGTTAATGTATTGCCATGTCTTTTTGACAGACAAGAACATTGAATCTCTGATATTTTTTTAAAATTAATTAATTTATTTTTAGCTTTCAACATTCATTTCCATAAATTTTAAATGTTCTCCCCTTCCTTTCCCTCCTTCCTCCCGAAGACAGCATGCAATCTGATATGGTTCTACACATACATTCCTATTAAATACATTTTCACATTAGTCATGTTGCATAGAAGAATTATAATGAATGGGAGAGACCATGAGAAAGAAAAAAACAAAATAAAACAAAAACAGTCTGCTTCACTCTGCATTTGAGCTCCATAGTTCTTTCTCTGGATGTGGCTGGCATTTACCATCATGTGTCCTTTGGAATTGTTTTAGATCCTTGCATTGCTGAAAGGGGCTAAGTCAGTCATTGCACACTGTGGTTGTTACTGTGTACAGTGTTCTCCTGGTTTTCACTTCACTCAGCATCAGTTCATATAAGTCTTAACAGGTTTTTCTGAAATCTGCCTGTTTATCATTTCTTTTAGCACAGTAGTATTCCATTACATTCATATACCACAACTTGTTCAGCCGTTCTCCAGCTGATGGGCATCCCTTCAATTTCCAGTTCTTGGCCACCACAAAAAGAGCTGCTATAAATATTTTTGTACACATGGGTCCCTTTCCCATTTTTATGATATCTTTGGGATCATAGAAGTGGTTCTGACATGTTTTAAGAGACCCAGTGAAGCTTACATAAGTAGTAAGGAGTGAAGCCAGAACTAGAATCAGGTCTTCTGGCTCCTTGCTCAGGGCTCATTCCCATATACCCCATGGTCTAATCTAGCAAGAGAGCCTAGTATTTTTTTTTAAAGAAGATTGAATCTCAAGTCATAGGAGTTGGATATGAATACCAGCTTCAAGTTTCTTCCCAGCTCTAAATCTTCTGATTTGGGGAAAATCCAAAGCTGGGATTCCATCAGGGTAAGGAACTCCTAAGGTGGAAAATTATTTCACCAAGGCAGATCAGCAACTGACCTATAATTCTAACTTTGAAGAATTGGCTGGAGGCATTGAAAAAGCTAGTTATTTGGCCACAGCCCCACAGGTAGTGTGTGTCACAGGCAGGATTTGGACTGCAATCTTCCAGACTCTAAGGCCAGCTCTTTATTAACTGTACCACATAGCCTTTCAAAATCCAAGTGTTAAGAGTCCACAAAATCCCAGAAAGAAAACCAGGAAACTTTTGCATTGTCCTATGAATATCAATACCTCCTGTTTGTTGTGATTATTTTAAATTATCAGATAAGTAAAGATGTTTCTGGTATCTAGGACTAGGACTCCTGCCTGCCCTTCCTGACAGACTCCCCATATTTCATTATTTAGTTTCATATTGCATTGAGGTCTAGGGATGTGCATAGAGACACACACACATACTCAGCTATCATGCAATGATTACATGATAATGTGGTTTATGCATATTCCTATACATATTCCACTAGATAAACCTTATTCCATATTCCTATGCATATTGCACTAGACCTTTATGATAACAATGCAATCTGACTCCAATTTAGAACTTTAGTGCATAGGACAGAATCTCAGTTCCCTGTTCCTGGAACTTACAGTCTCTTTGAGAAAGAGTCTGGCCTTCTGATAGTGCCTTGCCAAAATTCTTTCTCCTGACTACAGAGTCAGCCCTTGTATGGACCTCAGTAACCACATCCCTCTTTATTCTCAAGTTTCCCATTTCCATGACGAGCCTCTCGTTGTCCCTGGCTACCGATCTCCCACATTGCTCTGAAAGGCTACAGCTCCCAGAAGGTGGATGCAGGGGGAGGGAGAGGGAGGGAGGGAGGGACAGACAACACTCGTTCTGATGCCTTTCATGTTGCGTTTCTTCCCCTACCCCCAATTCCCCAGCTCTTCCGACGTGTCGCGTCAGCTCTCCCTGGAATGGAGAATGTTCAGGAGAAGAGCAAAGAAGGGAGTATCCTTTTCCTGGAACCAGTGAGTCGACCTGCTTGGAAAATGAAAGCTAGATGTATTGGGAGGAGGGAAGGTGAAAGAGCATATACATTGGAGTGAAACTGCTTGTTCTTTGTCCTTCTGGGATAGGGACTGGGTTGGAGTCCTACACATCCAAGATTCTATATACATTAGTAAAATTTTATTCAGAGATCTCCATATAATCTGTGGCTCCATGTCTCAGCATGGTAATAGTGCCCTGCTGATATGAGTGCCACAAATTCTGTACGGGGAATAATCCTGTGCAATAATGCATTCTCCAATCCCAGTCCACGTAATGACCAAGGGACCAGAGCATGGTGTGATTTGTACTATCAGCAAGAAGGTAGCAAGGTGTCCCCTCCAGTACTAACATGTGAAAACTGTCTCTTTATCTTTTAAATCACCTCACCTGTTCCTCTCTCTTCGACCCTCTTTATACAAATCCACTTAAGCTCCCAAATAGCTCACCAAAATAAATAGTGGCATAGAGATCGATGTACATGTCCAGAAACATGGAGGACATGGGTGGGGCTGGTTTGTGTAGTCTAATCCAGTCCCACAAATATGATTTCTCTTTCTCATAATAGATTTAAAACTTCTTTTCATTTGCTAATTAACTACAGAAGGTCTGGTATTAGCTCTCTCCTCCAATTCTTACAGACTAGGAATGCAGTTTCTAGTAATGTACTCATAAAGCAAAATCCTTTTCGAATAAAACAATCCAGATGTATCCGGAGTTTATTTTAGTGGGTTCCTCCCCATCAAATAACCGTAGAAATTTCAGGTCATATTAGTCTTTGCAGAGGAATGTAGAATAGTGGCTAATGAATTGCACCCAAAGTCAGGATGATCCAGGTTCATGTCCTCTCTCCAATTCATATTGTCTATGATACCCTGGGTAAGTTATTTAATCTTTTAAAGGACCCCCAAGCAGTTTTCTTAAGACTTAAGTGGTAGAGCAGTTGTGGTTGGTTCATTAATTGTGGAAGAAGGTTCTTTAATGGGGAGCCCTAGACATCAAAGGAATCACAAGTCTGGACAAAAATGTTAAACGTATAATGGCTGGTAGTACCTGTTTATCATATCTGAAGGAATCATACCCAAATGATGGCACTTGGCCTTCTTACAATCTTAGCCCCCCTGCCAGTGACTTATGAGTCAGAGCCTAGAGTCCTGAGTGAGCCATATGATTCTAGAATACTCCTGACTGCAGAGGAAGAAAGCTTGGACCTTTTCTGCAGGGAAAAGAAACTGAGACCCTTTAATCTATTCTTGGTATTCCTTGTAAAGAGCCTTATCACTAAGTACATCATAAAACATTTACCAAATTCTTGATGGCATTTGTCAAGCCACAGTACTCCATGGAAATTCATGCTTAGTAAAATAAATGAAACAAGCATTCTCTTGTACTTACTTCCTGAGGATAAGTTGTTTCCGAGTCAAGCAGCAGAGAACTATTTCCAAGGTGGTATATGTGCAGAAGAAGGATGGAAAGGAAGCAGGCACGTGTTATCTAGGACTCTTCTCCTTTTATTAACATGTAAAAATGAAAATTGGCTCTCATGTAATAATAATGAAAAATAATAGCTAACATTTACATAGCACTTTATGTTTACAAAGCATTTTGTAGACATTATTTCATTTGGACCTCATGAAAGCCTTGTGAGGTAGGTGCAATTATTATCCCCATTTCATGGAAGAGCAAAGTGAGGCTAAGTGACTTGGCCAATGTCACACAGACAGTAAGTATGTGAAGAAGGATTCGAACTGAGTTTCTTAATACTAGAGTTGATTCTTTAAGGGGATATGGAAATTATTCCTCTGGTGGGCTTTGAAAATTATAAATTGTCTAGAGGATAAATTAGATAGCCCATAGAAAATACTTCCAGCCTCAAAATTCAAGGATTCCATAGGAGAGCACACTGGAGAAAGAAGAAATAGGGAGAAAAAGCAGTTGTATTCCTAAGGGGATTAAGAAATCAGAATATAAGGGGGCGGCTAGGTGGTGCAGTGAATAGAGCACCGGCCCTGGAGTCAGGAGGACCTGAGTTCAAATTTGGCCTCAGACACTTAGCACACACAAAAAAATAGCCATGTGACCTTGGGCAAGTCACTTAACCCCAATTGCCCTCCAAAAAGCAAAAAAAAAAAAAAGAAATCAGAATATTGGGACTGGAAACCATTTAGACTAAGGATTCTTAATGTGGGGTTAATTATGGATAATTAGATTTCACAGGGTCCATGAATTTGGATGGGAGAAAATAGCATCTTTATTTTCACTAACCTTTGGTTTCCTTTGTAATTCTATATGTTTTATTTTATGCATTTAAAAACATTATGAGAAGGGGTTCATAGGCTTCACTAGGCTGTCCAAGGAGTCCAGGACAAAAAAAGAGGTGAGAAACCCCTGAATTCTAGACTAGTCCTCAAATTTTATAGGTGAGAAAGCTGAAGCCCAGAGAGGGCAAATGATTTACCTAAGGTTACACAGTTCATCCATGGTAGAAATTCGATTAGATTCCAAGTATAACCCTTTCTGTTGGGTCTTACTATCTTATGAGGATTCCTAACCAGAAGATCTATGGAACATAATTATTGCTAATCTTAGGGGCAACTAGGTGACTCAGTGAATAGAGCACCGAACCTGGAGTCAGGAGGACCTGAGTTCAAATCTGACCTCAGACACTTAACACTTACTAGTCATGTTGATGAGGGGGGGTGGAATCCCAATAGGTTCAGCAGATATTCTGATCTTATCCAAGACCAGAAAACCTGCAATATCGTCTGGAAAGAATTCAAGGTCTCAGGCTTAATTGGAGTGAGAGTTGTAGAAGTTTATTGTTACACTTCCATGAGAAGCGGGCAAGAGTCCTTTAGGGGACCTGCGAGTGAGAGGGGTACATGCTTTTACTTTTAAAGGGTAGGGCTGCCATTGTCAGGGCTGACCAGACGGGAGGGGCCTCAATGCATAGACAAAGGTCAGAGCTGACCAAGAGGAGCATGTGAATAGATAGTTTAGATAATATTTGGGCCAGACCGGAGGAGACATGAGGGATTAAGTAAGAACAAAGGAGTCCCAGGTGTTGCCTAGGCCTAGTGCAGATAGGGGGAAGGGGCAGAGTTGGAGGTTGGGAAAGGAATTTTACAGATAACAATTTTACAATACAAATTGCAGTTACAATTTCACAGACTGGTTTCACAGGTTGGTTTCACAAATTGACCTAGACCCCAGGTACCCCATCATTGTGACCTTGGGCAAGTCACTGAACCCCAATTGCCCTCCAAAAAGCAAAATTAATAATAATAATAATTGCTAATCTTTATTTAGTACTTCACAGAATTCCTTTGATCCCCACAATGACCCTGTTGAAGCAGGTACTATTATCACCCCCATTTTACAGTTGGGACCAATAAGACTGATGGAGGTAGCAGAGAGAAGTTGAGTGATGGTCATACAGCTGGTGCTTATCTGAGTCAGGATTTGAACTCAGGTCTTCCCTACAGCTCCACTAAGAAGGACCCTCTATGTCTTGCACCATGTTGCTCCCTCTCATTTGCCTGGTGCTGGAGGAGTAACTTAAGGCTAGGAATTTGTGTTTCAGACGAGGTACAGCAGGTTATCAGAGTTTCTTCAGCTTTTCCTGAGAGCTTTATATGTCGTCTATTCAGCCGCTTGATCAATACCATTAGCACCAGGCTCTTTGATCTCTGGCCTAGACCCAAACCATTGTGTTTGATGGTAGAGCAAAAGAGCTTCAGGGAAAGAGATCCTCTAGGGAAAAACTGCCAGCAGCTTTCCCATCTCCTCAGGATGACAAAGGGTAGATGGTGAAAAAAAATGGGATTCTGCACTTTCCTGGAGGGAAAGAACCTCCAGGAGGAAACAAGAAAAGAGTCTTGTGATCTTACCTCTGGTATTTGCTACTTCTGAGATCTGGAACAGATCATTCATTTACCCTTTCTGAGCCTCAGTTTCCTTAGCTGTAAAATGAAGGAGTTGGACTAATTTGCTTCGGAAGTCCCCATCAACCCTAAATCTGTGATCCCGTGATTCTGTGGTCAACCCCATGTGGCCCAAAGTATTTTACACACCAAAATTTGCCTTAGGCAAAACCAGAGTCGAATCTATCAAAAGGCTGATTCTCTGAGTGGTAGTAATAGCTAATATTTACATAGCATTTCAAGGTTTGTAAATGAGATATATTATCTCCTTTTATCCTTAGTATAAATCCAAGGGGTATGTGCTATTATTACCTCCTTTTTATATAGGAAGAAACTGAGGCCCAAGAAGGTTAAGTGACTTGTCTAGGGTCACACTGTTAATGTGTCTGAGGCAAGATTTGAACTCGTGTCTTCCTGATTCCTACTGTAGCGACTTTACCACCTGCCCACTGTGACATACCACCTAATGCTCCTAAAGAGGATGGGCACTCTCCATGGTCGTACTTACTGACTCTTTACTGTGCTCTGTCGGGGGGTAATGAAAATCAATCTGGAGTCATAAGACATAAGCTTGAATCATGGACCTGCCACTTACTTCTTTACATGTCCTTAGAGAAGTTGCCTCACCTATCTGGGCTAAATGATAACATGGAGAAAAGCTTTGATGGCCCCTTCTACCTCTAAATCCTCTGATTTTATTTTCCCTTCCTCCCTTCTCCCTTCTTTCCACTGTGGACTCTGGTATGAGGGATCTCTGTCAATGGCACATGGCATGGATAGACTGGCCTGTGAAAGCCATTCTTCGGAGTGTATGCAGATATCCCCTCTCTCCCACCTCCAATCTACCAATCTACCCATTCTACAGATAGATAGTCAATGTTGGAAAAAGATCTGGAAGGGAATATTTTAGAAATAATACCTGAATACTCAGCACCCACACAAAAAATAACTGGCCGTGTAACCTTGAGCAAGTTACTTAACCCCGATTGCTTTTAAAAAAAAAAAAAAAAGAAAGAAATAATAGCTGAGGGGCAGCTACAGGTGGTACAATGAGTAGAGCACTGGCCCTGGAGTCAGGAGGACCTGAGTTCAGATTCGGCCTCAGACACTTGGCACACACACACACACACACACACACACACACACACACACACACACACACACACCCTAGCCGTGTGACCTTGGGCAAGTTACTTAACCCCAATTGTCCTCCAAAAAGAAAAAAGAAATAATACCTGAGGAGTAATATTTCTGTCTGACAGCTCCCTGAGGCACAAGGGATAATCAGTCAAAATACAGTAAAGGAGCAGGCAGTGCTTGTTGAGAGGTAGCATGACACTGGATAGAGGGTTGGCTATGGAATAGGAAAAATCTGGGTTCAAGTCCTACCCTTGACACTTACGGCTGTGTGAACATAAACAAGTTGCTTAAATTTTCAGCAGGGATATCTAGAAAATGCTTAACAAGTAGCTCTCCCGAGGGAAAAAAGCCTACAAATTATTAAATTTAACTTGTAATATTATTTTCTCTATCATTTTCTTTAGTCTATAAAACAAAGCAAATCAACAAACAGTAGATCAAAGCCCTGAAAAGCTTTTCACCAATTTCTGAGGTGTAAATGTTTACACTAAAATTTAATAATCATCTCTTCCAAACCAGTATAATCTGACTCTAGCATATCCCTGACCCCAGGCAACTCTTGAAGATTATAAAGTTTCTTAAAAATTGTATTAAGATCTTTTGTTTTTATATCACCTTCATTTCTGACTCTTTCCCCTGACTTTTCCTGACCAGTTATCCCCTGTAACAAAGAAAGAAAACTAAGAAGTATAACAAAACCGACCAACTAATCCTCAGAGTTCAATGATATAACCAGTATTCTACCACCATATCTCCCTCCTCTGCAAATTAAAGAAGGAATTGGGGGGATATGGGAGATGTGGAAGGTATTGTTATTTCTGTTTATGTTGTTGTAGTTATTGTACACATTATTTTCATGGTTCTGTTTACTTTACCTACATTAGTTCATGTAAGTCTTCCCAGACTTCTCTATAGTCATCATTTCTTATATTACATTAATAATTCCATTATATTTATGTACCACAATTTGTTTATCCATCACCCAATGACATTGACATTTATCTAAAACTGTTAAGTCACAGATGAGTTGCCAGCCCACACTAGTGGATGGAGTGTCCATAACAGGAGTTTCCAACTCTGATAAAATCACTAGTTTGGACTTTTAAAAAATGCTCCTTTTTAAGAGGTCTGTGAGTTTCATAGGGCACCTGATCTACCTGCATTGTGAATGGTGTCCTTTAAACAATACTGATCTTATTGACTTACAGATTGGAGTTCATCAAAAGCATTATCACTTCATGTAGGTAAAGTATAATAGAGGTCATAGGGTCAAAGCCCTAAGGCTGGAAGGGACCTCAGAGGTCTAGTTCAACACCCCACATTTTACAGATGAGGCAGCTGAGACCCAGGGATTTTAAGTGATTTGACCAAAAGTCACACAATGAACTTTATCTTTGGACTCCAGAGCCATTATTATTTCTACTGCACTGTATACTTGAAAGCAACCAGTTTTATTTAAACCTACTCTATACTGAGCCCTCAGAGGTTGCTTAAGAATGCTAAAGAGCCCTTTAAATATGCCCATCACCTTAAAAAAGCAAAACTGACCTGCAAACAAAAACAAGGAGTGTGCTATAGTGGGCAGAGCTCAGAGCCACAGGGACCCAAATTCATAATCCCAGCTCTGCCCTTTACTGCATGTGTGACTTTGGACAAGTCTGGGATAACCTTTGAGAACAAAGGATAAACAACAGTAATCAGTCTGGGCCTCAGCCTCCTCATCCATAAAATGAGGCCATAGGGCTAGTCAAATCAAGATGCATCTATGAAACACCTACTATGTGCCAGGCATTGTGCCTGAGCACTGGGGATGTGAAAACAAGCAAACAAAATGGAAGAAAAAACCAGTCCCTTCCCCTCTCAAGGAGCTCACAGTCTCATGGGAGAAAGAACGTGCTGACAGCTATGTACAAACAAGATATAAGAAGGGAAAATTGGAAATAATCTCAGAGGAAATGCATTAGCATGAAGGAAATCTGGGAAAGGCTTCCTGTTATTAGGGCGGAATTTTAGCTGGGACCTGAAGGAAGCTGGGAAGCCAGGAGGCGGAGAGGACAGAGAGCATTCCAGGCAAGAGGGACAGCCAGACAAAATGTCCAGTCTGGAGATGGAGTGCTCTGTGGGGAAGAGAGTGAGGAGGCCAGTGTCATGGGCTGATGGGATATGTGGAGGGGACCAAGATGTGGATGGACCAAAAGATTCCTTCTGACTCTAGATCTGTGACCAAATGACCTTAAGAACTTTACTACCTGTGTGACCTTGGACAAATCTCTTAATCTGGTTAGATCTGATGATACTTATTTGTAAAATGAGAAGCTTGGACCAGAGAACGTCTAAATTTAGACTCTTTCCGTTCTAAGTCCTCATATCCCATCAGTCAAAGGGGAAATAAACAACTTGTTTCTGAAAGTATAATTTCAAGCTCCCTAAGGCTCAGGCCAGATCTTATTCAATTTTGTATCTCCCTCAGGCCTGTCATAGGACTTTACACATTGGATAGTTGAATGAATACATTAATGCATAAATAAAAGATGCTTAAATGCTGGACATAAAAATGCAACTTAGTGCCTTCCAAGAAGGAATTTTCCTAATGGAATCTAGGGGCCTGAAAGAACCAAGACCCATTCATTGGTCTCCCTGCTCCCTGTAGAATCATTCCACATATTCATCATACATACTTGGTCTTCACTCACTACTTTGCCGGCTACCCTGGCCTCTCAGAAACAAATCTAGATGGGTCTGGCATACTTAAGGGGGGATGAACTTTCAGTGTAGCTGCAGGAATATAGGTTTGCAAGTAGACTTTCTTGATTATTTGACCCATGAGGTATTGCAACATGAGAACAGTAATAACAGAGTTTATATAGTGCTTTAAGGTTTGCAAGCTGCTTTGCAAATATCTTATTTTATCCTCACAACTTTACCTTAGGCAGGTGTTATTATTATACCCATTATACAGACTTGTCCAGGGTCACACAGCTAGTAAAAGTCTGAAGTATGATTTGAACTCAGTCTTCCTGACTCCAAATCTAGTGCCCTATTCACTCTACCCACTAACTGGCTTTAATTGGCATCTGAGCCCTACCTTAATGGCCTAGTCAACCTAGGGAAGGGAGACAGAAGTTTTCCTCTTCTCTGACTCCTTCCCTAAGCTGTGAACTCTTTAAGGGATGTCTGTCAATGACAGGTATATCATGGTTGAACTGGCATAAAGGAATCATTCCAAATTGAGGAATAAAGCAAAATAGATCCTTATTTTTGCTTGTAGGTTGCTTTTGTTTTTTCAGGTGATGGGTACATTTGAAGGGCTCTCTAGCATTCTTAAGCAACCTCTGAGGGCTTGATATAGTGTGGGTTTAAATGAAACTGTTTGCTTTCAAGCATTTAGTGCAAAATGGGAGTTTCCTTTTCCATTGTTACCAAGGAGTCCGATCTAGGATGGAAGAAAATTTAAGATTCTCTTTGCTTATGCCCTTCAAGGGTGCTGAACATTTACTTCATTGCAGTATGGACCATAGAATCATAGAGTTAGCACCAGAAGGGCTTTTAGAGGCTACTGAGTCCAGCTCCCTCATATTTATAGATGTAGAAATTGAGGTCCAATGAGGTTTACTTGCTCAGGGTCATATAAATGGGTAAGTAAATGGGTGAGGTAGGATTTTAACCTAGGTCTTGAGGTCTCTTGGGGTCTTGAAGACTATGCCAGTGGACATGTAGAAGTTATTTCCAAGCTGGAAAGACTTTAAGTTTGAGTTCATCAGTGGACTGTGTGTCTGCCATATTAGGACCAACCTAGTTACATTTGGTGAGACCAGAATATCGGCCATGAGGTAATGTAGCTCATAAAACTACAAGGCATGGAGACATAGTGATTTACCTCTGTGGAGGAAGCTGTCACACAAAGTATCATAAGATTTAGTGCTGGAAGAGACCTCAGTGGCCGCCTTATCCAACCTCCTCACCTTGACATGTGAGAAACATAAGGCTGGAAGAATTCAGTAATCATAGCTGACACGAAAAGCCCTTCAAGGTTGGTCTTATGTGCATTATATCACTGGAATTTCCCAACTACCCAATGAGATATGTGCCACTATTAACCTTATTCACAGATGAGGAAACTGAGGTCCAGAGAAGTTTTGTTATTTACTTGCATAAGGTCACACAGCCAGTGAATAGACAAGGGAGGATTCAAGCCCAGGTCATTCCATCTCCACGTCCAGTGCTCAGTCCACCAACCTGGCTGCCTGTAAATTGCCCAAAGACACATAGGTGGTAACTAGCTGGGCTAGAAATAGACCTTAGGTTGGAAATCCTAATATGTGCCATTGAAAAAGACAAAAAAATTGTCCCCAATATGTTTTTTTAAGGGCAGAATTCTTTAGAAAGGCTTAAGTGCAATCTTGCCAGAGAACAGAACAAAATAATCTTTGGATTGGTCCAGTTAGGCAACTAAGTCCCTTTTCTGTTGCCTTAGAATCACAAAGTCCAGAAAGTCGTTCCTGAGTCTCTAATGTAACAGCTCCAGTGCCCCTTCTTTGGACTGCAATCTCTTAAGAGCCCCAGGGCATTGAATCATTTCAAATTGTGGGCCTTGCCAACCGTTAAGGAATAGAGGGAAAAAATGAAAATGCTGATGTGGCATTCTCCCCCAAAGCCAGCTAATGGTTCCCTTCTAATTAAAATAGATTTCTTGAAAAGGAGCCACTGTCTTTGTAATTGAACCTAACCATCATGGCTCTCATTGGACCTGATGCCAAGCACTTCCAGCAATTCCTTAAGCGAGCTGAAAACAATAGTATTCTTCATACAGGTAGAAGGGGATTGGGGCAAGGAGGGGGGGAATGCCAGAAAAGGGAGAGACAGCACTTTTTCAAATGCCTGCTCTCAATGTTTGAAGACCTATTCTTTCTAGACAGAAGAATTCCATAGACCTAGAGTCATAGATGAGACTACATTTATAAATAATGATACCCACAGTATCATACTCCTAGAGCCAGAATTAGGGATGGGCAAGAAAGGCCCCTGTGCAGCAGTTCTGTCAAACAGGAGGTGTCGTGTGGAAGGCAGCTTTTTCATATGACTTGCAGTTATATTCAGCTAATATTCATTAATGACCTACTGTATCCAGAATAATCTGCCAGATGCTGGAGGAGATAGAAAGCTTAGGTAGCATCACAGGAAAATGGATAGAGTACCAGACTCAGAGCAGCAAGATCTGGGTTCAAATCCTGATTCAGTCATTTACTAGCAGTCACTTAACCCCTTTAACTCTTTGTTCCTTGTCAGTAAAATGAGAGATTGGAATAAGATGAAGGACTCATCCAGTCTACATCTATAATCCTTCTGGGGATCGTGACACAGATATATAATCCCACCTACTGGGAAGTCTGAAGCTGGTAGTTTTCTTGAGCTCAGGAGTTCTGCACTAGGGTTAGCTGTGTAGACCTGATATCCACACTGTTTGGCATTAACATGGCAAACCCTACAGAGTAGCGAGACCACCAGACTGCCTAAGTAAGGACAAATTTACCTAGATGAGAAATGGAATAGGTCAAAGCTTCCCATACTATTCAATGGGACTGAACCTGTGAATAGTCCCCTTGCACTTTCAACCTGGGTGAGATAGAGATAGGTCTTCAAAAAATAAATGCAAAATAAATCTGCGATCCTATAAGGCATAATCCTTATTTTTTGCTGGGTCTATAGTCTGTTATGATAAATAATTACATGCAGTTTTAATGCCAAAAAATCCTCCTTTCCATGGTACACAGGGGCAAGTCACATTAACTGCAGAATTTCAATTTTTATATCTATAAAATAGAGAGATTAGAAGAGATAATATTCAAGGTTCCCTCCAGTTTTAAGTTTTTTATTCTACTTTACATATGTTACAATGAAGGATAAAGGCCCCTTTGGGTCAGTGTCCTATAGAGGATATATTTTTAAAACACAGGGTAGGGAAGATATAATCTTCAGAACACATGCCGCTTTCATTTTCCTAAGTAGTTTAAAGATATGGCCAGCCTACTGTAGGGAAGGGGAACAAGCAAAGTGTATTGCAAATATTATTTCACAACACAACAACCCTGGGGGCTAGTGCTATTATTATCTCACCATTTTATGGTTGAGTAAACTAAGGTTAGATGAATTGCCAGGGGTCCCACAGCTAGTAGGTAGCACAGGCAGGATTTGAATTCAGGTCCATATTGCTCCCCTATTCTCTCCCTCAGAGGCATCACATGTAATCAAATGGATGAAATCCTTTTCTCTTCATCTGTTATCCATCCCCATCAATTATGAGCAATATATTTTCAAAGCTACTAGCATATGAAGATTTTACGCTCATAGTATTTCACACATCCATAGCATGTAATAGTTCGAAAATTGCCCATTAAAGGGAATCTTCCCATTATTCTTGGCACTGGTGAGTCCTTAATCTGTGGCTCCAGGGTCATAGAAAACTAGGGGAAAACTCAGGAAAAAAGCAACAAGATGAAAGTCATAGAAAATAAGTTGATTTTTAAAAATTTTAAAGGAAAGAAGTTCTTTAAAGTAATTGATGTTTAGACTGGAAAGGGGCTTTAGAGATCATATAAGCCCCTCCCTTCATTTTATAGGTGAGGAAACTGAGACGCAGAGGGAGGGAAAGTGATCTGGCCCACATCATACAGCAGATTAGTAAGAGAACTGGGATTAGAACGCAGGCCTCCTGGCTGATAGTTCAGTAGTCTTTTCACTACACCATACTCATAAATATGGGCAGCTAGGTGATGTCCTGGATAGAGTGCCAGGCCTGGAGTCAGGAAGACCTGAGTTCAAATCCAGCCTCAGACACTTACTAGCTGTATGATCCTGAACAAGTCACTTAACCCTGTTTGCCCTGGTTTCCTCATCTGTAAAATGAGCTGGAGAAAGAAATGGCAAACCCCTACAGTATCTTTGCCAAGAAAACTCCACAAGGGGTCACAAAGAATAGGATGCTATTTGACAATAGCAACACTTAGAAATATAATGGGGGGCTGGTCAATGAAAAGTCAGTCCTGGGAGTATTCACAATTGGTAAGCCAGCTTCTGGAAATACATGAAGACCCAGAATGGAAGGGCCAGGTTCTCACTTAAGAGATTTCTCTTAAGAGAGAAGAGATTCTCACTTAAGAAATCTCAGGATTTCTGTTACTTTTTCTTATTCCCTTATGCTTAGGTGAAGACTAGGTCCTTTGGTTGACTGCAGAGTGAGAACTAAGAGGACACACAGAAAGTCCAAGTGGAGGAGAAACTTCCTTTTTCCTTCCTGCTGCCCAGGACCTCTGAAAACCACTCTATGAGCTCTGGAGGGGGTCGCGGTGGTCCCCATCTCACCCCCCACCAAGCTTCTCTGTTCCATGTCATCACACATTTCCAGAAGCAGGACCACCCATCCCAACTGCTCCCAGAAAACAGCCCTCATTGGTCAGTCTGACATTACATAAGAAATACAAGAACTGAGATTCACTAATTTAGAGGGAAAAGGATAAGGGGAGACCCCTTGTAACTATTCTGAGGCAGAATGTTGCCTGGAAAGGTGGACTGAACATTCATTCAATCTTTGGGGGAAAAACATGGAGAAATGAGATTCGATTAAAGAATATTTGCCAAGTAGCTAATATAAGCAAATTACTATATTAGGTACTAGGGATATAAAAATGAAACAAGACAATTTCATAGGCCTCAAAAGTTTTATAATCTATAAATGAGTCATAGATAGACAGATAGATATACATTTATAGATATAGTTATAAAACATATAAATATAATACAAGAAAATGATTGAACAGATTGGAGGGAGTAACATAGAGGATGGAGGGATCCAAAGAAAGGAGGAATTACCCCAATGTTCTTTTCACAGTACCCTAAACCAAAGAGGGCAGGGCAGCTGGAGGTGCATCGGATAGAGTGTGGGGCCTGGAGTCAGGAAAATTCATCCTCTCGAGTTCAAATGTAACCTCAAACACTTAGTAGCTTCATGACAGTGGGCAAGTCACTTAAACCCTGTTTGCCTCAGTTTCCTCATCTGTAAAATGAACTGGAAAAGGAAATGGCAAACCACTCTGGTATCTCTGCCAAGAAAACCTCAAATAGGCTTGTGAAGAGTTGGACACAATTAACAAAAAAAACCACAGAGGGCTGGGAAAGTACAGAAACACCCCTATTAGTTAAAAGCATTATCATTTAGTGTAGTTATTTGCACATATTTCCCATGACCAACATCCGACTTCTCTGTGTGTCAGACATATCATTCAACTCAAGCCCTGAGACATTAAAAAAAAAATCCCTGAATTATTCATTCCATTGTATCGAGTGCTTAGGCAGCTGGCTAGTTACTCTCCTGCTCCTATTAAAGGAGATGTAATGGGTAGATGGGTGCAGTGGAGGGTTGGGGGGAAGTTTTCCTGAATTCCTGCTCCCATCAGAAGCCCCCTTCATTATCCAGTAGGAAACGGGGTTGGAAGAAAGAGGGAAGTAAAGAGGGCAAGACATTCTGCCACCTAAGTACCATAACAGCTTCCAGACGAATTAATAGCAGAGACTCAAGTCAAATCAATATCAGTTCATTTAGTGTTCAATTTGCAGAATATTTGTTCCAATATTGTAATGATTTAATACAGAAGTCTCAAAAAATATATTAGCCAAGTTCAAATTCAAATGATTCCAACCAGTGATTTTTTAAGCCTTTGATTATGCTCATAACAAAGTAAAAAAAAAAATGTTCAGAGTTCAGCAAATTATTCAGTTCATGATTCAATTTCTGGTTAATAGAAAAAGCACTTGCCAGTCTCCACTCCCACCAAGAAAGGAAATCAAGTCTCTTTCCCAGATCAACCTGGGATTCAGATTCACCCTAACAACCCCTCTCCTTCCTACCCCTACTGATCTCCAAGTTGTGCTAGAATAAAAATAAAGAAGCTTGGGAGGTGCCAAAGGTACACTGGACCTTGGGCTAACTCTGAATGCCCACCATAGAATCTGGCAAACTACCTCTGCCACTCCTCTGATCACCCACTGCTCCCTACAAAATGAACTTTCTCCTTCTGGCTGTGAGATATTTTCAGAAACCAGGCAAGGTTGTCAGGACTGAACTTTTTTCACAGAATACAGTTACAGAAGGTGTTCTGGGGAGTTTTGCAAACCTTAAAGCACTCTAGAAATGCTATCATCATCATTATTATCACACATGGAAAAGCCTTGAGCTGTGGTGGACTATTTGGAGAAGTGCTGTATTCGAGGCATTGAATTGGGAGAGGATGTTTCAGTCTTGTGTTCATCCTTCATTCCTCTGCCCAACAAAATAAACATGTGTTGTGGTCACAGGGCTGGGCATGATGTTTAATTCAATTCAACAATTATTCATTGAGTCTATAGTATGCGAAGGATATGAAGACTAAAAAGGACAAACCAGTTCCTGCCCTTGAAGAGCTTACATTCTGCTGGAGGGATAAAATGTTGAGACAGACAGAGAGAGCCAAAGAGAAAGAACGGCGAGATAGAGAGACAGATGTGATGATAAACGGAGATGATAGAGATCATGATGGTAGACATAGATAGGGTAATGAAGAAGATAGAGATTGTGGCATAGATGAATGGATGGATAGATGATTGATAGATAGATTTTGACAGATACAGATGAATGGATAGATAGAGGAATAAAGGAACAAACAAAAACGAGATAATATGAACAGAGGGAGCACTTAACAACTGAGGGAAGGGAGGGATGAGAGAAGATTTCACAGAGGAGGGAAGCCTTGAAGGGAAGATAAGAATCATGAGAGGTAGAGATGAAGAGAAAGTGTGTGCCACGTGAGGTGGTTTGATGCAAATGCCTCTCAGCTTGCAGGGGCCGAGTTCAGGGTATGGTCAGTACTGGTCAGTTTGGCTGACATGTTGAATCAGATTGTAAAAGGAAGGACAGGCTAAGGAATTTAGGGTGTTCTACCCCTCTAAGGCAATAGAAGGGTAGAACTGGAGTCTTTTAAACAAGAATAATAGCAGATGTAGAATCATAGATTTAGAGCTAGAAGAGATGTCAGGGAGCCATTGAGTCCAGTCCCCCTCCCCTGACAGATGGAGAGCTGAAATGTTGTCCAATATCATGCAAGGAGTAAATAGCAGAGAAGCTGCAGACTCAGAGTTCTTTCTACTGGATTGCACTTGTGCTTTGGAATAACTATTTGGGCATCCATGGGAAGGAAGAATTGGAGAAGGGAGAAGCTAGAGGCAAAAAAAGGGGAGAATACAAGACTATATTACAGTGGCTCTGGTAATAGGCAGTTAGGTGGCATCATAGTCTAGAGACTGAACTGGAGTCAGGAAGATCAGAGTTCAAAACTGGTCCTGGATACTTGCTGGCTGTGTGACCCTGGGCAAGTTACTTAACTGCTGTCTGCCTCAGTTTCCTCACCTGTAAAATGGGAGTAATAATAGCACCTACCTTCTAGGGTTTTTGTGAAAATCAAATAAGATATTATTTGCAAAATACTTTCTGACCTTAAAGCACTACATGATTGCTAGCTAATATGACTAGGGCTTGAATTAGAATGGTGTGAGATACCAAGTTCAGAGCATGACTAGTGCTGGTCAGTTTGGCCTGTTACTAGAGAGAAGGAAGATCTGTTGTGGATGTAAAAATCAACAAAGTTGGCAAGGTGATTAAATATTGAAGGATGAGGAATAAGAGTCAAGGACGAGTAATGAAATGACCTTGGGAGACTAGGAGGGTGGCAGTGCCTTTGGCAGAAATAGGAGGAGGGGAGGATATAGGGGAAAAGACAATGAGGTTCATTTTAGATATGTTGAGTTTTTGAGCTGCAGATGGAGATGTCCAGTAGGAAGCTGGTGATAGAAGACTTCAGTTATGAAAGAGGTTATTGGCCAGACATACATATTTGAAAGTCGTCTGAACAGAGATGACCTTTGAGCCCATGGGAACTAATGAGATCACCAAGGGAGAGAATATAGAGTGAGAAATTAAAAGAGCTAAGAACAGAACCTTGAAGGATGTCCAGGCTTAGTGAGGGGGAGAAGAGGAGATAGATGATGATCTCGGATACTGAAAATAACAGAAGGAGAAAGAAAAGAGAGAGTAGAGCCTCATAAGTCAAGGAAAGTGGAAATATGAGGGGGAAAGGGATAGTAAACATTGTTAAAAGCTAAAGAGGGGCAGCTAGGTGAATAGCCCAGTGAATAGAGCAGCAGGGCTGCAGTCAGGAGAACCTGTGTTCAAATTCCTTGAGTATAAAATAAAATTTTAAAAAATATTGACAGTTAAATTGTATTACTTTTATTGATAATTATCTTTATACATCTGTGTATCTCATATCTATCCAAATACTTTTAAAGTTATTTGATATTAGGGACCATGTTTAAACTTTTGCAAAAAAAAATTAAAAAGCAGAAGAGATGTCAAGGAGGTTTGAGGTCTTAGGAAAGACCAATGGATTTAGCATTTAACATTGGTGATCTTGGACAAATCAGTTTCAGTCAAGACATGAGGTCAGAAGCATGTTTATAAATAGTTGAGAATTCATGGGTGGTTGGAAGTGGAAGCAGCAAGGACAGACATGTCTTTCTGTGAGTTTGACAATAATATGGAAAAAAAGAGAACACTGATTAGAGGGAATGATAGGGTCAAGTAAAGATTTTTAAGGATGGGGCAATAAGAGCTTGTTATACACAACGAATGGGAAAGGAGAAATTGAAAAGGAAGGGACAGTCATTTGGGCAGACTCTTAGAGAATATGGGAGAGGATTGGGATCAAGGACAGATGTAGAAAGGTTAGAGAAAGGGAAAAAAGGCAGGGAAAAGAGCCCATCTCTTCCTCAGAGACTGGAAAAAAGGAGTTAAAGATAGCTGAAGATATATAGGGGATTTTGAGGTGTGGAGTATTTGAAATGAGGGAACTCAAGATAAATGACCTCAATTTTTTCAGTAAAGTGGAAAGTAAGGCCATCTGTTAAGGCAGAGGGAGATGAGGAAGACATAGGAGGCATGAGGAGAGAGAACGTTTGAAACAGCCATTTTGGGGAGTGTGATAGAAATATAAAATCGGAGCAGAGTAAGAAGATTGTTCTGTGGCAGTAAGGGTCCATTGAGTTGAGAATAAAATGAATTTGTAACAGATCCTCTTGGCCCAGTTTACAGACTTCCTCTAGTGTTGTATAGTAATATGGGAGTAGGAGCAGAGAAAGCAGAGAGTAGCAATGAACCAGGGTTGAAGATTGGTCTTAGCCAGCATAGACTAGGTCTTTCAAGTCAGTTATTAAATTTTAGTATGAGCATTCATACCTCAGAAATTGTTGAATGCTACAAGTCAGGGCTTAATTTATTGTTTTGTGGATTGTCTGAATTTAAAATGATAAAGAAAATGTTAATAATACAGATAAAATTTAAAAGTATGTTTGAGCACATTTTTCTTTTTTGTTAAACATCATTATTAAACATCTACCAGGATACTCCTGATTGGCCTAGAAGGTAAAATATCAGTAGTAGTAGAAATAGAAGGAGAAGGGATTCAAGTATAGAGTTGAACTGATAGTGGATTGTAGGAAAGCAAAGTTGGAACGTGTGTGATGGATGGGGAGAATAGAAAAGGATGGAGGAAGCAGAAGCAAAGGATGAGTTGAGGAGGTGTGGAAGCTGAGGGAGAAAAGAAAAGATAGGAAATTATGATCACAAAGAGGAATTTCAGAATTCAAGATGTTGGAGGTAGCACAATTAATGAATGTCAGAGATATCAAAGTATGGCCATCCCTGTGTGTGGCTAAGGTTAAGGTCTTAGGAGGTCTTAGGTCTTAGGAGCTGAGAAGGTTGTTTAAATAATAGACCAGAGTGCTTAAGGGGTCAAGTGGTTCAGTATTTACATTGAAGTCCTCAAGTCTGAAGTACAGCCTGAAGTCAGTCTTATAATTTAAGGCACTCCAGTCCCAATTTAGAGCTCTCCAGAGAGCAGAAAGAACAGTTCTTTTTGGATGTGTTGAGTTTGAGATGCCAAAAGTCATCCTAAGATAGGATTACTGAAACTCATCACCACCTCCAAAAAAAAAAAATCAGATTAGATCACCAAAGGAGAGAATGTGTAGTGAGAAGCATCCAGGCCCAGGGCAGAAATCTCACTTTTAGGGGTGAGAAATGGATAATGATCCAGACAGAGAAAAGCAGTCAGAAAAGTCTGAGATCATGGATAAAAACTGTCAGAGGAAAGGGTGAATAAAACTTTGAGTATGCTCAGTACATGACCTCTATACACGCTTGTATTTACCTATTTGTTTCAATGTAGTTGGTTTTCCTTAGAAAAAAGCCTTGTCTGTTGATTGTGTTATAGTGAGGATTCCTTTCTTGTACAGGTTGGGTTAGGTGAGTGCTGAGGTGCCTTCCACCCCATAAATTCTGTGCTTGTGTGATATGATCCTTCTTACATGTATAAATTAGAATTTAACTGTCTACTAGCTTATTAGCAAAGAAGGTAAGTGTGTTTCCAAAGAAAAATATTTGCAAAGCAATAAATGATTAGAAATGGCCCCTGGGGATAGATGGGAATGGACCATTATTCTCAAAATGCCCATTGAATTAATTTGGTTTCTTTTTGGTGAGACACTTTCTTCCTTAGCATGGAATCACCCACAGTGATTGACATCAAGTTGGACAAACCACAAGAACCCCCAGCTAGTGAAGGCGGATGCTCCTGCTAATACAGAGCCCTGGATTGGTCAGCTTCATTTGACACTACCCGCTTGTTGTGTTGCTTCCTATTGGTTAGCTTCCTAAAAGAAAAAAGAAAGTTTATCAAGATGGGAGGATTTTTTTTTTCTCTCTGTCTCTCGTGGGTGGGATGGGATGGGTGAGGGAGGGTGGGTGTTGGGGCTCATGTCACTCTTAACAGCTGTTACTTAAACAACTATTTTTTGGTTTGGTTGTAATATATTGTACTTTATTAAGATTGCCAAAAACTGTTAAAATTAAAAAAATTTAAATCATGTGTATACAACTTTTTGCCAGATGAAAATGTAGTCATTTTTATTTGAAAGAGGTTGGGCCTTTTGTTTTTGTATATTTGTAAACTTATAGAGAAGATTTTCCCCCCTTCTACATTCTGTCCTTCCTACATCACTTGACCTTCCTCTCCCTGCCCCCAAATGCCTCCTTCTTCCCATACTCCTTGACTTCTCACTCACCCCACCCCATCCTGTCCATTATAAATAAACAAAACCAGGCAACTCGATTAAACTCTGACCCCGGGCAATCTGACCCAGAATATGTCCCCCTACTACAGACTCCAAGTGGTTAAAACCAAACACTGACTCTAAAAAAGCATGCTGCCAAGTACAGCTGTAATTATGTCTTTATTCCTCTTCTGTGGCCATATATATTTATATACATGTATATCAGCTCTTGAAATGGGCCTGGGCTTTAAGCCCTGAGCCTCAAAGGAAAGCTGCTTTGATGGTCCATGGGAAATCTGGCAGCAAGCCTAAAGGAATCGAAATCAACTTTCTATTGCTTCTCCATTCCATCCCCCTGAAAACCTGCGGGGGGAGTCTGGAGTATATTTTGCTAAATGGGACATGGTTAGATTTGAAGAGTAAGTGGACAGTAGGAGGAAGCAGTTATCTTGGCAAATGTGGGTGGGACCAATGTAAATTTTACAGGCTGATGAAAATATCCATGGGCCTGAACATTTTCCTGACCTAGCTGCCAAACTGATATACATGTATATTTGGATCCATTATAAGGGATGTGCAGAAAGAAAAGCAAATGTTTGATGATGAGCAGTGTGCAACACTTGCTTTCTCCATGAGTTCTGGATGATTGGTGAACTCAAGATCAGTGGGATGAAGTGTGTCCCAAGCTCACTATTGTGTATCATACAGTATTATTCCATACATGATTTTGGGGTGGGGGTGGGGAGGGCATGGTATCTGCAGAACTACTATAGGAATAAATGTTTTTAGACCTTTAGTTGCTAATATTGTTGGGTACAGTTCTACAAAAAACATTATTTCTTGATGTTTTTTCATTCCACTTGTGTAGTATAAACATGAGCTATACGCACACACTGTCATGAATATCAAGGTTACACTGTTGTCACTTTATGGTATGGTTGAGCTGCAGGGACCTCTGATGGCCTGCGTAGGGGAGTGGTGTTGGTGACATCCACACCTTTCAAGGAGAACTGTGTTTGCCATTTTTGATTCACTCCTGAGAAAGGCTCAGTCCCCAAGACCATTTTAACACCTTTGGAAATGTCTTTTATAAGCTAAGTAACATTTCCCCATGGGCCAGCTATGCTAATGAATATGGATGCGCCCATGAAGCCAAGGCCAAGGAGAAATGAAAACTCAGCCTTACAGAAATCTGGCTGTATACAAAACTAGAAACTGTAACCCCACCCCACCCCACCCCCAATGTGGTCCTGACTTAGAATACCTTCAGGCTACTGATGCATTTTCACTGGGAGATGGGATAATGAGAAAAAAAATCATGGCAATCTTTTAGATAGGCTAATTGGATTTCTTTTAGAATCCCTCCACAAGAGGGATGAAACACACATCTGGAATGAACTTCTCAGAAACCAATCCAAAATGGCACCCAACAGTTATCAAGTAGAGGAGAACTCTGTAGTACCCTCTAACATTTGTCCTGAGAGGACTGCCCCCATCATTTCAGCATTAGGTACTGGTGCATAGGGGCTGATCTTTGAAGTGAAATTTATCTTTAGGTGAGGATGAGGGGAAACCGAATTCCCAAATGAGTTCCTCTCCCCAAAGGACAAAGATCAATGTGCTCACCAAAATCAGATGTGTCATGTGCTTAATTTTTATATATGTGTGTACATAAGTATATATACATAGTTAGATTGTGTATATGCCACACACACGTACATGCACGTGTGCATGCGTGCACACACAATGTATATTTTTGTTTCTCCTACTGTTATCAAGTTGGAATTTGCTTTGTGATGACAGTCTTGGAAAATGAAAAGTGCTGCAACTGTCAAAATAAGAGGTAATTAATATTTGTCAGATAACTTGTGAATTGTCTTGCCATCAATAAGCTAATGCATCGATGTGTTCAACTAGAGGAAAAACATAGCACATGAGAATATCTCCACATTATATATACATATATATATATAATATGTACATATGTCTGTGTGGATGCATGTGTATGCATGGGGCTCCATGCATACGCATGCCGCACACTTTACAGTGGTGCTTGGTGGAAGATCGCTTAGTTACCTCACGATACCTTAAAGGCGTTCATGTCCCTGGGTTACAATGTATGGTCTTTTATTTGCAGTGAAGTACTTGTGACCTCTGTCCTGGACAGATTTGCAGTGATCTCCACTGTGTGTTCAATGAATGAATGTATGGATTCTTTTTGCATCATAGAGTAGCATTTTTTCTCTTGTGACATTCCTGTAAAACAAGCCGAGAAAGACTTCCCTTCACATGTGCACAAAATCAGGGGAACAGTAACCTGTTTCCATCAGTAGCCATAGAGGAACTATGCTTGGTGCACAGTGGAAGATATAGTTTGTCTTAGTGTTGCCTGCAGCCAGCCATGGTTTTCCAGGTGTGTACACAGCAATTCCCTTTCTCTTTCCTGTGCCCTTCCCTACTCTCCCCTCTCCTCTCCTTCCCTCCCAAACTCCTAACTCAAGCCTTCCCTTCCCATTTGAATGCTCCTTTAAAGGTTAGGGCCTTTATTTCTTCCTGTCTTACTGATTTCCATTCCATGACTTCTTCCTTTCTCTACACTCCCCTTCTTCCATAATTCCTTTCTCATGGACTGTTGTTCCAGCAATCAAACCTCCTTCACAAAAGTGCATTTCTCCTTTTTCTCCCATCCTAACCAGGTAGCATCACCATGCTCTTGCTTGGAGAACCAGAGTGGAACCTTGATTGAGAACACCCTGGGGTTTAATTCTACCTCAGTGATCTCTTGACTTTATCTCGGGATCTGGACCGTACTTGGTCCAAGAAGAAAGTGGATCTGTTCCCTAGAAGAAAGCCTCAGGAGAAACCCCCTCAATATCCCGAGAAAGAATGGTTTACAAATGCTAAATCCAAATAGGATAGAGAAGGGCAAAGTTGATACCTTTTTAGAGATGACCTCAATCTAGTTAGTGATTTCCCCTCATAAGGACTGAGAAGAGAGGTTCCAATTTGGACAGGGTCTTCAGCTGGCCCTCAGTATTTGGGTTCCAGGATGGCTAAGGTGGAATCAGGATTACAATAGTTCCAGGACTGCAACATTTAAAGAAGTGTTTGGGGGGACTGAACCACAACAAAAATGGTCAAATGGAACATACAAGAGAGCATAGTTGGGGGAGCCTGTCAAGGGTAGTATCAGAAAGTGAGTCAGTAATCCAAATGTCAGAACTATAGTCATGTTCTCCAACTTGGGGGCACCTGACCACCTTGGGTATCCAGTAAGCTTATAACCTTTTCTTTGAATGGCTTCACCACCATCATTTTCACCCCTAAGCCAGCCACTCTGTTCCCTCCATCATGTCACAAGATTCTTTAATGAACATTAAGCAGTTCTTGTCATGGCCCCACCCCAGGGCATAGGGCGAGATCTATGCTTAGGCTGACATATCTCTCCTCACTCTGATGTATTCATTATGAATCAGACAACAAAAGAGTGGACTCAAGATTCAGGTAGGATGTGCAGTGGTCTCTAAGGTCCCTTCCTACTCTGAGATTCCATTGTTCTAGGATATATATGGGAACTAGAAAAAGAAATCAGACCCCAAGAAGAAAAGGACTCAGAACGCTGAAGTCTTTAAATGATGTTCTCCTTGTAGTTCATCTACACTGGCCTGGGATTAAAGATGGCTGGCTTCTAAATACTCAAAGGCATGCCATAAAGTAATGGAAATTCATCCACTGGAAGGCTGTATTACATCAGTCAGACCTTTTTATGTCTTATCCTATGAGATGAGAAGCAAACAAGAAGGAGGAGGTTATCACCTTAAAGGAATGACTGAAACATTGAAAAGTAGACTAGGAAAATAGGGGAAGGATATGATCAGAAGAATTACTCATTGGTAGCCACAAGGTGTTGGATTTCTAGGCTATCTTTCCCCCAAAGAATGAAAACATTTTCCTGTCTCATATTTTAATAATTCTTGATACATTCCTATAAGATAAGAGGAGATGGGAATTGTAATTCTCCCTATTTCACAGATAGGAAAACTGACAGAAGAGTAAAGTGACCTGCCCAAAGTTATATAAATCAGAAGTCATTCTGATCTCAGAAGTTAGGACTCTTCATTCTTCATCCAGTGCCCATTTATATGTGTAGAACTGGGGCTCTAGATTTATAAACAGATGATGTGTCTATATGTGTATAATATACAGAATACATATTTTAGAGCCTTTAGTCTTGGGGTAATAGGTGGAAATAAAATCTTATAGTCATTTCTTCATCCAACTTGATAAGTAGGAATCAGATTCTACCTAGCAAATCTGCATAAGTAGGGAGATAATACAAGAGAGATTTGGACTCCACTGCAAAGGAAGGGGGCTTTCCATGACCATTCTGATATCCCTGAAGGTGGATAAACAGATTAGAGGACCTTCAGCATTGGCCAATGACCTAAATATCTTAATGGTGTCAAAATGAAAAGCAGCCTGAAGCTTGTGGATGTTTAAGATTTGGATAAATTTGTTTTATAGTAAGGTACTTCTAGATTCCAGCCATCTTGGGTCTTATTGTGCAAATTCACCTGACTCTGAACCCACTTGAAGCAAATTAACGCAATTGAGCATAACTCAATAAGTCAGCCTCAGGAGAGGGAGCCAGGGAGCCATCTTGGTAGGGCTACACCAGTATCAAGTCATTGTTTCCATAAGCATGGACATTAGTCTACATCTTGATGTGTGAACTGAGGAGCTTTGAGTCATCTTTTTCCTTCACTATCCTCTTGCCCTCTTCCCTCATTTCCTTCCTCTCAATCCTTCCCTGTAACTTGGCTGGCCGTTGGAAGCTCTGATGGTGGCATGTCCGTCTCTTACTGGCTCAGGAGGTACAAGTGGCCATATTGACTTTCCATAAAACTGTGTAAAAAAATTGAAGACTTAGCATGTTGGTCAATCAAACAATAAACTGTCTTAATTCTCAATACAGTGTCTCTTGTCTAATATTCCTAAAAAACCTAGATGCAAAAGAATGGTTGAATTTTTAACTGTACAGAAGCTGACATCCCTTTCTCCTCACTGGGGAGGAGAAATGACCACCTTTTGACCATTGTCTTCATCAGCACCAAACTATAGAGGTAGGCAGGGGTAGCCTAAAGGGAATATATTCAAATTATTCTTTGTGATAGTAACTCTAGTTGGTGGAGGGAGAAGGGTTTGGTAAGAGAGGAAGGTGAAACCTTTGGCTAATAAGAAGCCAAAAGATTAACTGTGGGTTTAAAGTATTCCTGCTTTCCCAATCAGGCAACAGTGAAGGGATTCAAGCTTCATGTTTGGGGGTTGAGCTAGATTTCCTCTGAGGGATCTTCCAGCTTTAGGATTCTGTTATCTCCCATAACCATGGATATGCCAGAGTTAGCTTCACCTCCCTTCCTCTTTCTTGTCTACAGAAAGTCCATCAGAGGTAAAAACAGAAGATGATAAGAACTGGAAGATTATATGAGAAGTAACATAATAGTAGCTAGTATATATATAGTGGTTTAAGATTTTCAAAGTGATACATATACTACATACATACATACATACATACATACATACATACATACATATATACATAAGAATAATCTCATTTGACCTTCACAGCAACCCTGTAAGGTAGGGGCTATTATTATGCCCATTTTACAGATAATTGATAGAGGTTAAGTGACTTAAGAAGTTAAGTTAAAGTACCTGAGGCAGGATTCAGACTCAGATCTGGATCCAAATCTGGAACCATTCCTCCATGAATATTTTAAGCAAAGTCACCCTACTCCCTCAGCCCACAGGCTCAGAAATTGGTCTGACATTGGCCCAGAATCAGAAGGTGGGGTACATGATAAGGTTCTTCCTAGAGGGGTTGGGGAGAGAAGAGTACCACTAATCTCTAGCACCCCTGAGAGGTTCAGCCTAGCCCTGGGCCACCCTTTTTCTAGGATACCTACCTAGAGGTCAGGATTCTTCTGAGACTATTTCTGTCTCACAAGAGATCACAAAGGGTCACCCTAGGGAGCCAGTTGGCCACACAAGAGGTCTTAAAGCCTGGAAGAGACCCAGGCTGCCCTACTGTTCTGATAGCCCTTTTTTAGACTGAATCTTCCTGAGACCCTTGCGATTCAGGATATGGCAAGGGGTAATCTTAAGGCACTCTCCAGGTTTGCATTTTTCTATTGGTCAGAATCTCCTGGCTCTCTCTCCTTCCCTCCCTTCATTCTGAGAGATCTTCTCTAACCCACCACCTCCAGGAAACCTTTCCTGAACAAATGGAGGCAGGGTGTGGTTACCTGGTCACCTGAAACCTCACCTGCCATTCTAGGGAAGCAGTTGGCCAGACGCAACATGAAAGCAAGCCAGGTACCTGGGACAGCAACAGTGAGAGAAGGAAAGAGCCTGGAGGTAAATTTATCTAGACATTAATTTTGGCCTAAAGTTGCTGGAAAACCAAATTAATGGCTAGAGGATGTTCAACAAGTGTTAATGAAACACCAACAAAGTACCAGATTTTTTGGTGGAGATACAAAATGACCATCTCTGCCCTCAAGAAGTTTGCATTGTACTAGATGTGAAATAAATGAAATCAGGACAATAAAGAAATACCAGTATTCCCCCATCGGGCAATTAATTAAAATAATAAAGAAAATGGAATAGAGGGTTTTAAGCTTGGCATTCAGTACTGAAGCTCTATCTTACAGCCCCTTCCTCACCCTTGTGGAGTGATGGAGGGGACCATATGCACAAGACTTGTTAATGCACAAAGCACTCTATGGGCTTGACTCCAACTTGCTTTGCATCATGATGACTCACGGTGACCTGGGAGCCAGCACGACTAGAGTGTTTCTGCCCTTAGGTACAGATCTCAACACCCAGCATGACTTCACAATCTTCCATTCCAGTGCCTCATGTGATCCAACACAATAAAAAAAAAATCATTGACATTTATTTTGTGCTTTGGCATTTACAAAGGATATTAAGGGGATTTTATTTTAAATTTGAACTTAACAAATACCAAAAAAACCCTGAATATTTCCATATGCCAAGTAGAACACAAAAAGAGGATTGCATATGAAACCATAAATTTCTCTTTCATAAAACTTGCCTTTAATATATATATATATATATATATATATATATATATATATATATATATATACCTATCCCGAAAATAAGCCCTCCCCTTAATGTGTAAGATTCCTCTAAAATAAGTCCTCCCCTGAAAATAAGCCCTATTGAGATTGCTACTGTAGTGAAGGTGATCCCCTGCGCTACACGCTACATTATGGTACCCTCTGTATGCACCGTTCCCCCCCTCCAGGTGAAACGCACGCTGCGCTCTGAGCTGCATCCAATCAGAGCTGCTGCAGTGAGCGCGTCATCCTGTTCTTTCCCAGTGATTTGCTTATTGAATAAAGGTACATTTTTTTGTTCACATTTACCTGTTTATTAAAATTGCTGTCAATGTTCATTAAAATAAGCCCTCCCCTGAAAATAAGCCCTCTGGTGTTTTTCTGTCCAAAAAAATTAATAAGACAGTGTCTTATTATCGGGGAAACACGGTGTATATATATATATAATTTGACCCATTACTTTCAAAATTGCCTTGCCTGTCTGTGCTTCCTTCTGCTCCCCTCTGTGCTTTTTTTCAAATGCTTCAATAGGGGAGGTTAGGTGGCACCGTGAATAGAGCACTGGCTGTGGAGTGAGGAGGACCTGAGTTCAAATTTGACCTCAGACAGTTGACACACTTGCTAGTTGTATGACCTTGGGCAAGTCACTTAACCCCAATTGCCCTCCCAAAAGAATGCCCCCCAAGAAAGCTTCAATAGCCCTCTACTTTTTTCTTTTCTCTTTTTTACAAAGCACTTTGCATACATTAGCTCACCTGATCCTGAGGACAACCCTGAAAATGTTATCATTCCCATCTTATAGATAACAGAACTCAAGCTAAGAAAGGTAGTACAAAAAAAGAAACAACCCTGAGTCTTGTGTTCAAGAACCACAGTTCAAATTTCACTTTCCATATTTACTGGCAACATGGGGGGGGGGGAATGGCAGGAAGGGTGGGGAGAAGAAATAGATGGGGAGTGAGAGAATCTGGGTTCAAATTCTGACTTTGCCACTTGGGTAACAACGGACAAGCCATCTTACACCACTGCTCTGGATCTCAATTGACTTATCTATAAAATGAGGGCATGAGACTTGTTGACCTTTGAAGTTCCTTCTAGCTCTAGAACTATGATGAAAAGGCAACATGATATGGTAGAGAGCGACATCAGAGTACAGGAGACCTGAATTCAAGTCTCACCTGTATTACATGCTGGCTGGCTATGTGACCCTGTATAGATAATCACTTAGCCTCTGAATGCCTTGGACCAGTGGGGTCAAACTCAAACAGAAACAGGTGCCACTAAACCACATATAAGAATTCCTGACTTAGAAATTTTAATATATTATATTATATTATATTATATTATATTATATTATATTATATTA
>NW_027187247.1:2786928-2814477 GCF_028583685.1 Petaurus breviceps papuanus
TTATATTATATTATATTATATTATATTATATTATATTATATTATATTTATATATTATTATAAATATATATTTAATATAATATATTATAAATTTTAATGTTTTTAAAAAATAATTGTTTTGTTGAATATTTCCCAATTACATTTTAATCTGGTTCAGGCCTTATGTTTGACACCCTTGGGAAGCTCTCTAAGGCTATAAGTTTTAGAGTAGAGAAAATTTTTCACCAGAAGTTTCCTGTAGTGATGAAATTATAGTACCAATTTTCAAAAATTCAATGAAAATATATCTGTATCTTACAGCTCTCTTAAGGTCACACAACTAGAAAATGTCAGAGGCAGTTTTCTAATATCATATCCAGTCCAGCCCTCTATCTGTTAGGCCAAGCTAGCTTAACAAGGCTACTGCTGTCCCAACAATAGATAATGGGTGCAAGGGATCTTAGAAGGAAAAGTATACAAGCAACCCATTCCAAGACGAACCTGCAAACTCAACTTAACAATATCAACCAGGCCATCATAGTTTTGAAACTGAGCAGTTAGCTCATTTTAGAGGTCAAACTTTTAAAAGCGCAATGGGACAGAGTTCATTTGGAGGAAGTAAAGTAGGTGTTTTGGGGGGCTCTTAACTATGAAAATAAATGAGATTCTAACTTTCTATCAGCTCTGACAAGGAAAACTTTTGCATTATGTTGTTTTCATTCTCTGACAACTGACAGGAATTTATTGTGAGAGGATCCTGGTTGCATTCCCAAGGTTCTACAAAAAATAGAGATTCTGTCTAAGTAGATAGTTCTGTGATGACTCTCTGTATAGACAGGAAGCCTAACTTTAAATTATGTCTTCCAGAAGATCTTTCTGTGAAGGGCTGAGAAAATGTCGTCTAGCTTGTTCCTTGGCCTTCTGTTGATTTCACTTAAAGCAGGGATGGAATGTGGAGAATTAAAATAAACAGATGGTTCTGAAGACCTTTGCACTTTCTTCCTCAAATATCCAGTGGCTTAAGCAAGCTCTGGACAAGTATCAGACTCCCATTCAGTTTCCAATCTGGATCTCTAAAAGGTACCCACCAGAATAGGGCAGACATTTTATGCTGTTGATTCTAGTGAGAGCCGCAACAAGGCAGGCTAGCACTGGCTTTCTGCTACAGAAGTTTATACACTGGAATTGTGTTCTTGCTTCAGAAGGCCAACTTACTTTAGCATGGGCATGAGCAGAAAAATATCTATATAGAGACATATTTTTTTTTTCCCAGAAGAACTCTGGGAAGCTTTCATTCAGGTGATGGGTCAAAGTCCCAAAGCTTCTTGACATCTTACATGGAAGAGATGACCTTGTTTTATTACATTTGGGGGGGGGTGCTCTCTCCTCCTCCTCTCCCTGTGCATCTTTTGCAAATGTGGAACCTAACTGCTCTTCCCTTTTCTTGTTAGGAGGAGAAAAAAAAAATTTTTTTTAAGGGAAAAGAGGTATCCAGACAAACTTTGTCCCATAGAGACACCTGGTGGTTGCACAAAAAAAGTGCATCTGGTTGGGCCCACCAGAATGAGTTGGCTAAAATATAAAATAAATAATAATATAAAATTGAATAGTTTTGTGTATTTAAAGCCGTTGACCAATTAAGTGTTAGTGAGACCTTGCCCAACAATTGATGCTTAATTGGTCCATGTGGCAATAACTAGTCAACAAATCTAACTTCTCTTTAAACCCATCCCTAGTAAAAGATCTTTAATATAAAGAATAATATTCATATTGCTACTTGCAGAAGGACATGTATATGATTCTTCTAACTAAAGCATTAAATTATTTATTTTTATTAGTTCTGTGATTTTAAGGTTATTAGGGAACTTCCAATGAGGAAATTCCTTCTACCAATGGAAAGAAATATTATCCAAATTATTGTTTTAGAGCTGCCTTGTCCACTGAGGGTTAAGGGGCTTACCCAGATTCATAGAGCCATATGTACTGCAAGCAGGACTTGAACACAGCTCTTCCTGAATTTCACGCCAGATCTCTATTACACCTCTCAAAATTGTTTAGATACGATTAAAAAGTAGAGTTCCTAAAACACCATCCAATTTAATGCCACTGGAAACTGCAATTTCATTTACTACAAAACTGTTACAATTTTAGCAATGGTTTTTGTTAATAACTCTGGAAAACATATTTACAATATAAAATCTATGTTCCAGTCGTGTGCTTTGTTTCATGCATAGGTCCTCTCTATTAATACAAAAGCTCCAGATAAGACAGTGAAGAGCTTTAACTGTTAGTTTTTTTCAATGAGATGAGGTAGTCAGTCAAGTAATAAATATTTATTAAGGACCTACTCTGTGCCAGGCACTGCGCTAAGTACTGGGGATATAAGAAAGAGGTAAAGAACAGTCCCTGCCCTCAAAAACCTCACAATCTAAAGAGGCACACAATATGTAAACAACTATGTACAAATGGAAGATAAATTAGAGACAACCAACAGAAGAAGGCACTAGAATTAAGGGAGGTCAGAAAAGGTTTCCTATAATAGGTTGGGTTTTAATTAGAAACTTGAGAGGTCAGGAGGCAGTGATGAGGAAAAAGAGCATGCCAAGCATGGAGGACAGTCAGTGAAAGTGTTGAGAGATGGAGTATCTTTTTTTTGTTTTGTTTTTTGGAGGGGGAAGGGAGGGCAATCGGGGTTAAGTGACTTGCCCAAGGTCACACAGCCAGTAACTGTTAAGTGTCTGAGGTCGAATTTGAACTCAGGTCCTCCTGACTCCAGGGCCAGTGCTCTATTCAATGCACCACCGAACCGTCCCTGGAGTATCTTTATTGAGGAACAGAAAGAAGGCCAGTGTTACTGAGTTTGCAGAGTATGTATGGAGTGTAAGGTGTAAGAAACCTGGAATGATGGGAAGGGGTCAGGTGATGAAGGGCTTTGAACACCAAACACCATGATTTCATGTTTGGTAGAGAACCACTGGAGGTTAGAGAGTGGGAGGTGGGGAAGATTGACATAATTACATCTGAGCTTTAGCAAGATCCCACTGATGGGTGGGCAGAAGATGAACTGAAAGGGAGAGAGGGTTGAAACTGGGCCAACCAGCATGTTATTGCAATGGTGTTAAGTGATGAGAGTCTGAATCAGGCTGGTATAGGTGTGCCAGTGGTATCAGAAAGGGGCATATGTAACAGATGTTGCAAAGGTGATATCCATAGGTCTTGGCAACATGCTGGAGATGGGGGTCAGACGGAATGAGGAATCCAGGATGACCCCTACGTTGAAAGCCTGGGTGCCAGGGAGAATGATAGTTCATTAACAGTAATAGGGAAATTAGGAAGAAGGGAAAGTTTGGGTGAAAGATAATGATTTCAGTTTTGGATATGTTGAATTGAAGATGTTTATGGGACATCCAAAGTGAGATATCCAATAGGCAGCTGGAGATAAGAGAATAGAGGTCAGTGGAGATTAGGGATGGAAAAGTAGATCTGATTATCTTCAGCACATAGAAGATAACTGAACCTATGGAAATTGCTGAGATCACCAAGTGGAAGTATAGAAAAAGAAGAGAAGAGAACTCAGGACAACATTCACTTTTATAGAATTGAAGATCCAGCAAGAAGAATAAGAAGGAACAGTCACATAGGTAGTAGAACCAGGACAGAATGGTGTCACAAAAACATAGAAAGAAGAGAGAATAGAGGAGAAGACAAATGACTGTCAAAGGCTGCAGAAAGGTCAAGGATGACAATAGAGAAAAAGCCATCGATTTTACAATTAAGAGAGTTGTTATTAGTAACTTTGAAGAGAGCACTATTGATTGAATGATGAGATCAGAAGCCAGACCATAGAGAGTTAAGAAGAAAGGAGAAAGTTAAGAAAGGCACTGATTATAGATGGCTTTCTCACGAAGTTTAGCCACAAAGGGAGGAGACATATAGGATACTAGCTGGTGAGGGTGGATGGATCGAACAAGGGTTTTCTAAGGATAGAAGACATGGCCATGTTCGTTGGCAGTAGGCAAGCGACTGATAATCAGACAAGGAGAGACTGAAAGTAAGTGAGAGAGTGGGGATGGTGGAAGCAGCAATCTGTTGGAGAAGACAGGATGGAATGGGATTGCTTCTGGATGATTGTAGAGGGGTTTGCCTTGGTGAGGAGAAAAGTCACTCCATAATATGAGACAAAAATGAAGGAGGTATTGGCAGAAGTCATTTAGCTGATATGAGATGAGGGGGAGAGGAGAAGAAGGAACTCTTAGGGAATGCCTCAATTTTTTTCAGTAAAATATGAGGCAACAGTTGTAGCAATGAGCAATGACTAGAATGATTACCTAACTGGGTCAGACTTGGTCTTTGAACTTACTAAGGAAAAAGCAAGCATAGCTATTTAAAGGTATGTCCAACAAACTCATCTGTCTCTTTTTCTGGAAAATAGGCTAAATCATTCTTGGTTGTCATCCAGAAAGAGCTATACCTGGGCAATTAATATCTCTACAATTAATGTAGGTGAACAACGTTCAGATATTTTTCAGTTGTGTCCACTTCTTTGCGACCCCATTTGGGGTTTTCTTGGCAAAGATACTGGAGTGGTTTTCTATTTCCTTCTCTAGCTCATTTTACAGATGAGGAAACTGAGGCAAATAGGGGTAAGTGACTTGTCCAGGGTCACACACCTAATGCAGATCAGAGGCTGGATTTGAATTCACAAAGATGAGTCCTCCTAACTCCAGGCCCAACAATCTACCCACTGAGCCACCCAGAATCAACTACGTAAAAGGTACTATGCTAAGCACTTTACAAATATTCTCTCATTTGGTCCTCACAGCAACCCTGAGAGGTCACTGCTTTTTACAGATGAGGAAACTGAAGTAATCAGAAGTTAACATATCTAGTAAGTGTTTGAGGCAGGATGTGAACTCAGGTCTCCCCGCCTCTAGCCTCAGGACACTATCTACTGTGCCAACTAGTTGCCCCATAGAGTTCATTTCAGAGGACAGATTCTGAAGAATTTAAAGAGCCAAAGATCTTGTCCTATACACAGACCCACTGGATATTTATGACCCCAGGTTAAGAACATGCTTATTAAATGCCTGATATTATATATTCCAGGAACTATGCTAGGTTTGGGGGATACAAGGACAGAAATGAAATAAATCTCTACTATTAAGGAGCTTATGTTCTACTATGTACATAAATGAGTGTATACAAGATAAATATAATCTGGGGAAGTGTATTAGTAGTTGGGAGCCTCTGTATCAGGGGTTCTTAACCTGGGGTCAAATATCCAGTGGGTCTGTGTATAGATTTCAGAGGGTCTGTGAATTTGGATGAGAAAAATTACATCTTTATTTTCACTAGCATCCAGCTGAATTTTAGCGCTTTTTTTACTTATTTGAAAACATTATTCTGAGAAGTTGGAATGACAGGCTGCCAGAGGGGTCTGTGACACACAAAAAACTTAAGCATACCTGTATCAATCTATGCTAAAGAATTTTTATTAATCAGATAGCATGAAGTCTGCAGGACAAGATCCTACAATCTACAAAAGATAGAGAAAATATACAAAGCCTGCATAGCATAGAAAAGTAGCTTGTCCAGTCATAGATAGATATGTGTGCCTTTACAGTGTTTCTCACATGTTATAATGTCATAATAATGTCCCCAAATTTGCAATGATTTTTCACCACTGACAGCTGAGCCCCATGCCTCCCAGATCTGATACTTAGCAAAGAAAGGTTCTTTGTAGAAGGACCTGTGCCTAATAAACCTTTGGGTGGCTTCTTCTGATTTATATTAGAGAAAGAATCAGGACCCATGAAAGATGGATGTTCAATGCCCCATGAAACCTCACACTTCAATACCAGGGGGCCCCTTTGAAAAGGAAGGGTGAAAATTGCAAGGCAATATGATGATTGATGTTCAGAATGTAAAATGAGTTTCATAGATTCCAAGAAAAGCCAAGAGGGAAAATATATGCCATCCTGGAAAAGAGAGGAGGCTGTTAGGTTGATGAAGGATTCTGTGAGAAAGAAGCCTCCATTACAGACAGGAAAAAGTAAACTAAAGAGAAGGACATAGTCAGAGGAAGTCATCTGGGAGAAAGGAAAAACTGAAGGGAAAAAAAGCTTATTCAAAAATTAGAAAGGCATAAAATTAATAGTGGCCTTTCTGTGGCTGAAGTACTGAACCCAAGTTTGCAGCTTTTTATCCCTCTTCAATAGGAATGATGAATGAAAGGGATTGGGACAAGTCAGATCCCGAATAGAAAGCAAGAAAAAAGAGAAGAGACAAGGAGTTCTGTGGAGCCCCAAGGACACAAAAGTGACTGGTTGACTTCTAGGATTTCCCAGAGGTTCAAGTTGGAATGACTGCACTGTTAGCAGATCTGGTCATCTGGAATCTCTTTTGCAGAAAATTCAACTGATAACAAAATAGAAGTAAAAGAATGAGAAATTAAACAATTTAATTCAATAAGTATTTCCCTTTTTCTTTTCCAAATTCTTTTTGTATTTGTTTTAAAAAATACATTTATTGTTGTTTTTACATCACTTACATTTCCCAATATACCTTCCCTCATAACAAAAATTTTAAAGAAAAAAATATAGTATGATTAATAAACATTTGAAAAGTCTGCCTTTATATGCAGTATTGCATATCCATAGTCTCCCACCTCTGAAGAGAAGCTTGGGGGCAGGGGCAGGTGTTGGGAAGAGTGGGGGGATGGGGAAAAAAAAGCTTTCTCATATTTTTTCAACATACATTTCTTAAGACTCTACTATATGATAGGTTTTGGAAAATACAAAGAGAGAAACAAAACTGTGTCTGTTCTTGAGGAGTTTGCATTGTATGAGAAACCAGTGAAATGTTTTAAAATGGCATTTTCAAAAGTTCTACTTATATGCTTTGTAGGTGTTAAGCCTCTCATATCATAAAAAAAAACCCATCAAAATATATAAGGTTTGTTCACTAGACATTTGGGGCCTGTTTTTATTAAAACTTAGAATATGGCTATTAACAGGATATTCTTGATGTGAATACACCAGTGTGCTTATGAAGGGTTGTTTGTATAAGTGAAGCTTATATAAGTGGGCTTCTGCAAGAGAGGAAAGATTAGAATCTTTATTCTTTCCCCTTCTAGAATGTGGGTATTGCCAGTCTTTTCTAGTTGCTCCCCTCCCCCTCCCACTGGATATGTATTACTCTCTAGTGCCCACCTTCCCATCTGTGGACATCTTCTAGACTCCCTAGAGTAGAACAATGAGACATACATGACCCAAAGCAGCCACTTGCTCAGCTCCTCCATCCCTGTGCCAGACAGAAACTACTTCTGGGATCACCTTTTTTTGCCTAAGGGAAAAACTAAAATTTAATGCTTTTACCCTGCTTTGGGAAATTATGGAACATAAATCAATTCATATTCTCTTTTATTTTGTTCCAGAGCCCTCAGCTGGGACAAATTCCAGTTATTTTCAAAAGGAAGCCCATTACCTTAGTTGTCTCTCTTTGTGTACCGTGACAGTCAGTGTCCCACTCTGTATGATACCATTTATTCTCAATAATGAAATACCTGCAAATCAGAAATTGTTGTAGTCTACTATACTTTTATCTTATGCTGGCTTTTTGATATTCATTGAACAAATTAATGTGAACAAATTTCACTACATTTCGGCTACAGCAGTCAAACCCCAGTGGCTGTTTAAACACCAGCCATGCCACCTGACCCTCTTTTTTGAAAATAGGTGGCTCAAATTTGGAACTATGTCTAAAGGATTATAAAACTGTGCATACATACCCTTTGGCCCAGCAATACCACTACTAGGTCTGTATCCCAAAAAGATCATAAAAAAGGGAAAAGGACCCACATGTATAAAAATATTTATAGCAGCTCTTTTTGTGGTGGCCAAGATCTGGAGATTAACACCCATCAATTGAGGAATGGCTGAACAAGTTGTGGTATATGAATATAATAGAATATTACTGTGCTAAAGGAAATGATGAGCAGGCAAATTTCAGAAAAACCTAGAAAGACTGACATGAACTGATGCCGAGTGAAGTGAGCAGAACTAGGAGAACTTTGTACAAAGTAACAGCAACATTGTATGATGATCAACTAAGATAGACTTAGCTCTTCTCAGCAAAACCATGATCCAAGATAATTGCAAAGGACTCATGAAGAAAAATGCTATGTACATCTGGGAAAAGAACTATGGAATCTGAATGCAGATCAAAGCATACAATTTTCTCTTTATGTTTTGTGTTTTTTTTTTCTTTTGGTCTGTTTCTTCTTTCCCAACATGACTAGTATGAAATTATGTTTTATATGGTTGCATATACACAACCTATATCAAATTGCTTACTCTTTTAGGGAGGGGGGAAGAGAGAAAAGGGAGGGAGAAAAAGTTGGAACTCAAAATTTTTGAAAAGTGAATGTTAAAAGGAAGCAAAGAAAAGCTGGGCAGCTTTGAAAACAATGTATGGTATTTATTATATAGGTTTTCTTGAAATGGAAATTTATTGTTTTATGTTGAATCCTCTCTTTATGTTCTACCTGTATATGGCAATGGTTTTTTTTTCTCATTCTGTATTTAAGTTTAAAATAAATTTTAAAATGTACCCAAAATGAATATTAAAACTTGTCTTTATGTGTAATTGAAAAAAAACAAAATACTATTTTTAACAAAGGAAAAAGAAAATGAGTGACTCAGTGCATAGAGCCAGACCTGGAGTAAGGAAAACTTGAGCACAAATCTGGCCTCAAACATTTATTGGTGGGGGGTAACCCTGGGCAAGGCACTTCATGGCAATCTGCCTCAGTCTCATTTGTAAAATGGAGGGAATAATAGCACCTATCTGCCAGGTTATATTGAAGATAAAATGAGATAATATTTGTAAAGTGCTTTTCAAACCCTAAAGTGTTACATAAAGGCCAGCAACTGTTATTATGACCCATTCCACAGCAGTACAATTAATGAAATAAGAATAAATTGTTGCTGACTCTGAGCAAGTAAGAGGAGGCCTACAGTCAAGCTAGAGTCAGAACTAACCATTTATGACATAAAATTCTTGCTCTGATGGACATCCTGTGGTACTGGGAAGATTCTTGGACTAGGAGAGAGTCTGGGTTCTAGTCTCAGCTCTGACACTATGTGACCATGCATGAGTCACCTCTATGGGCCTCAGTTTCCTCTTCTGTAAAATGAGAATGTTGGACTGGATGGTTTCTGGGGTCCCTTCTACCTATAGATCTATGATCTTATTAGATAACCTCTAAGGGCTCTTAGACCATCTAAGGTGTTTCCTAGCTCCTTATTTTCTATCAAGCAATACAGCTTCTCAAGATGCTTCATCCTTGAGTGAAAAAGATGCCCAAGTATATTCATTCTATCATCACAATTTAAATAACATAAGACACAAGACCAAGGGACCTTGGACCTGTCTTTGGAATACAGCAGGGAGGCAAATGCTTTGAACTGGTTGGTGACAATGGACAGCCCACAATTGCAATTGAAAAGCAGAGTTGCATGAATTCTTCCCCTCTTCTGTTAGGCTCTCTGGAAATAATTAAGCTTCCCTAGACAGCAATAAGTAAGAATTTTGAGCAGTCAGCTGAAGGAGAGCTCTCAAGGCCTCTAACCTGCATGGTCTTCTACTCAGACTTCATGTGCTGGCCTACTACTTTTTTTGCCTTGATTACTGGCCCCAGGCTGGATTTCCCCTCAAAGTGCCAGCTCCTCCTTTAGCCTGTCCTGTCTCAGTTTTTCTTTTCTGTTAGTCTCTACAAGTCTTCAGTTTGCAGGCACAGGCTATTTCCTCCATGTATGTCCAAGCTGCCATCTTCAATTCTTTCTACTCCATATGGTTTTTCTATTTCTTTTTTCCCTTTTGCCTCCCAGGAGAAATGGCTTTTATGTCCCTCATGCCCCTCTTTTATTCTCCCCGGCACCTGCTCCCCAATGTCTCTGACTCTCTATCCCTATTGTAGCTAATATTTTCAGAATACTGAGACCCCCCCCAGAGACTTTGGTCTCTTCCCTAAGGCCTTGCTCTCCACACTCAAGATTTTCTTCTTCTTCATTTAATTCTTTTTTTCAAAAATTTTCTTCAGGTCTGGGCTTTTCCCCAAAGATTTGATGTCTTTCCCTATGATCTTGCTTTATTTTCTTAGGATTTGTTCTTATTCTCAAGGAATTTTGTCTCCTGTCTCAGTCTTTTAATCCACATAAGTCAGCTGTCATATTTGTCTTTGATCTACTGAGTACATATTGTATGCCTATGTGTTTCTGGTATCACTAGTACTAAATTGGTGGAAGGAAGGAGGAAATCATACACAAAAAAATCAGGGACCTTGTAAGGAGAGAGAGAAAGGGAGAGGGAGAGAGAGAGGGAGGGAGACACCGAGAGAGAGAGATGGAGGGAGACACCGAGAGAGAGAGAGAGAGAGAGAGAGAGAGAGAGAGAGAGAGAGAGAGACAAGAGAAGGATTGTGGAGAAGAGCAAATTCTGGTCTGCTCCCTCCCCTCTCCCGTGCCCTACACAGGTGATGAGAAGTCATTAATCAAACTTGACCTCAGACAACTTGCCTAAACGATACGTTTTCCCAGTTCTTCCTACTTGGAGTGTGATGGAACAAGAGAGGAAGGGTGACTTAGGGCATTAAATGGGGAAGCAAGCCAAGATTGAGCAGCCAAAGGACAGCAATTGGGGAAGCTGGTAGGCAGAGCCATAACCAAGAATTTTGGCGCCTGGGTGTGATAGTAATGGAATATAAAGATTCCCCTGTATTGGCTTGGTTTTCAAATTGATTGTGTTAAAACCCAGAGCTTGTTAATCCCACCTGTGGGATGGACTTGTTGACTTGAAAAGAGAGATACGAACTGGGAGGAGCTGGTGACATAGATTTGGAGAGACAAGAGAGAGGCAGAAGAACTTTTTGGAAGCAGCACCCTCCTGGAGGCAGAGAGAGAGACTGAGAGGATTGCTGAGGGCCACTTTGAATTGCCCTGGACTTTGGAGACCTGCCCCGGGAGCTGCCAAGGACTGAGGAGACATGGCTGTTTTGCTGGTACTTTGTCTGTCTGTTTTGATGTTGTTTTGCCAGATTTGTCCACTGGTGAAAGACAGTCCTGTTGAAGAAGTCCTGGAACCTGGCTGCTGGCTAAGAGCTCCTGAGACTGTCCTGCAGACAGAGAGTGAATACTGTCCACTGGTGAAGGACAGTGCTGTTGTTGCAGGGGTCTGAGAACCTTTCTGTTGGTTCAGAAGCCCTGAAGAAGGATTTTCTTGTTGTATGTTTACAGAAATCCTGGGAGAGGGTTTTGCTAATGTTTTCAGGGGTTCTAGGACTGTTCTGCAGACAGAGGATGAATTAATGAAGAGACTGGCAATGTATCTTGTGGGCTTGCTAAGCCTTGTCTCCCCAGGAACTAAGATTGCTGAGAACTTGCCTCTTGTCAAGATGAAGAAAAGACCTCCATTTGGGTATTAAGTGCTGTGCTTAAACTTGATGTAACTCTGGGGTAGATTCAATTGTGATCCAGGGGTGGGGAACTTTTGACCTTTTTGTGTTCTATGGTTGAACAAATGAATGTACTTTACTTATGTTTGGAAACTAATCTCCATTTGAGAAGAGGGGTTTTGTGGTGGACTAAATGAAGGTACAGCCTAGGGGTGGAGTAGTATTTAGAACAGAGACTTTGTAATTGATTGAATGAATGGAAGGTCCTGGGGTGGGGTAGTACTTGGAGACTATTTAATCACACTTAGTAAATGCTGTATTTTGAATGATGTCATGTTTTGATCTTCTCTGTTCTTGGTTTGTCACTGAGTAAAATGGAGAGCACCTATGCTGGTATTTTGAACCTTGGGAAGTTGCCTTTCCTTGGCATTACATTACACTGGGGTAAGTACTACAAACTGAGGCTGGGGCAAGTGATTAATTGGTGGGAATGGGGGTAGGTGGGACTGGAGGGGGGTGGTGGCTATCATTAATAGCTATTAGCTATTACTATTATATCACCCTGAAGAGAGAGAAACTGAATTATAACAATGAGGAAGTTGCCCCTACTCCCAAGGAGTAGGCCATTTGGTACCTTCTTATTTAAACTAACTATGCTTACTAAGTGCTACCTAAGATCAGTTGTTTCTTCACACTTGAAATCTAAGAAGTCTGCTTAGGGGGAAATCACACACAAAAAGATCAAGGACCCTCTCAGACCACAGAGGCCTTCTGTCAGGTGTAGAGGAACATGAGTGATGTACCAATGACCATGTTAGAGCTGGGTTCTTAGAGATCATCTGATCTAGGGTTCTTACCTAGGATCCACAGACCCCACTCGGTCCAAAAGATGGATGTTTTATTCTGTGCCCTGAGTCTATCTCTGTTAGGAGGTGAGTAGCTTACTAGTTTATTCCATTTTACAAAGAGGAAAAAAAGAGGCAGAGTTAAGTTTTCTCTTGAGACAAGAAAAGAGAACCTATTTCTCCCGACTCCCAACACAGGGCTCTTTCCGGAAGGTTGCTGAAATCGGGCCTGCCTGTCCCAGAGCTTCAGAGGGATGAAGTACTGGCCCTTCTAGGTCAGCAGTACCTGGTCTCATGGCTCAAGGCAAGCAGCCAATCTGGGAGAGGATAACTTTTGGTTTTTCGAGGCACGCCCTTGCTCCTAACCTCACATTTCCCCTCTCTCCACTTGCTGAGAAAGTTTAGATACAGCCCATCATTTCCAGACTGTCAAGATTTCTTTGGATCCATATTCTGCCATTCAAGTGTTTATCTGTTCCTCTTACATTCCTGTCATTAGCAAATTTCATAAGCATACCATCTGTGCTTTTTTGTTTAAGTTATTGATAAAAATGTTGAACATGACAATTTCCCCTGGCATTGTACTACCAATGTCTCTCTGGATTTACATCAATCCATTAATCACCACTCCCTGGGTCAAGGCAACCAGTTATGAATACAAATGAATCCATGACATGACAATGGTTAAAAACCAGCAGTAATAATAGCTAACATTTATATGGTGCTTATTATGTACCAGTCACTGTGCTCGGTGCTTTTTGCTGAAGTTACTGGTAAAAATGTTGAATACAATAATTTCCCTGAAATTGGAGCAGTGCTGAAGCCTGCTCCAACCAGCTCCCAAGAGCCAAATATTAACATTTCAGCCTGAGCACATCTACCTTGGAAATTAGCAAACACTAAAAATTAGGGCTTGATTTATTGTTTTATTAATTTCTAAACTTAAAGTGATGGAGAAACCATGAATAATTCAGATTAAACTTAAAAGTATGTTAGCACATTTTAAGAACATTTACCAGCACATCCTTGAATTCACCTAATTGTATCATCATCCAATCCAAATCTCTCCATTAGAGACCTAGAAGGGCCAGTACTTTATCCCTCTGCAGCTCTGGGACAGGCAGGCCCTATTTCAGCAACCTTCCAAAAAGAGCCCTGTGTTGAGAGTCGGGAGAAATAGGTTCTCTTTCCTTGTCTCAAGAGAAAACTTAACTCTGCCTCTTTTTTTCCTCTTTGTAAAATGGAATAAACTAGTAAGCTACTCACTTCCTAACAGTCAACATAGGTAGCATAAGAGGGTTTGCCAGCAGCCTTGCCAAAACTGATAACACCCTCCTGGTTTTTTGGTTTATTCTTTTTTTAAGGTAGGGAGGGCTTATGATTTAATTGACATAGAGCACTTCCACTGTGCAATCTCCCTCCACTAATGCAGATCAGAGATTTGTCCATAGCTTCTAATCTTACACAGCTACTCATACCACCAAAAGATAAAGTGACTATGGGGAGGCTAGGTGGCACAGTGAATGAGCACCAGCCCTGGAGTCAGGAGGACTTAAGGTCAAATCTGGCCTCAGACACTTAACACTTACTAGCTGTGTGACCTTGGACAAGTCACTTAACCCCAATTGCCCCTCCAAAAGGCAAAAAAAAAATAAAAAGATTAAGTGACTTTCCCAGTTAGGTACTGGCAGCTTAGGTGGCATAGTGGATAGAGCACCAGGCCTGGAGTCAGGAGGACCTGAGTTCAAATTTGACCTCAGACACCAGCTTTGTAATCCTGGAAACGTCACTTAGTCCAGTGTGCCTCAGTTTCCTCATCTGTAAAATGAGCTGGAGAAGGAAATGGCAAAACACTCTAATATCTCAGCCAGGAAAACTCCAAATGGGGTCACAAAGAGTTGGACATGACTGAAACAACTGAACAACAGCAGAGAAGACACTTATCTTCTACTATTCCTTTATACAAACGCACTGACTTAGAGTAGAGCATTTGTATAAAGGAATGGCAGAAGATAAGGCTGGAAGGGTTAAGTTAGAGACACCTTGTAGAGTTCTCTGAATGTTAGATTGGCTAGTCTGGATATTATCCTGCAGGCAAAGGAGTTTGGACATTATCCCGTAGGCAATGTGTACCACTAACACAGCCTTCAAGAACTTTCACCTTCACACAAGAAGTCACCTTCACACCACAGTGAGGCACTGGGGAAAGGTTTTGTTTGGACTATAATTTGGTTGAGCTATTATTACAACAAATATGAATCAATAATGTGCAGATGCCAAAATGGCTAATAAGAGCTTAGTATTAATATTAGTAAACTAATATTGTTAGCATTAATAAAAGCATAAATGTTGCATAGTAGATACAGGGTTGGTCTTGGGTCATGATGATCTGGGTTGAGTCTAATTTCTGACACATACTGGCTATGTGACTCTAGGCAAATTACTGAACATCTCGGTAACTCACTCAAGCAATCTGCAAAAGCTGTAAGTTGTACTAACACAAGAATTTAAGACCAAGAGTCATTCCCTATTGATAAAGCAACCACAGGGTATGAAAAGTTTCAAATGAATTAAAAACTAAACGATCATATGAATGATAGCCCTAAATTACTAAGAAAATGAAAATCAGAACAACTCACAATTTTCGACTCATATCCAGCAAACAGGCAAAAGTGACAGAAGATGGGAGGAGTTAATGTTGGAAGGATCACAGGAAGACAGGAACAATAGTACATTGTTGGTGGAGTTCGGAATTGGTCCAAACATTCAGGAAAGCCATTTAGAATTATGCTAAGAAAGTGACCAAAATGTCCATGTCCTTTGACTCAGAGATACTACTACTAAGCATATAGATCAAGGAAAGCAAAGACAGATATAAATGTCTCATTTTTTGCTGCTTTTGTTCAGTCGTTTTCAATTGTGTCTGACTCTTTGCGACCCCATTCGGGGTTTTCTTGGCAGTGGTTGTGATTTCCTTTTCCAAGCTCATTTTATAGATGATGAAATTGAGGCAGAGTTAAGTGACTTGCCCAGGGTCACATAGTAAGTATCTGAGAACAGATTTGAACTCAGGAATATGAGTCTTCCTGACTTCAGGCCCAGCACTCTATGCACTATGGCACCACCTTTCAGCTCAGATGTCTCATATACACCAAAATATGTATAGCATTTTTTTTAGTTGCAAACAAAGTAGATGTCCATCAAGTGGGAACTGAATAAACAGGCTGAGGTACATAAATGTAATGAAAATATTATTGTACCACATAAAACGATGATTAAGAATACAGAGAATCATGGGAAGATATATGAGCTGATGCAAAGTGAAGTAAGCAGAATCAGGAAAAAATACACAGTAACTCCAACAGAAATGAAAAGAGCAATAAGAAAATAAAACTTAAACAATGTGTAATGATAATAAACAAGTTTGGCCGCACAGAAGAAAGGGAAAATATGACTGCTTTCTTTGTAGGAGTTGGGAATTATACATATGGAACATCTGATCCTTACAATAGCCCTGGAAGGGGGAGGCTAGGTTGTGCAGTGAATAGAGCACTGGCCCTGGAGTCAGGAGGACCTGAGTTCAACTGTGGCCTCAGACACATCGCAAAAATTATCCGTATGATCTTGGGCAAGTCACTTAACCCCAATTGCCCTCCAAAAAGCAAAAAAAAAAAAAAAAAAAAAAGATTCTCTCTCTGGGCGGCTAGGTGGCTCAGGGAGTAAAGCGCCGGCCCCAGAGTCAGGAGCACCCGAGTTCAGTTCCAGCCTCAGACACTTAACACCCACACAAAAAAATTAGCCGTGTAACCTTGGGCAAGTTACTTAACCCCAACTGCCCTCCAAAAGGCAAAAAAAAAAAAATAGCCCTGGAAGGTAGGCGTTAGATAGGTGTTGTCGTTACTTACATTTTACAGTCTTTGGATCTTAATAATGGGGTTGTAGTGATAATACCAGCTAGCATTTATATAGCACTTCAAGATTTACAATGCTTTATGATGGTATCTCACTTGATTCTCAACCACAAGCCAAGCCTCCTGCATTCTATCATGAAGTACACAGAGCACTGGGCCTGGAGTTAGGAAGAACTGAGTTCAATGTGACCTCAAGCCACTTCTGGGCTGTGTGATCTGGGGCAAATCATTTAACCTGTTTGCCTCAGTTCCTCAACTATAAATGGAGATATTACAGTAGCACCTACCTCCCAGGCTTGCTGTGAGGATCAGATGAGACCATACTGTGCCCTTAGCACAGTGCCCAGTACAATTCTAGAACCTTTGATTATGCCTCTGTCTCCTGGCTTTGATAAAAGTGGGATTTCATCTTATTTTGGCCAGACCCTGATGCCTCTCCACGTCATGCCTAGTGACTAACACATACTGCAAGCTTGTTTTCTCTCTCTCTGGCATAAACATAGGGGTTAACGTTAGAGGTAAGAACTTGTTCTTCTCTAGAGCTAGAGGAAATCTATGATTCCATGACCTTCATAAAATCAGATGTACCATCACCTGAGAGTCAAGCAGCTGGGATGGGGAGCTTGAGGAGACAAAACAGCAGCTTAGCTAATGGAGTCTTGCTAGTATCTATCCTTCTTTTCATGAACAATGGGTCCTGCATCTTGATTATCTGTGTCTCTGGAAATGACTCCTTATAAAGGCATACAGGAGGTGGGACCGACTAGACAGTTATGCAAAAGACTTACTTCATAATGTAAGAAACACTGCAATTGAGGGGCTTGTAATAGCTGACGAATGGATAAAGCATTTGAGATGCTGAGGGTCTGGTCTACACTGTAGGCTTGGCCTTCAGTTCTGCATCTTCCTACAGCAACACTCTGCAGCCCCAGTAGCTCTAGCTAGGGCTAGGGGCTGGTACAGGGAACAGCAACATAAAGGGGAAGGTAAAGGGAACCAAAGGTGGTGGTGAGGGCATTCTTGATGCCACTGGCCATAGAGTATAAGGGATTGTGAAAGAAATCAAATGTAGCCACAAGGGGGCTAAATGGATGTGAAGGAAGGGTTGAATACTAAGTAATATATAAAATGGTATCCTACCCAGACTGTTGATAGAAGTAAAACATTCAGAATTGAGTGAGAATTATACTGAGTAATCTGTTCCATTTGTTTGGAACTTTCTTTTTTTTAAAGGGATGTGGATTTAGTCTGGAGAAAAATGAAGACAAGCAGTTCAATCATGTTCCCTGATTACAAGAAGCCATCTGTTCTCTGTCTTCATTGAGGACAGAACAAGACAAAATTTGTCTAAATTGAAACAAGTAATATTCACGTTTACACAAAATTTCCCATGGCTGGGAAAACAGGGAGAAAGTGGGGCATCTCCTGTTCTGAAGATTACTATTTACTGTGCACATGACCTTCACAAAAACAATTTAGCCCTGACCACTCTATACTGACCCTGAGTGCTTCTATGGAAAACACATTACTGCTCAAACCAAATTATGCAAAGTGAAACAAAAGGGCACAGACCACTCATGTGTCAGTAACAAAATCACAATGGGTGAGATCTATGAGATTTTTGAGCCCCATAATTATCTAACAAGAATTTACATAGAATTCAATGGCTATGAAATGAAATCACAGACCCCAGGAATTTCCCTCACTCATTAACAAATGGGCATCACTAAAGTCAACAAAATTGTTGTTCTGTCTGGCTAATGAAGACAGCCAAGATTGTCAGGCCCGCAGCAAAAGAGTTAATAGGGAAGGCAGAAAAGTTATAGAAATCCTTTGAAAAGAAGCTTGAAGAAGAGCTAAAGGATGTAGTTCATAGTACCAAATAATTTGCAGTTTGCCAAATGTCCTCTGGACCAGCTGGAAACTTCCATTCTAGTAACAGACAAAAGTCACAGCCACAGCTTACCCTCGAGGGCTAACAACAGTGGGCATCTCCCTGGTGTCTGCTCCCTGTATCATGAACAGCGTAGGAGAGGATGTGCACAGTGTGGAAATATTAGATTCTCTGTAAGTACACTGGAGAGATGCTTTTATGTAGACTCATTCGGGGGAAAGGCCAGTCAATAGTGTAAGAACCCTGCGTTCCACTGGTTGAGAACATTTTAATTGAAGGCTCCAAAGTTCATAAAAACAAAAAAACAAAAAACAAAAACATTTGGATTGCAGTCACACAAAAAAATGAAACAAAGAAACATTTGAATTCTTTGCTTTTACTTTATGAAAAATTCTTTCAAGGGTCCCAAGGACCAAAGACCACAGCCAGAGGCTGCTCCAAAACAGCTAAGTCAAAGATATAACATATTGTAACAGCATACTAAAAGTTTGACTGTTCAATCCTATGGAGATAATTGTGTAACTCATTCACTTAATCTATCTTCTGCTTCCTCCACTGGAAAAATATGAAGGGTTTTTTTAACTAATGTTTTATAAAATGCTTTCAAAATGTTCGTAGGTAAAGTCCCCCAAATGACATTCCTAATGGCAGCATATACTCCCTGTAAATTTTCTATCTCCTCACTTTAAATTAGTTTATGTCATAACTAAAAACCAGTTTCTCTCCCCTGCTTTAAACAGCCTTTGTTGTGACATGCTATTATTGCCTCTGCTAATGAGGTGAAATACTGGCTTAACACATAATTTAAAAAAATAAATAAACCAAGAAAGAGAATGCAACTAAATGGAAAATTTGTGAGAAAGAAAATAGACTGAGAAAATATGCCACTTAACAGGTTTTTCAATGTGTACTGTTTCAATGTGTACCTCCTCTGTTCAAGGTTCCATGCCAGGTAATAGTGGCTTTTTAATTTGCCCCACACACAAACATTAAACAAGGAAGCTATAATGGCATGTGTGACCACATTAAATTTTTTTTTATGGTTTTTTTCTTACTTCTGCTTCCTTAAGCTATTATTTCTGCTAGAAAAGGTAGTCTGTAAGACTAAATATTAGCAGTAGAAAGCCTTTCAAATCAGAATCCTAACATGAGACATAAGAAAAGTTCTTGTCATTTTCAGGTTTTATTCCTTCCTAATAATAATGGTGGTCTTTCCTATACAAAGATGGCGCCACTGACCATCAGTAAGGCATATGTACTGAGCTATTTTCCCAGTAGTGGGGATGGGGTTGCAATGACTGCACAGTATCATTCAGTACCTTTTTTGACTCAAGGCATTTAAGTGGCAGGGGCAGGAGGTAGTCTGTACCTGTGAAACCTACCAAAGATAATACGGAATCAAAGTGACCTTAGTCTCATCATGCTCTTACATGATATGATCTCTGCCTGATGTAAGTCATGCTGGCCACATTATTTACCAAAAATGTATTATTTATAAAACCTACAAATTTAAGAAGCCAAGAAATTTCATTACAAAAACACAAATATTCTTTTTTTTTTTAAGCAATCAGGGTTAAGTAATTTGCTCAAGATTACACGGCCAGTTATTTCTGGGTGTGGTGCTAAGTATCTGCACCCGGATTTGATCCCCAAGTCATCCCGACACTGGAGCCCGTGCTCTTACTCACTGAGCCACCTGGCCGCCCCTAAGTAATTGGGGTTAAGTAACTTGCTCAAGGTTACATGGCCAGGTGTTTCTGGGTGTGTAATAAGTGTCTGAGCCCGGATTCGATCCACATGTCATCCCGACACTGGAGCCAGTGCTCTTACTCGCTGTGCTACCTGGCCACCCCCACAGATATTCTTTAACACTGGTGAGTTTGTATGCACACAAAACCTTGCAGAGAATTTTTCTGCTATTTGTTCCTTACTTAGTTTTACAAAATTAAAGGAGCAGAGTAAGATATATCAAAATAAAGTATTCCATGAAAGTGGCTTTGAGTTATTCAGTCATAATGAATCAGGCTAGTCCAAGAAGCATACTGTCTTAAGCTATGAAAAGCTGTGGACCATAAGCATGTTTTGCTCATGGACCATGAGTTGAGACTACTTAAGAAAAACCACCAGAAAACCAAAAATCAGGAAGGATAAAAACTCTTTTTGAAATAAAAATGTTTATGGTAATGAACCTCTCTCTACTTGGAGTCTGGTGGAGATAGCAAAGTCTTTTATCTTTCCTGAGGATAACATTTTACATTCACTATTAAGATTCAAGATGGAAATGAAAATGTTGTACTTGGCAATGGAACAATAAAGAAAAGCTGAATTATTTGAAAAAAGAAGCTGGAAGGCTTTTTTAAAATGCCAAGCTACTTACAGTACATTTATCCTTAACATCCTCATAATAATTTCATTCCACAATAAGAAAGCATTTTCAACTATATTTTTCACCCCTTATCAACTCACTGCTAACCCACCCCTATGCACACGTTGTCAAGGTCAGACATCTGTTCTGCCCCAGCTCCGTCTCTTCAGGCCACCCGAGCCAGCCACTTTTCAAAGTCCTGGATGTCAGCAGAGCCGTTGTCCCCCGTAGCTCCCTTGGCACTGCACTCCAAAAATTCCACCTTCATCGGCAAATGAGAGAATTCAAATTCTTTGCCCTTCTTTCCAAGCTGAGTGATCACAGCACCTGAGCTCTCCAGTGTGCTGGGGGCAGCGGTACGAGTAACTCGTAACGTATTACTGTCAGACCAAGGAAAGACATAAATTAGAAAAGGCAGTAAGGGATCCACAGTCCAAATTTCTAGAGGACTGAAGATTCTTAGAAAACTAAAATATTTCAGAAGTCTCTCATAGCACTTATACTTCATATACATCAGACTAGAATGAAATTTCATTTTAAAACTGTTTTTAAACAAAAGAATAATTTTGCCAACTTAACTTTTTCTTCCTGATTCTGAACTAGGATACAGGTGTAAATCTTATGAAAACTCCTTTATATGTCATTATTCTATTTCCCTTACCTCCCTCCCCCAAATTTTCACACCCTTCTCTCTCACCTTACAACAATACTATGAGGTAAGAAGGGTAATATTATTTTCCCCATTTTACAAATGAAGAAACTGAGACACAAAAAGATGAAATTATTCATCCACATTTGTAGCCCTAGTCTTGCCCTTTCCATTGGGTCATATCTGCTTCCCAAATATTCTAAATACCAGCCCTTCTTTTGTAACCTCTTTCTTTCACAAAGATTCGTATTTTAAAACAATTCAGTTTTTTTTAGAGTATTATGAATATATTTTTACACTCATATTAGCTAACATCAGAGAAACACTGAGGTCCCTATTAACTCTAGTTCTATGGTGCTAATATTCTTCATTTTCACTACATCTTCAACCAGATTATTTTTAATTAGATTAGGAAAGTCCCGATTTAAAGCATCTTAGTGCCATCTACTGGCTAGTAAGTGGAGTTAAGTATTACTCCAAATTGTTCCTCTGAAATGGTACAGTTGGAGATAAAAAGCTTGTCACTCTTTTTCCCCAACATGATTTGCTCCCAACTAAAGTACTGAAACACAGAATAGGACTACAAAAACCCTTCATGAAAGAATGAATGACTATGTGTCAAATGGTCCATCAACAAACATTTATTAAGCACCTAATATGTGCCAGGTCCTATACTGTGGATAAGCACTGCAGATACAAAGAAAGACAAAAGATAGTCCTTGACCTCAAGAAGCTCACAATATAATGGGGAAAACAAAATGCGAACAATTAGGTACAATCACAGATAGACGGGTAGACTAAAAATAGTCGGAGGGAAGGCACCAGAATTCAGGGAGACTGGAAAAGGCTTCCTATAGAAGGTAGGATTTTAGTAGGGACTTAAAGGAAGTCAGGAAGCAAAGACGAAGAAGGAGAGCACTCCAGGTACGGGGACAGTCAGTGAAACTGGACTTCAGAACAAGTTAGGATTGGGGAAGGAGCTAATATAAGGCAGGGATGGGGAATCTATGGACTTGAGGTCACATGTGGCCCTCAAGGTCCTCAGATACGGCCTTTTCAGTGAGTCCAAGTTTTACAGAACAAATCCTTTTATTACAGGGAAAAGTATAGCCCCTGGTAGAAATAGAAAAGCAGCTGGCCGGGGCGGCTAGGTGGCGCAGTGAGTAAAGCAGCGACCCTGGAGTCAGAAGGACCCAAGTTTGGTTCCAGCCTCAGACACTTAACACCAACACCCACACCCACACCCACGAAAACTAGTCGTGTAACCTTGGGCAAGTTACTTAACCCCAATTGCCTTCCAAAAGGCAAAAAAAACAAACAAACAAACAAAAAAAAAAACAACTGGTTGTGGACAAATTGGCCAAAGACTGGCTATACTCTTGATGCCTTTGAAAAGCTAAGCCCAACAGTCCAAGATGATGCAGGGGGAAAGGAGGCAGTGGTCTGTACCCTCTGTTCTCACTGGCTATGGCAACTGCCACTCACCAGTAGTAGCAGAGAGACAGAGACAAAATGGGGGGTGTGTAGGTGGGAAGCAGCTTAAAGAAACAAGACTTTGGGCAGCAAGCAAGAATCATGTATGGACTGAAGCATACTAGGGGTAGGCTGTGGTGGAGAGGAAATCATGAGCTATATAGTCTTAGGAGTGGGACGCACAATGTACCCTGACCTGATGGCAGCTGCTACCCTCTAAAGAACCCAACCCATGGTATGAGTGCCAGGTAGGGACGCAGCCCAGAGTGTGTTGTAATATCTGCGAATTAGTAAAAACATCTTCAGACTAGTAAATTTTGCACATCTCCCTACATAGTTAGAATCTAGCTGGACATGTAAAATTGCTCATTTAATCAATTACATCTCTAATCCTCAACTAAAGTCCTACTCTGATGCCACACTATGGTCCAGAGGAAATCTTGTGTTACTGAAGGTTATTCCAATGGACTGCGAGTTGGGGTGATTAAGGCTTTAAGCAGAGGCCCAGAGATAGGCTACTCCTATCCTCAAAGCCCAACCTAGATAAGTACAATTTCAGCACTAGAAGGCTGGCTACCTGGTAATGACTTCTTTGGTTCATGGTGCTTCATAAGAATTCATGCACTAATACAATCTAAGTCTATGAGAAAGAGTACCCACACAATCATAAATAAAAGTAACAAACTTACTGCTCAGTAAAGGAATTGTTTTATTTTTTTTTTAGCATGTAATGTTAACATCAGAATCAAGTTTCATGTTAATTTGTATAATAAAAATATATAATATATATAAATATATAATATATTAAAAAAATAAGAGTTTAGTTGGGTTTCAAGACTAGACGTGGTAAGGTATAGTGAATTGGGAATCAGAGATCTCAGTTCAATTCTTGGCTCCTACATTTACTAGTTGTGTGACTATGGACAAGTCACTTAACCTGAGGCTCAATTTCCATATTTGTGATATGGGGCTAATAACACCTGAACTACCAACATAGTAGGGTTGTTGCATGGAAAGGGTTCTGTAAACCAGGAAGAGCTAAATAAATGTGAGCCGTTAGTCTCATTCTTCCCTTAACGTCCTAATCCAATGCTTCACTGTGGTACAGTGACTCAGGGCTTGTGAAGGCTAAGCCAGCATGGTGACATTCAGAAAATCCCAATGTATGTGCTGTCAGAGGACCAGCCTAGCCAAATTTTAAGAAGTACAGCAACAGGCTGGTCACAGGCTGAAGAATTTTCCAGCTATAGACATTCTTGAAGACCATCAGTCTTAGAAAGAATGCAATCCACATCAGTACAGGGAGTACTCACATATTTTTTTTAAAGCTGAGCCTTTGAGTTCACGTGTGGAGCTCCTGGTGTGGAAACTTGCCCTCACAACATGGATCAGCAACTCACTTAGTAATTCATAATTTTACTGTGAGAGTTGCCATGAGCACAGGGATTAGAGGACTTTCTCATGGGTCAGTTACTTATGATGAATAAATGACATCTTAATTTAATATACTAAATATAATTTAATAAACAAAGGATTATGCACAAAATATTTTGTATCCAAAATGGTGACTTTAGATCTGTTAGGGGTTCTAAAAGTACAACATATTTTTCAATCTTTCCATAATTATTTCCAATCAGATCGAAACATCCAACCCTATGGCTATATATGCACAGCATTTTAAATCAGGAAGTCCCCTCCATCAGTATAGGGGAAGGCTCTGACATCTATGCAACAAGCTAAGAGATACCGGCTAAGTGTCTCTCCCTTTTTTGAGCTTCGATTTCTCTGTCTCCTTCTATCTCTACCTTCTTCATAGGGTTGTTTTGGAAAAAAGCACTATGTAAACCTTAAAGTTATTTTATCCACATACACACAGATACAGCATATATGGGCATAAAGATATATGTGTGCAAATACACACACATATCCACATATACATGTCTGTACACCGATGACTTAAAAGTCCTCATGATTTCTGACATCCAATTTTTAAATGACATGGATATATTCAAAAGCTTAAGATTCATACTCACAGTTCTTTTTCCAGCTGCTGCTGAATTAATTTGGCAGATTTTGCCATTGTGAGATCTAGAAAGATGAAGATGTTATCATTGGTTTAAACCAGGAATGGTATTAGTAATATGCCCTCCTACACAGAGGTACTTTCGTGTCTGAACAGTCTTTAACTGGTTTATTTTCTTTTAAAAAAGGATAACCTTTATCTTCTTCCTTTCTCTACCAGAGCAACTGTATCTGTATCCACAAGTTGTTTTAAATCAAATTACTATGCTAGACAAGAGGGGCACAATTTAAAATTTAAAGTGAAAATAATTTAGCAACTCAAAAATACCTTATTTAAATAAAAATGATATACAGGCATTTTCCTTTGTTAGTCTTTAAAAGAGGCTAATAAGATCACTGAGGCAGAGCAAGATCACAAAATGAGACAGTCATGGAGCTAAAATCAGGGCTCAAAATACCTGAACTTACACTTGGTTATTCACAGTTGCTCTCTCTTCTAATATCATTATTAAATGCTCCTCCTAATCACTAAATTTAACAGCCTTTTGCATCACTAAGAATACGTTGTTAAAATATATGAAAATGTCAAAGAATGAGAACGATCAAGCCAAAATGGTATTCCATCTGAAGATGTGCTGAGATAATCTTACCAACATGATGATTACCTTGCTTATTGCAGGCTATCAATAAGGATGGCGCATTCTTCAATACCATGCTGTCAATAAGGACCTGATACAGAAATTCAGCCACATCTTTCACTTCCCTCTGGAATGTCGCACTATCCACCACAAACACAATTGCTCTGCATAAAATGAAAAAACAAAACAGAGTGAATTGTCACAAGGAACTATGAGTTCTGAATTAGATCATCTATGATGTCTGCTGGGCCTATATTCCAATCATGAACCAACAAAACAAGTGACTGCTGCAGGGGCACAAAGATCAGAATCAGGCTCAGCGCTTCCATCAGAGAATCTGCAGTTTCTAATTAATCAACATTCAAAAGCACAATATGAGACCATCCACAGGAAGTTTTCTCTACCAAACCCAGCTCTTACAGACGAATTCATACTCTCTTTCATCCAAATAATAACTTCCTGAGTGTTAAAACATCCAAAAGAATGCCCCACTGGATTGCATGCTGCCATGGGCAGAGGGAGAAAATTTGGAACTCAAAAACTTGTGGAACTGAATGTTGTAAACTAATAGTAAATAAATTTTTTTAAAAGGGAGAAAAAAAAAAGAATGCCCCCAGAATAAAAGTCATTAATATCATCCTCCCCCCGCTTTTTTTTAAACAAAAAACAATTAAGGAGAGACTGAAATAAGATAAGCAATATCTTAAAAGGCTAAAAGTCCACTCAGAGTCAAGATGAAAAGTCAGACACCACTTCTCTTCACTTCATTTTGACCTTCTCATCACCAAGTCCTAAATCTGTTAAGGAAAATTCAGTAAGTAGTAGCTCCCCGCTCTCCCCTCCCAGCCCTCCACGTGTTAGAAGCTGTATGATACTGGCCTGGGCCCTCATGGGATGTGGAGGAGAAACAGGGAAATGAAGGTGGATGGGGAGAAGCCAAATGCAATGGCTTTTTCACAGCCACACCTCATTTCTGGGCTTCATGGTACCATACACTCTGCTGACTGACCCTCTACTTCATTGGCAAACATTTCTCATGATCATTAATGGCTCCTCTTCCTAATGTCCCTAAGTACAAGCTTTCCCCAATGCTCTGGCCTCAGACCTATTTTCTTCTATACTGATACTATTTTGCTGAGTTCTCATTCGCTCCTATCTATGATCATCTTTGTGCAAATAACACCAATTATCTCTACCTCAACCCTCATCACTCAGATATCCCACAGATCCTTCAAATTCAACATATCTAAAATTAAACTCTGATGCCCACTTGAGAATGGACCTTTTGACATGTTCTCCTAAAGAGTATATAAGCTCGGGCGGCTAGGTGGTGCAGTGAACAGAGCATTGGCCCTGGAGTCAAGAGGACCTGAGTCCAAATCTGGCCTCATACACTTAACACTTACTAGTTGTGTGACCTTAAGCAAGTCACTTAACCCCAATTGCCCTCCAAAAAGCAAGAAAAAAAAAAAGAATATATAAGCTCACAGCCAATGTGTTTCACTGGAAAGTGCATATTTGTTCTAAGAGTCTTGTTTTCTTTTAAGGGAGAAGAAAGATGAAGAAAAGAGAGAAAATAAAGTCTTTTTAATTGAAAAAATTTTTAAAAGATTTTTTAAGAAAAGAATGCAAACGCTCAAACTTTTAATTAATGGAAGGAAAAATGGGCAGGACCTATGAGCCTTCTGGATTTCCATTAATAGCATCAATATTCTCTAAATCATACGAGTTCAAAAACTTAATCTTTCAGTCCTCCCCCTGTCTCCCTTCAGTGTCCAAGTACTATCAATTCTTCCTTCACAACTCAATTAACACTGATCCTTTCCTTTACATTTACACTGTCTGTCATCATCCTTGTTCAGGCCTGTATTACCCTCTTATACTGACTTCCCAGCTAGTCTTCCCGTCTTCAGTATCAACCTCTTTCCCCCAGGTCTGTCCTGCCCAAACCACAAGAATCAGCATTCCAAAGTACCTCTTGGATCAAGTCCCTTCTTCTGCTCATACTTTCAAAGATCTACCACTGCCCACCCCATGGTCACAGAATCACAGATTTAGAGCTGGGAAGGACCCAGAGAACATTTTTGGCTAAGCTCTTCATTTTATAGATGAGAAAATGGAGGTGCAGAAAGGCAAGTGACTTGTCCAGGACCACACAGGAAGTAAGTGGCAGAGATGGGATTCACCCTTGGATCCTCTGACTGCAAGGCTGGTTTTCTTTCCTTCCCATGGTAGGTAGATAAGGTGAGGTAGAGAGGGAGAAAGAGAGGGAGGGAGAGGGAGAGAGGGGGAGAGAGGGAGAGAGGGAGGGAGGGAGAAATA
>NW_027187247.1:2814577-2834710 GCF_028583685.1 Petaurus breviceps papuanus
AGAAGAAGAAGAAGAAGAAGAAGAAGAAGAAGAAGAAGAAGAAGAAGAAGAAGAAGAAGAAGAGAAAGAGAGAGAGAGAAAGAGAGGGAGAGGAAGAGGGAGGAGAGAGAGAGAGAGAGAGGAAAAGAGAAAGAGTGTGGGGGGTGTAAAAGAGAAAGAGAGTGTGTGTGTGTGTGTGTGTGTGTGTGTGTGTGTGTGTGATGTGCTGTGCCATGTGAGGGATGGGTAACTTTCAGTTTATAAGAGGATTTAAGACACATTCAACAGCAATAGAAATAAGGTAGGAACAGTATAAATGGCAGAGGAATTGGCTGTTCTTGGTGTTCAAAGAAGGGAGAAATCATTTCTGATTGGGGTAATCAGGAAAAGCTTTGTGGCATTTTTTGAAATTTGAAGAATGGAAAGCTTCCATAGGTAAATATATAGGAGAGAGCATCACAGGCAGAGGGAGATATGTGAGCACACTGCCAAAGTGAGGAAGTGCCAGATGTGCTCAGGAAGCAGAGAAGCATGTTTCCTTTTCAGCCTCTGAAGTCAAGACTGTTCACTGCATTCATCCGATTACTGGTATCTTTCTTTTTTTTTTTTTTTAAGCAATTGGGGTTAAGTAACTTGCTTAAGGTTATACAGCCAGTTCTTTTGTGTGGGTGCCAAGTATCTGAGGCCGGAACCAATCCCAGTTCTCCCGAATCCGGGGCGGGCACTCTTACTCACTGCACCACCTGGCCTCCCTACTGGTATCTTTCAATGTGCCTTTCCTTCACTACCAGTGTTTCAAGAAGCAGTAGCAATAAATGAGACACCTGGACATTGTCACAGACAGGGAAATAAAATCTAATTCCTTCTCCCACTAACATATGAGCTCCTTGGGGGCAGGGACTGTCTTGTGATTCTTTTTTGTATCCCCAGCATTTAGCACAGTGTCTGGCACATGGCAGGTGCTTAATAAATGTTTACTGACTGACTTCTATTTATCATTTCAGTTCTTTATTTTTTGCCATGGATTAAATAAGAGTTTTCAAAGGCTTTTAAACTGAAGTAAGAGAATTTTAGAATAGAACTTTTAAAGGGTCATTAATATTAGAACATGTTACTCAAAATTATGAAATTGTTTTCTCCTGTGCTCCTTAAGGTACCAGTTTTTTTAATTTAATTTTTTAAATTAACACAAATTTATTCTCTCTCCTCCTGTTTGCTCTCCTGCCTCCTCCCCATCAGAAAAAAGAATAAAAACCTCTTGTAATAAATATGCAGAGTCAAGTAAAACATATCCCCACATCGGCCATGTCCAAAAATCTGCCCCCTTCTGCACCGAGTCCTTCATCTCCATCAAGAGGGAAGCAGCACAGTCTACCAACAGGTCTCTGAAATCATGGCTGGTCATTCCACAGATGAGAGTTCTTAAGTCTTTCCAAGTCTGCCTCTACAATGTTGTACTGTACAAACTGTTCTCTTGCTTCCATTCACTTCACTCTGCATCAGTTTATACAAGTCTTCTTAAGTTTTTCATTTCACACAGAATAATAGTATTCCATTACATTCATAAACTAGTCATTTCCCCAATAGAGGAGCACTCCCTCAGTTTCCAGGTCCTGGCCACTACAATAAGAAATACAATATTTTCATATTTTTTTCTCTCTCTCTGAGGCACGGTTCAATTATCAGTACTGAATGATTTAGCTGTATAATAGTTTACAATTAGTATTGGATTTGATGAGCTCCTGAGATCTTTCCCAGTTCTTAGATTCTAGTTTAAGATTTTTTTTCAAGTCTGGCCTTCATTTAGATATTGTCATGGAAACATTTAAATAACAAATACTAAATACAGCACCATCAGAAAAGCATTCAATGAAAATCACATAAGTAATATCGATTTCTGTACTTTTATAGAAGTATCAATTTACATCTCTATTACTTACCTGGCTGAAGCCTTAAACCGCTCTAAGAATTGAAGCCTCAAGCTCTCATGACCAGGGAGATCAATCAAAGTTAAACTATTACCCTAGAAATTGACAACAATAACATAAAATTAATGGCTCAACAAAGACATTATTATGTAAGTTCCATGTTCAAAAAAGAGTAAATTTATTTACTAAAAACTAAGTCAGAACAGGATACCAATATGCTGTTTTAGAAAAACTTACTTTCATAAATTAGTATAGTTTTTAAAGTATTTAAATGATAATATATAGGTAAAAGACCAAAATAATGTGTGTAATCAATCAATAGGTATTTATTAAGTATCAGGTAAGGATTGTAGTAGACCCTGTGGATAATTTTTCTCTCCTCAAGAAGTTTACAATCTCGTTGAGACAAGAATAAATACATCATGTAAAAGAAAATAATCAAGTGTTAATTGCTTGGTCTAAGTGCTGAAGGAGTTCAGAAGAAAGAGAGTTCAGTGAGAACTAAGTCAAGAAAAGCTTTACATAGGTCTTGAGATGGCTCTGGGAAGATGAGAAGATCTGGATGGGGAGGTGGTTGTAGAGGGTGGGAGGGAGGAGAGGTAATTGTCTTCTACGTGGGAAAACTAGTCTACATTGCAATATTCACAAAGATTAACAAAAGAGGGGAAAAAAAAAGTTGATTTTCAGACCCAAGCTACAAAGCCATAGAAAAAATAAAAATTAATCATTAAATAACATTCTACTGCATGTCCTAACAGCACAGGCCTCACTATTTTATATATCAATTTGGAATTAATTGTTAGAGAAAAGTGACTAAACAAGTCCATCCCTTTTTCAGCAGTGTACTGATTATAAGGCATTCATGGAGGAAGCCAAAGACAGAAACTAAGGTCCAATATAGAACAAAATATTCAAGCAGCACTTTCTGAAATAGCAAAGAACAAGGAAAAAAAGCAAAAACAAAAAACAGGGTGCCCAACAACTGGGGACTGACTGAGAAATGATAGTATATGAATGCCATGGAATTATCATCCTGTAGTAAGAATATAAGGAATTCGATAAAACATGGAAGATTTTTATGAATCGATGCACAGCAAAATCAACAAAACCAAAAGAATATACACAATGACGACAACAGTGTAAACAAAAAGATCATGAGCAAGAAGTCTAAGAAACTGAGAGGGCAAAAAGATGGACAGGCAGGGCAGAGTGGTCACTGGGTGGGATGCTTTTGCTTAATTGTTTTTCAGTGCCATAAAGGAGGGTTTGATCTGAAAAGGAGGAAGGGCCTCTGTCCCTAGAAATGAGTGTGACACAAAGACAAAAAGCATGAATAAAATGTGAGGCTGCATTTGAACTCAGGTCCTCCCAATTCCAGGGCCTGTGATCTATTCACTGCACCACCCAGCTGCCCTGAAGGATGGCTTCTGAATAAGTAAAATTGGTTCTATGAGTCAGGTTGGGAAACTAACCACTATCTAAAATAATTTTTATGGGAAAATGTATTCTAAGATATAAACAACTGACTTATAACTGAAACCCATTTGTAAGTTAAGGACTTCCAGTATGCTTGAGCAAACAAGAACAAGGTTTATCCTAGATCCTGAAGAATTCTTACCCTGTCATTGTTGACTCGGTACACAGCAGAGCTATCAGTAATAGATGTTTGGGTATTTCTGTAAAGTCCTGTTAACAGCTGTAAAACAATACAGGAGATCAAATCAAATTAATTTTCAGGCTTACTAAACATGAAATTCTTTTGGCCCTCCAAGATGCAAAGCCCAAGAAAGTAGTTAACAAAAAAATAAAGTATCAAAATCATTCTTCTTTTCAAATTATCAGTCTTGCTAGGGGTCACTCAGAATAAAACATTTTTGATTTCCACACCTCCAAAACTTTCCATGACAAAAAACTTTCAGTTCACATGAGAAACAAAATTACATTTCAAAAGAAATTAGGATTAATGACTTGAATTTATTGATTTTTCACAAATGCTATTTTTAGTGATTCTGACTTTCAAAAGGAAAGGAAAAGAAAAAGGGAAGATTTTATCCTTATTCTGTAAGATTAACAATGAAGTAGCTCATTTCAAAAAACAGCCTTATCAACTCTCACTAAAAGATTTGTCTTCTTCGTAGCTTTTAGCATTATTACGATAATATTTCTACTCCTTCTGCTTCTTTAGCTGTCCTGGCATCTTCCGTAATTGGGCGAAAGGACCAAAGGAAAATGCTAAGCATATTTTCTAATGTCCAGTAAGTTAAAAACCATTCAATCAGTTGTGATAAAAACTGAAGTGGTTAAAAGTTGGCAGCTTACATGCTTTCCAAGATCCCTTTTTTTCTACCTAGAAAGGTAGCAAATATCTGCAGATCTGTCAGAATTAATTTACAAATTTCCACAAAGCAACCAATGGCTCAGAGGAATACTGCACATCTCTTACATTTGTCCCACAATTCTATTACATGACAGTAAAAGCGTTTACCCTGACAAAAAGGAGCGTCTTCCCCGAATCACAAAGTCCAACCAGAAGTACAGCCCTTCGACTGCTCTTTCTGCTCCGAATGAATTTCCAGCATACTATAAAAGTAAAGAGAAAATAGTTAAGATAATAGAATCACACAGTTTCAGCGATGGAAAATGCCTCAGAGATCCCCTGGTCCAAGTGTCTCATTTTACTAAAAAACAAAGCCAGGACTAGAACAAGTCTTCTCCTGCCTTATCTGTAGTACACTTCACTATACTAGGCAGCTCAGTGGGACCTTGGGAGTTAGAAAAACCTGAGTCTGAATCCTGTTTCAGACACTCATAAACTGTGTGACCCTGGGCAAGTCATTTAACTTCTATGTACTTCAGTTTCCTCATCACAACAGTACTTACCCCACAGGAAGGTTGTGAGGATCAAATGAATCAACATCTGTAAAGCAGTTTGCGAATATTAAAGCACTATGTAAATGCTATTATTAATTATTGATTGATATATAAATTGCTATTATTAATAAACACCAGGTGGAAAGGTTTTTTGGAGCAGTGGGGGAATATATACTAAAGGTATCTTAATCAGCTACATTTACCGTGAAACCAGAATGAAACAATACTTAGCATAAAAGTAAACGCAAAATATAAGCCAAGTAAATATCAAGTAATTTGGGAGTGGGGAAGCCCCAGCAGCTGGGAGATCAAAAAAGGTCTCAGCAGAGGATGGCACTTAAGCCCTGCTTCCAGGGGAATGGGGAAGGAACGCCTCCCAGGCCCTGCAAGGGTAACAAGCAAGGAAGACAGGCTGCATACAAAGAAGAGCAAGCAAGTCGGTGGCCTAGAAGACAGAGTATGGAAAAGATGTACTAATTTATATGCAATCCTCTTTTGTGTTCTATTTTGTATACAGAAATGCTTTTTTTGTTGTTTGTAAAGTTCGGAATGAAAACCGTGCTTTTAAAATTCCAAACCTAACAAACCCTCCCAATATATATATATATATATATATATATATATACACAATGTATATATGTGTATTATATTTCTCTATATATATACATACATATATATTTACATGTATAAAAAAATAGAAAACAGTACTGGACAATGATGAAGCTCAGCAAGTTCTGGGTTTGAATCTTTCCTCTGACAGGTAAGAATTGGGTATATCAACTGACAAAAAAACACACGTCCAGTCCTTTGGGATAGTCTGAAATTCTGTTCTGAGTCTCAGTTTATTCCCGTCACATCCACTAACTGTGATGTCCCCCAAGGCTCCATCTCAGGCCCTCTTTCCTTTTCTCTCAATACTCTCTGACTGGGTGATTTCATCAGCTTCCAAGGGGTCAAATATTATCTGTATGCTGATGACTCCTAAATCAATTTATCCAGTTCCAGTCACATCTGGACATTTCAAACTAAATGTACTGGGGACAACTCAAACTCAATACATCCAAGACAGGATTCATTATCTTTCCCCCTCTAATACACACCTGTTTCCCAAAATTTCCTATTACAATCAAGGTCACAACCATCCTTCCCAGCACCCAGGCATAAAATTTCTCTCCCCCCAATGTATTTCTGCCTCCACAATATCTTTGGCCTAAATCCTCTGCCTTCCACTCATAAAAACCCCACCCTGATTGGGGCCTTCACAGCCTCTTGTTAGATTATGTGAACAGTCTCCGAAATGGTCTCCGTGCCCCACATTTACCCCCACTTCAACCCGCCCTCCATATGGCAGTCAAAGCGATTTTGCTGAAGGACTAACGTCTGACCATGTCACTCAATAAACTCCAGGAGCTCCCAATACCCATATAATCAAATATAAGTCCCTGTTTAGCATTCAGATCTCCTCACACCCTGGCCTATCTCTTCAGTCCTTTAATACCTTACTCCTCTCTACAGGCAGAGAGAGAAGGGGCAGATTGAGATTGTCTTCAGGAAACTACAAGACCCCCTTTATGGCCACCACATTTCTTTCACAAACAAAAGTCACTATTTAAAAACCTGTAATCCCAACACTGTACTATTTTGCCCCTTTTGCAGCGGATCATTATACAGAAGAGTCTCTTAAGAACTGATAAAAGGTTATCGATCAAGGGCAGTGGTGAGCTCTGCACGTGGAAGGTGTGATGCGGAAAGGCAATGGGGGGCACGTGGCAGGTGTGAGAAGGCTTCAACAGGTAACAAACGAGGATCTTCAAGTACCGGGGGTCAAGGACGGCAGCATGCAATCACGCGCTGATCGTGCAGCAAATGGGGGTGTCCAGGGAGCAATGGAGGAATTGCCCACTGGCACACCTTTGGTGTCTGAGAGGGCGGGAAAGCCCCTCCGCAGCCACTGGGACCGAGCTCCCGAAGAGGGGCACTGGAGGGGTTGAGATCTGCTTCAGGGGAGAGAGTATCCGGAAGGGTGGAACCACACCCCCCTCCCTGCCAGAGGAGGAACGGAGCGGCGGGACCCAGAAGGACGGGAAAGGTACTGAGTGAAGGCAGGGGACTAGCCTTATCTTGGAGCAGAAGGCGCACAGGAGCCAGAAAAACCGTGAGATCCTGGGTTTCTCAGGAAATGACAGACGAGAGGAATGTACCACGTGGATGCGGGGCCCACCAAGAGAGGAATTCGCGGGCTCCCACTACCAGGAGCCCCCTCTCCCCGACACACCCCCGAACCCCGCAACAATTCAAACGCCCCCCGCCCCTGCCGCTGTGGCCGCCCCTCACCCAGCGTCAGCAGGACGACGAGCAGCGCTACCACCACGGAAAGCATCGTCGGGTCTCTTTGCTGCAGCTCCTGGCGCAGAGAGTCCAGATACGGCTGGAAGGTACCACCTCCGACCCCCATCTGCTCAGCTTCCGCCGCAACCATCATTGCAGAGGGCCGCCGCGATAGGAAGACGTGGCCCTCGCAGCTCTACGCAGTCGGAGGGGCGCGGAGCATCATGGGAATCGTAGTCTTCCGGGCATCCTTCCCCTAGCCGGTAGTGGACCAAGTGTGTTTCCTCAAAGGAGCCTTCTGGGAATTGTAGTTTGGTTATTTTGTTTGTTTTAAATCTCTCCCCCTCCCCCATATACCCCATTCGACTTTGGTCGCAAGCTTTATGTTAAAGTTGATGAGATGTTCGGAATAGATAACTGAGTTCTGGCCCATGCTGCCAAAATCTGAAGTTCTAGGAAAGTGGTTCCCAAACACTGTACCATTGATTCCCCAATTAACAATTCTTCGCACCCCATAAAATTTTAACTCTTAAATTTCAGAGCTTTCTCTGACCCTCTCACAAAATGCGGTGTCTCTAGGGCTCCACCTTGCCAATTTTGAGCCCTTACACAAATATAAGAGTATTTGTACAAAGCTTGTGTTAAATGTCTACCCCTATGAATAGCTATGGTTTGAGTTCTGAAATATGAAAGATAAGGTCTCTTGTTCATGAGGCTATCTTACTTTTCCCAGCTTAAAGAGACCTTAGAGGCGAGTTAAAACATATAAAGCACTTTACAAATCTTAAAGCTCAATATAAAGGGTAGTGATCATGATGAGGACAATGACGATGATGATGGTGGTGGTGGTGGTGATGACAACTCATTTTATATGTGAAGAAACTAAGATCCAAAAGTTAAGTGACTTTTTGTTGTTTAATCAGTTTTCAGTTGTGTCCAACACTTCATGACTTCATTTCGGGTTTTCTTAGTAAAGATACTCAAATGGTTTGCCATTTCCTTCTCCAGCTCATTTTACAGATGAGGAAACTGAGGCAAAACAGGTTAAGTGACTTGCCCAGGGTCATACATCTAGTAAATGTATGAAGCCAGATCTAAACTCAGGAAGATCTAAACTCTCTCTAGCTGCCTTTTAAATGACTTAAGGTTACCCAAATTGTTATGTCAGACAGACAGAGAGGCTCTTTATACTGTCCCCATCTAAGGCTGGTAAAAATAAGACAGAAAGGGATAACAGCATAGAAAGAGATGTTAAATATCTAAAACAAAACATCCATCTCTATAGCTCTGAGGCCCCATCATTCATTTTTGTTAGAGAGATAACTGTTTTTTGCTTTTTTTTTGGAGGGGGAAAGGCGGGGCAATTGGAGTTAAGTGACTTGCCCAAGGTCACAGGCCTGAACTGGAGTCCTTCTGACTCCAGGGCTGGTGCTCTACTCACTGTGACACCTAGCCATCCCAAGGGAGATAACTTTTAAGATTTGGACTTGCCCTACATTATAACATTCTAGCTTCCAACGGCAAGGAGACACTAGACTAGTTAGGCAAATCCAGTTTTGGGAGAGACAATGGGTCATCAATTTCAAATCCAGCCTAGTGATTAACTGTAGGAAACAGTCTTATCAGTTTTGAAACTCATTCACAATGGAGAAGAGATCGTTATAAAGGAAAGTTTGGATATGTAGCCATAGATCCAAAGCAACTACCATATCTTTTTTAAAAAGCATGCTTGTTCTCAAAGTTTGTTTTTTTTTTTCCATTTTTGTATGTGTATGTATGTTGTCCCAATAACCATCAACTTTTTACTCTGCCCTCCTCAGGATACCACCCATCTGGATTTTGACTATATGCTACTATGGGAAATATTGTAATACAATGCTTGCCCATAGATTCTGTAGCTACAACTCTGTAAATTAGAGCCCACTGCCACATCTCTTCCAGGTCCATCCACAGTCACAAAAGTCAACTCTTAAACTGCTTACACACTTTTTTTAAATCCCTTTTTGGTCTTTCTAACCCTATTAAGTCGTAAGGGTTGTTTTCTTCCTTTTTCCCTACACTTTGAGTTACTAACATTATTTTAAACATAGCTTTACAGATTATTTTTCTCTGATGTAGCATCAGAGAGCCACTGGAACAATGAATGCCCTGGAAAGTTTCTAGCCCTAGGAAAAGAGTCAGGATGAATAAAAACCAATATCCCCTTGACCCTGGAAAGAAAAGTCAGGTTAAGTCATGATTAATGAAGATTCTATTTTGTCAAGGAGAGGTACTCATGTATATCTAAGGTATTTATATATATTTTTAAATTATCCTTTTATTGTATTTCTACCATCCTCTGTCCTAGCCATTCTTTTTCCATTTTGTTCAAATGTTATTTAATTAGCATGAGGGGGGCAATTCCAGGTGAGGAAACAGTTTTGTAACTTGTAGTCTTTGAGAACTGCCTAGGACATTGAGATGTTAAATGACTTGCCCGATGACATATGGCCAAACTGTTAAGAGGTAGCCTTGAACCCTCATCTTGATTCTACTTGTTAACAGGATTTTACTGTGTCAGTCTCTGAGAATGAAGCAACAGGCCAGACAAAAGTGCCAGTAATCAGGTAGCTGTTTGATTTAGTTTCATTATGAGGAACAGATTTGTAAATCGGGAATTCTCCTGATCAGAATTCCACCTTGCTGAAGTGAAGACAGAGATTATATACATAAATCACAAGTGGGAAGGGAGGGAGGAAGGTAGATTACAAACAATCATTTCCCCGGGGTTGAGTGGTTTGCCATGACAAACCCACAAATGGAAGATGGTATGATAATTCTGGAGTCCTGTGGCAGCAATATTACTGGAGGCCTTGGGGGTCCTTACTTGGTGGGTCACAAACCAGAGTTCTGTGATGGGAACAGGTTCTACAGTCTTTGATTCACTTTACATTATGTTTACAGGCACAAAGATGCCAGTGATTGTGAGCATTGTCAAAGGTTTGATTCATCATTTAAAGCTGCATTATAACTGACTTACGAGAGGCAATTCTGAAAAATCTAATCTATTAGTATATTCATTACACATATTATTATAAAAATCTTAATTCCCTTCACCCTACCATGCTATATGGCTCTTATTTAGATGACTCATACTGTTATAGCAATTAGTGGGATCATGTACTTTATTTCATCTTTTAGCCATCTTTACCTGTGGACAACATAACCCTTGAGTATCTCTGGTTGCAGAGATAATTTTCTTAACTATATAGTCATACCAACCTTACCATAGGAATGATTTCATGTCTTTGATGTCTCCCCCATCTCCTGCCCCCCAATCAGTATGATGTCTACTTAAACTTGGAACTTTTGACAAAAATGAGCACTCCCTAAGCCAGACTTCAAATAGAAGACTTGCTGACTAGGTTTCTATTACACTTCTCAAGTAATCTTACGCTATAATTTAAGATAACCTGTTGAGGACATTGCAGGAGTTGGATTGCTTAAACTTTGATGTCACTTCCAACTCTTGAGATTCTATGAATCAAGGAATTTCATCAAAGACTACATCTCTGAGCTTAACAAATTTAGCTTACTTTGTATTGTTACAGTATGCACTGTAACAAAATTTGAGGATGGGGGGAACTGAACTCCAGTGATTCTCCCATCATCTCTTGCTGCTATCAGAAGGCACAAGTGTCCTTCCTCTCTGAATTCCATTCCTCCATTGCTGCAGTTATTTCTGGGATGGATGATAGGATCATAAATGACAGAGAATGGATCTTGAAGATTGATGGCAAAGCAACCCTGGGATTGAGAAGGCAAATCCTATTTCTGCCACAAACTAACTACATGGTTCCGGCAAGCCTCTTAACCTCTAGATGCCCCTCTCTGATCAATGAAATGATGAGTGTTATCCATCTCCCCACAGAGGTCCACTAAATGTGCAGAGAGAGACACATTTTTGGATGGAACCACCATGGGAATTTATTTTGCTTGATTACCACATATTTGTTACAAGGGTTTTTCTTTTTTCTTTTCCAGTGGGTGGGGGGAAGATGGGAGAAAAAGTTAATGCCTGATAATTGAAATAAATATAACATTTAATTTAAGGTAATAGGTTGTAGGGAAGGTGCCAGTGTATATAAGTAGAAACACCTCACCAGGAGCTTCCTACATGCTCGATGAAATCACAGGTCTAGTTAAAAAAACAAAGATATGAAAAAAAAACAAAACCTTAGATCATAGAAATAGAAGTGACTTCAGAAGCCATCTAGCCAGCCTCCTAATTTTAGAGATGAGAAAAGAGGCCTCTACAAGGTTAAATGTCTTACTCAAGGTCACACAGGTAATAGGCAGAAAATGGAGAAAGTGAATGCAGTGCCCTTGACTCCAAATCTGGGACTCTTCCCCATATTGCTTCCTCCCAAATGGATCTATAAAATTCCCTCATGAAAACCTCCCTACCTAACCACCCATTAGCAAATAAATGCAGATATACTTTATTGCAGAAAGTGAGATTTGGGGAAAATGGCATGTGTATTTGCAAAGTGAAGATTATTAAAGAGTTGGTCAAGATTTTCGTTTTTGTTACAGTGGAAACAGTAAGATTTGATGTTAGGCTTATCTGTGTCATAGTTCCCACTGTACCACTATCTAACTGTATGGCCTTGAGTGAGTTATGTTACTTGAGCTCTGGAACTGGAGCAGCAGAGGCTATCTGCTCCAAAGTCCTCATTTTAAAGTTGAGGAAACTTTAGAGCCCAGTGAGGCAAAGTTAAGGGGGCCATGTGACTTGCCAAGGTCAGTCACAGTCTTCTTCTCTGAGCTAAAAACAGGAAAACAACACAGGGACCGAGCAACTAGGAGACAAAGGCAGGGAAAGGCAGAAAGGTTCTCCTCTGTCCTTCCAACATTCAACACACACCCATAAAGGTACCAAGAGAATTAGAGTCACTTTATTCACAGCTGGGGTTTTCATTAGTCCTCATCATCAGGCAAAACAATCTTGCTGGGGTCAAAGTAGTTGGAAGTCATGAGGGGAAGGCCCTGGGCCTCCCTTAGCGTCACCAGGCGCTCTGCCTCCCTTCGGGCCCATTCCTTCATCCTGTGGAAGAGGACACAAGGAGAGGAGAGGGCAGTGAGGACCGAGAGGAGCCATGGCTTGCACCGGCACCGGCCTGCAAAGGCAGAGTGCAGATCACGGAGGCGTTTTTCTCTGTAACTGTGTCAGAGACAGGCAGGGGCATGCTGGGGATGCAGAAGGAGCCACGGACCCGGACAGGGCTGACTCCCCCTCCCCCCACCCTCTGTGCCCAAGCAGCACTGGAATCCCCAGCGTATACTCACTTGTAGTCAGGGAGATAGGCCAGAAATGTAGAGCCCAGGACAAGGGCGACAGAGACCCCAAAGAAGAACACTAGCCTCATGTTCCAGAGGTCTATGAAGGGATCTTCGTCAAAGCCGTGGGAGTCTGGGTTCTGCGTTTGGAAGGAGGGAGAGAGGGTCAGAAAGCACAAACGCTTCTCTAAGGATCAAGCTGCCACAACCGACACTGTGCGTTTTTTTTAAACCATACATAAGGCAAAGACAATTGAGATAGGATGGAAATTTTTATTTCAAAGCAAAACTGCATTTGATTGTAATTATACGGACTTAAACGGTGCATTTGCACAGAACTTTTGATGGCATATGGTAGTAGAATCACAAAAGTTGTTTTTAGAATTCTTGCATCAATTGATAGGACTGGTCCTTGTAATTTTAAGAAATGAGGACCCAGGGAGGAGGAGGAGGGACGGCGGGGGCTGGACAGATAGGAGGGCCCCAGCCACGGGTAAAGGCCTAGGGGGAGGTGAGGTGGAAAGCGTAAGTCCCGCCCCCTCTCAGCCTCTTCCGCTCCCTAGCCCCGCCCCCTCACCTTCTCATAGAGGTTGATATCTTCTTTTTCTGGGTCTTCTTGCCAGGCGACCTCCGGTGCCCGGGGCCGTTTCTCCCCCGCCGGCGGGGTGACCACGGCTCCGGTCGTGCTGGAGCTCCAGCGTAGAGAAGCAGCGGCCGGCACCCTCCGTGCCGCTCTGAGCAACCGCCGAGAGCAAATCCCCAACAACCCCGCCGTTGCCATTGCGGCCGCCATGGCTCTGGCACTGCCGGCTCCTGACGGGGAGGGACGTCGGACAGGAACAGCCTACTGCGCAGGCGCCTTTCGCGTACGGGCCTTTGCGGCTAACGCTCTACCGGAACCCACTGTCCCGCCCACCTCCGGCTCATTTGGCCGGGAGTTTGATAGACGTGGGCCTCAGGCACGTGGCCGGAAGGTGGGGCCTATAGGAGAAATAATCCCCTGTTTCTACCTATCCCTGCGAGGGTCGCATGCCCTTGTAGGGCGAGGACGGTTTAGCGGAGCTCGGATGGTGGAGCCTGGGCGCCTGGAGGTTCTTATCCCGGGAGTCTTCAGAAGTGAGTCCTGGACTCTGACACTGCCCAGCTGGTTGGAGCTGGCACAGGGGTCTCCCCATCATCGGGCATTAGCAGAAATCTAATTCATTCCAAGCACAACCTGAGCAGCAGAATGGGGTAGCCGATGTCGTCATGCTGTGTGCGGACCAGACCCCAAGAATGAGATGATGCCCGCCATGCGCGCGCACACGCACACACACGCACACATATTCTTTGTGGTTCAGTCGTTTCAGTCGTGTCTGACTCTTTCATGACCCCATTTGAGGTTTTCTTGCCATTTCCTTCTCCAGCTTATCTTACGGATAAGGAAACTGAGGAAAACAGGGTTAAGTGACTTACCCAGGGGCACACAGCTGGTAGGTGTCTTGAGGCAGGATTTGAACTCGGAAAGATGAGCCTTCTGGTACTCCAGGCCCAGCCCTTCTATCCGCTGTGCTATTTAGCTATCCACAGATACGTGCATACACAAATGTGTGTATATGTGTGTGTATATATATATATATATAGTATATATATAAACTATACTATATATAGTATATATACTATAATTATATGAATACTTGTGTATATACTTATATATTTGCACATATATATAGATATATACTTGCATATATACATGAATATGCATTCATATTTATATGTAAACATGTTAGAGGGCGGGCAGGTAGTACAGCGAGTAAGGGCACCGGTCCCAGTGTCGGGATGACCTGGGGATCGAATCCGGGCACAGACACTTAGCACCCACCCAGAAACACCTGGCTGTGTAACCTTGAGCAAGTTACTTAACCCCAATTGCTTAAAAAAAAAAATGTTAGAAAGTGAGTAAATGCAAATAAACAGATTGTCCCCAAAGTCTTAGTGCAGTTTTAAGACTTAGTGGGGAAGGTGCTTGAACTACATCTTGGGGTGAGAGGAATTATGATGCAAAGGAGGAGGGATTGCATTTTAGGCATGAGGAACATATAGTCCAAAGGTTGAAGATGAAAAACAATGTATATAGAGTATAGGCTGGGTTAGGGCCTGTTGAGCTTGTTCTTTAAAACATAACGTTTTATATTTTTTCCTGGAGGCAGTAAGTGCTTGCAGGAGTGCATTGAGTAGAGAAGTGACCTGGTCACTCATATACTTAAGAAAAATCATGTTGACTGCATCTTGGAGGGTCCACTGGAGTAGGGAAGGGGTGGGGTCATATAAAACAGGAAGACTAATTAGGAGACAGGTGCAATAATCTATGCTAGTGATGACAGGCTGAACTGAAGTGAGAGCTGAGTGGGTGAAGATAAGAATTCAGTGTTGTGGCGGTAGAAATGCAAAGCTTTTGAATATGTAGGGTGAAGGAAAGAAAACACAAATAACACCGAAGTTGTGACCCGGGAAGAATGGTGGTGCCTTTGACAGAAATAGGGAAAGCTGGAAAAGCAGTGGGATATTGTGGGATATTGAATTTGAGATGTCTATTGGGCATCCAGTTTGAAATGTTGCAGAGTTGGAACTTAAGGCAGAGACAGCAAAGGAAACTAAGAGGGAGTGGTCTTGAAAGGAGGAGAACCAGGAAAAACTAGTGTTACAGGAAGAAAGAGTTTCCAGGAAGAGGGGGTAATCAATAGATTATCTCTGGATTCTGAGCCCCCTTTGTCCAAGGAAGATTGTGATTTCTGCCTGGAAGAGAACGGAGAATAGTCATGAATGAGAGCTTCTTTCCTCACCTGTCTTTCAGAGAGATATTGGGTTAGATTTCTACCTAACTGCACCCCCATATTGCTGTTCTAAGGGTATAGTAGGTTCAGAGAAAAAACTACTTTCCTAGTTGCTCTCTAGCAGATTAGGGGGTAGGGAGGGGACCTCTCATTTCTTACACTCACTAGTTTAGTCCTTTCCCTCCAAATGCTGGTTACACAAAAAACCCATCACACATAAGTGAGTATTGTAAATCCATTTATCCAAGCAAATAGCAAACAGAAATTGGAGACGTTCTACAGAATAAAATAAGGAAGATACATGAGTTGAATGAGTTATTCTGCTGGGAGCAAGGTAAGATTTCAGCTTGAACCAAAGAGAGGGCCCAATCTCAAGCAAGAGGAAATTCCTTCTCTAACATCTCTAGAGACACTACCTGAACATGTCAAGGAGCTGGCATCCCTTATGTAACTGCTGCTTCTAAAGTTTTTTTTTTTTCCTTTCTATTCCTTGGAGTGCGCTAAGTTCATGTATTCTTTCCTTAAGTCTCTAGAACTGGGTGTATCTCTCCCATGAATGTCTGGCACCCTTTACTCCTTAAAAGAACAAAGATTTGCCTCAACATTCTCTCCACCAAAGGAGCTGTGGTTCCCACCATTAAGTCGAACAGCATGCACAATGTCCCAGGTTTAGACGGAAGCCCTTATATAAGGAGTAATTTTGTGGAGAAAGTTCTTTGTAAATCTTTAAAGTACTATATTGCTGTACCAAATTATTGTCATTAGTTTTCCTTGAAAACTGAGAAAAATAATGAGAGTGATCTAAAGAGCATGGTTGTTTAAAATCCTTTTTGCTTGGAAAGAAACTGTAATGGACTTTGACTTAAATCCAGTAAGTTACTATTTACAGTGTTTTATTTTGTTTTCTTCCCAAGAAAGAGAAAATATTTACCCAGGATTCTCTAGGCAAATGAGTCCCAAGGAGCTAAGGCTAGCCAACTGGCTGGGCTGGATTGAGGGAAAAATCTGTCATCCCCTTTCCTTTTGAAAAGCAAGCCATTCCTCCAGAGGGGAAGGAGTTGACTAAATGGCTAAAGAGAAAATCATTCCTAAAATGGGAGGATTAGCCTGGTCTACAAAAAGTAGGGAAGAAGTTCATGATACTGACAGGCCTATTTGCCTGTTCAATAGTTCAGTATAGAGCAGTGCTACTGTCACTGGTGGATTTTATCAGTCTGAAACAAACAGATTCCAGTCACCATCAAATGCACTAATACAAGTTGTCCCAAAAGCTTCAGTTTTAAGCTTTAATAGCTTTTAAAAAAATAGACAATTAAAGGGGTTGACGTTGGAGACAACAGCTTGGTGCAGTGAATTGGGACACCCTATATAAGGATAAAATACAGGCATTAATAGAATTCTTCTGGTGTTAGTGGCTGCACTTAATGGGCTCATCAGTGAATAAAAATGTCTCTGTTCATATATCCTACCTCCTCTCTGGGGTGGGGGAGAGGGGTGAAAGGAATAAGTCCAGTTTCAAACTAAATCAACTATGATTTTTAAACACAGTTCTATAAATACTAGCTTTAACAATAAGAAATTTAAAAAATAAAAGGAATAAACATCGTTTAAGATGTTTATAGAAGATATGGTAATTTACCTAGAAAAGCCAAGAGAACAACAAAATAATAAGATCTTCACCAAAGTAGAATACAAACCCTTTCCCTAAAAAATCAACTACATTTTTATGTGCCGTGGAAATACTGCAAGCTTGTAGTTAAGAAGCCTTAGGTCAAGTCTTGTCTCTTCCAGGGTCACTTTTATGACTCTGTGGGTTTCATTTTCCTCATCTGTAATTATGGAATTGGATTGGGTGCCCTTTATTATATATCTTTGACATGTCCTGAGAATTGATCCCTTTAAAATTGTGTCCCTTCCAGAATCGAGTTATTTCCTATGACTGGTCTCAGCTCTTTTCCCCAACATCAGCCTCTTTAAGTGTCTTTGTTACTACTTCACCTAATTCACCTAAAACTACTGCACCTAATCTGTTGCATTGGTCAACCATTCTTATCTATCACCAAATTGTTTTTTTTTTTTTTAAAGCAATTGGGGTTAAGTAACTTGCTCAAGGTTACACGGCCAGTTATTTCTGGGTATGGTGCTGAGTATCTGAGCCCAGATTTGATCCAGGTCATCCCGACACTGGAGCCAGAGCCGGTGCTCTTACTCGCTGAGCCACCTGGCCGCCCCTAAACAATTGGTGTTAAATAACTTGCTCAAGGTTACACGGCCAAGTGTTTCTGGGTGGGTGCTAAGTGTCTGAGCCTGGGATTCGATCTCCAGGTCATCCCAACACTGGAGCTGGTGCTCTTACTCGCTGTGCTACCTGGCTGCCCCCACCAAATTGTTTTAATAGTTTCGTAGTACACTTTGAGATTTTGTTTTATGAGTTCACATTCACAGTTATGATTGCTAACTGTGTATTTCCCTCCATCCCATTCTCTAATACTTATCTTTCCCTTTTTTACCTTGTCTCCTCAAGAATCTGTTTTGCTTCTGACCATTTGGAAAACTATGAGTTCACATTACCTCTGTCATATTATATTTTTATTTATTTTATTAAACATTCTCCAATTATGTTTTAGTCAAGTCTGGGCAACATTTGAGAGTTTTGCTAGACCATCTGGCCTGTACTATGAATTTGATACTTCTGACCACCATCTCTCAGGAACCTCTTATTTAAGTTTCCATTGGGTGACTTGATTGGGGCACTGTACCACTATAAGGGATGATAAAGAACAAAATCTGGAAAATTCTGAGGAAGGGCCCAACTGTATAGGGATATATCATTCAGTTTGGGAATTACAGTATGGAAGAATGTGGTCTAGATGAGGGTTAAAACTTAGAAATGGTGGAACTCTGTGAAAGATGAAGAAACACGCACAGTAAGTGACATTCATCTACTTTATTTCTTGCTCAAGTGACAGCGGTTAAGCAGAAAGGTTCATGAAGTTATCCCAGACTCCTCTCTGGGATCATCTGTTAACAAGAAGTAAGAGCCTCCATCACACTGGCAGTGGGGCATTCTGGGTTGTAAGCCCTTCTTGAAGATTATCTCACTTTTCTAGGTTTCTAAGGATTAATGAACTCGCAGATAGATAGGAAGTCTGTGGAACAGAAATGGACAGAACATTATTTATATCAAACTATTTGAATGCCCTTGAAGTCTCCAAAGAATTAAAGTCATGAGTCACCCAAAGAATAATGGAGAGGTGCTTGGTGGACACTAGTGCGCTACAACAAATTGCATTTTATGTACAAATATATATTATATACAACAATTAAGACTTGTACAGGGAATGAATGAATGGAAAGGCCTTTATTAAGCATTTACAATTGTAGTAAGCATTGGAGAAATAGAAACAATAGAGATAGTTCCTGCTCTCCAGGAACTCGTAATCAGATGGGGGAGACAACACATAAAGCAACATAGAGGATGTCATTAGAGAAATGTATAACCAGAAAAGGAGATGAATCTGTCATGTAATCAGAACAAGGGATAACTCACAGATAGTTTCACTGGTATTCATAATATGTCAGGAGATAGAGGCAGCCCCAGCATGGTAGGCACCCTCCAAGTTGTAGGTTTATAGCTATGGTGGTACAACAAGGGCATCTGGGTGGGTACAAGTAGATAGAGCACTGGACTAGGAATCGAGAAGACTTCTCCTCCTGAGTTCAAACCCAGCCTCCAACACTTACTAGTTGTATAACCCTGGGCAAAGTGCTTAACTCTGCCTCAGTTCCTCATCTGTAAAATGAACTGGAGAAGGAATAGCAAACCACCCCAGTATCTTTGCCAAGAAAATGCCAAATGGGATCATGAAGAGTCAGACAAGACTGAAATGACTGAACAAAAAAAGCAGTACAAGATAATAATGTAGATATAATATATATTTATAATATATAATATTATAATAATATATATTTACATATAAAATCTCCATCTGCTGATGCCTTTTGTCTCCACAGAGACAAGGTGATGGTGGGTTGCAATCTAGACTACTGCTGGGATACTCACATCAATAAGATTATAGATGCATCAGAGAATAGAAGCCCCTCTTGTCATTATTTTCTGTACCACATAATTTAACATTTTACTATGTACTTTTATGCCCTTAACTGTTTCATGTATATGGCCTCCTCTGCTAGTCCACAAACTTCTTTCAGGCAGAAGCCATGTCTTACACAGATAGTCCTCAGCTTGTAAATAGGCTGTGCCCAGAAGTCCACACGTCAGCTGTTTAGAATTCAGAATACATTTCATCAGTCAATAACCAATTATTAAGTACTTTTTTGTGTGCCAGGCACTGTGCTAAGCACTGAAGATACAGAGAGGCAAAAGACAGACCCTGCCCTGGAGAAGCATAATAGGGATGACAACATGCAAACAATTTTGGATGGATAACCTATAGACAGTATAAATTATGTAAATTGGAGATAATCAACTAAAAGAAAACATTAGAATTTAGTCGAAGTCCTGTTTTACTGATGACTGATTACTTTGGAGGCCAGCCTAAATAACCTTCAGTGCTCCTGAAGTATATTTCTGTTGTACTTAATATTTTGTGGAACCATGAAAGAGTGGTTTTAAAGGAAGGTATAATTTGAGTCCCAACTTAAAGTATCAAGAATACTTTCCTCCTTCAGTGGGGTCTGAGACTATCCCTTGTTCCCTGTACCTTTCTTGCTGGTCAGTTGTACTAGGATTCTTCTAGCACCAAGTCACTGGTATTGGCTTTTTTAGCTTGGGGTAGAGGCTCTAGTTTGGTGAGGGCTTGGCCCAAGACATGTGTGGAAGGGGATGAGTGTGTGTGTGTGTGTGTGTGTGTGTGTGTGTGTGTGTGTGTGTG
>NW_027187247.1:2834720-2865916 GCF_028583685.1 Petaurus breviceps papuanus
GTGTGTGTGTGTGTGTGTGTGTGTGTGTGTGTGTGTGTGTGTGTGTGGTATTTCAGGAGTAAGTTATCAGCACACCTTATCTCATATAAAGAAAAAAACCAGGATACCCTCCCACTCAACTCCCACCCAATTAAAACTGGGAACACTTCTAACATATCCCTTCCTAAGGGGTCCCCCCAAATTGATCTCCCTGCTTTTCTTTCAGTTGTCAACACTTGCTGCTTCTGAATCAAGGTTTCTCTTTTTGCTTAGCTTTTTTTTTTTTGGCTTTTTTGGAGGGCAATTGGGGTTAAGTGACTTGCCCAAGATCACACAGCTAGTTTTTGTGTTAAGTATTTGAGGCTGGATTTGAACTTAGGTCGTCCTGACTCCAGGGCCAGTGCTCTATTCACTGTGCCACCTAGCCACCCCTCTTTTTGCCTATCTTACTATTGATAACACATAAATACACAGCCCTTGTGAAGTTTCCCAGGGGCTATTTTTTTTCCCTTTTGGTGGTAGTCATAGAGGGAGCAGAGTGAAGAAAAAGACTCTAACTTAAGTCCCTCCCCTCTTTTTCCACTTCTTTATCAGGGAAAGAATCCTACAGGAGCAAAAATGAGGATCTTTATATAGTGTTCTATAGTTTTTTTACATTCCAGAGGAAAAACTCTGAAGTCTGTGTCTCAGGATTTTTCTCCTTTTCTCATAGGAGCTGGAAATTTGGGGGTCTTGGGAACAGGAGGAATTCTCTGAATTGGGATATGAGGAAATGAATGTGGGAATGAGCCGCCAACAACTCCAGTGCTATGGATATAGGAATTTTCCACAGGAGTGGGAAATGAATAAAAAAGACCCACCCGTAGAGTGGGGGAGTTATAACCCACTTCTCTCTCCTATCTTCCTCTTCCTCTATAGCAGTTCTGCCAGTATCCAACTGAAGAACAGTCCTGGGATGGACTGAGAAGCAAGGAGTTGAAGAAAAAGCAGAGGACATGAGGAGGGCAAGGCAATCTCTGTCATTATCAGCTATTCCCCAAGTAGGTATTTATGTCAATTTCCACCTATTTGTCTCCACCACACCTATACACTGGTGGGCTCAAAGTAAATCCTCAAAACACATTCATTTTACTTAATGACATCTGTGCTGCTTCAGGATCCATTTGTACATTCCTGATTTTCCCCTTTGAGGTTTCATTCTACTTACCTGACGCATCTGAGCATTTTCTCAGAGACTCAATGACCTTGATATGCTCTGGTCCCAAATATTTTTCATAAGTTCTTTTGTCTGGAATGTCCGACAAGCATTCAGTGTTGTCTGTAAACAGGAGGTCTTTGTTTCTGGATTGAAACATCTGAAACATCTGCCATTCTGTCCCATTGGTCCCAAAGAGGTCCTGTATCAAATGGGTAGACATATGGGTGAGCACTTACAGGATTAGCCTTAGGGGAAACTTCCAAGTCAGTCAAGTTTATCTTTGATCCCTTTCTTTACCTCAACATAGCCTTTTTCCCTCTTCATTCCTACCTGGCCAATTTCAGTGCTCCCTTCCCCACTCCCAAGTATGCAGGGCTCTCATGTGATGTCTCTTACTTATAGGTATTCCTCATATAACTCTTCCACCAGTCAGACCTGCCTGCCTTAAATTTTTCTAATTTTTCTAACATCTCTCCATCAGAACTTACCTGTCCTCTATCTTCCTCCTTTCTCTGACAGTAATCGCACCCGTTACACTGTCACCTCACCTAGAGGCAATTTAGCAGAGTCCTCCTAGAAACAAAGTACTTCCTTCCAAAGGGCCTGAATGGTAGAATATGATTAAGGCATCCTCATCAGGAAGATTTATTTAGTACAGAGAGGCTTTTTAGAATGATCCTCAAAGCCTCTCACATAAGCTGTCCCGCATGCCTGAAGTATACTCCCTCCTTACTTCTGCCTCATAGAATACCTCTTCTATTTTAAGATGTAACTTAGTACTTTCTTCTGCAAGAAACCTTTCCTAACCCTTAACAGTTGGTGTGTACACATCCAGAGTACCCTGTTTTTAATGATTATGTATATATTTATTAACTCTATAGTTGTGCTTTATATATTTTTATATGTACTCCCCCCCACTAAAATGTAAGCTCTTTGAGGTCAAGGATTGTTTAATTTTTCATATTTGTATCCTCAGTGCCTAGCATAGTACTTTGCAGTAGGTATTTAACAAAAACTTGTTGAATAATTGATTGATTAATAGACAGATTGATTGATTTAATATGCTGAGGTATAAAAGCCATCCTTGGAATTGTATAAAAAGTATGAGAAATATAATTTCTGGGTAATTAATCATTTTATTAATTATATCTAGCAAATAGTAAAAAGATTGGTTATTTGGCTTTCTTTGGTGTTTTGTGAAACAGATTATGGCAGCTATTTTCTGCCATATTTATATGCCCTTATAAGAGTAGGTTTTCTAACAGGTGGCAATCAACTCTGATTGGTTAACAATTAATGAGAATAATAAATATTATAATAAGAGGATATAATAATGAAGAATTAGAAGACCTTTAACTATGTTGTTCTTACTTATCTCTACCCAGACCACTCAAGCCTTAGGTAATCTAGACAAAGGATTCCCCCCAAAAAAACCTAAGTAGAACACTTTGGGCTTCCCGATTTTGTACTAGATTGAGGAAAAAGTTAATCCAATCTCATTATCAGCCTTGTCCTTCAGATGCTGACTGAACAACCTACCAAAGGACTGATTTCTGAACAAGGAAGTAGAAAGGGGAAAAACCTTAGTCCTAATGCAATAATTGATTATTAATATAAGAGAAACAATCATTTCTCTCAGATTCTTCTTTATAGTAGTAGTAGTAGTAGTAGTAGAAGCAGCAGCAGCAGCAGCAGTAGCAGTAGTAGTAATTTGAAGAATGAAAGATCTCTGAGTGCAGGGGTTATAGCTTTTCCATACTAGCAAAATGTTGTCTGCCTAATTAACTATCTGATTAAAAGGCAGATCAGAAAGTATAACCAAACATCACATCCTCTGCCAAGAAGATAGTTCCATTGCCCTCATTCTGCTGGGGAGGGAGCCCCTGAATTAATTTTTCAGAGTCTTCCAACTAGCTCCACCAAAATGACAGAGATTCAGTGCCCCTCTACTCTCCAATCAGAAAGCTTATTGTTGTTTATCCTTCATTCTGGAAGAGGACCATGACATTAGGAAGCTGATGCTATGACTTGCAAGTGGGTTGGATTTAAGTGAGCGAGAGCTATGCAGAGTAATCACCCTCACTTTCTCCTCCATAGCCATCGGGGTCCAGTGGCAAGATATAGATCAGGATGACTGGAGAAGGCCCCCAGGAGGCAGTATGGTACAATGGGGGACGTGCAAACAAATATCTACAAATCAAGCTACAAACAGGATAAATAGGAAATAATTAAAAGAGAGAAAGCATTCAAATTAAGAAGAGTTAGGGAAGGCTTCCTATAGAAGGTGGGATTTTAGTTGGGACTTAAAGGAAGTCAAGGAAGTCAGGGACAGGGAATAGCCAGAGGAAATGCCCAGAAACAAGAGATAGTCTTGTTCACAAACAGCCAGGAGGCCAGTGTTACTGGATCAAAGAGAACATGGCAGAGATTAAGCTATAAGAACACTAGAAAGGTAGGAAGTGGCTAGGCCATGAAGGACTTTGAATGCCAAATAGAACCTTTTTTTAGTTGCTCCTGAGGTCAGTAGAAAGCCGCTAGAAATTGTTGAGTGGGGCAGGAGGGATGATCTGATCAAACTTTATTTTAGGAAAATCATTTTAAAGGCTGAATAGAGGATGGATTTGAGTGGGGAGAGACTTGAAGCAGGCACACTTACCAACAGGCTATTGTGGTAGTCTAGGTGTGAGGTGATAAGGGCCTGCTCTAGGGTGGGGGCAGTGACAGAGGAGACAACGGGGCATATTCAAGAGATGGTGCTAAGGTGAAATTGGCATGCCTTGTCAAAAGTTTGGAAGTGGGGCGTGAGAGATAGTGAGGAGTCTGGGTTGTAAGCCTGAGGAACTGGGACCTTCTAGAGTAAGAAGGAAGATAGGAAGTGGAGAGAGTTTAGGAGGAAAGATAATGAGTTCTCTTTTGGACGTGAATTTAAGATGTCTACTGGACATTCATTTGGAGATGTCTGAAAAGTGGTTGGAGATGAGACACTGGAGGTAAGCAGAGAGACTGGGATAGGAAAGAGATTCAAGAGTCTTCAGCATAAAGTTGCTAATTAAATCCATGGGAGCCAAAGAGAGAGAGAGAGAGAGAGAGAGAGAAGAGAAGGGGTCCCAGGACAGAGCACTGAGGAACACCTGGGTTAGAGAGAATGAGAGACATAGCATAGCAAAGGAGATGAAGAGAGGGTGGCCATATAAGTAGGAGAACCAGGAATCATACACATAAAGTTGGTAATTAAAACCATGGAAGTAGAGGACATTGCCAAGTGAAGTAGTATAGTGCCCAGCTGAGACTTAATAAAGATGTTCTACTTGGGATTATGGTCACATTATTTTCCTGATTAGTATTAGATTCTTAAGACTTTTAGCTCTTTTCTCTATTATTTAGTCATCCTTTGCAAAGGGAAAATCCTTTCCTCATCTTCTTCTTCCTAACCTCCCAGTATTCTCATCCAGTTTAGCCCTACTTCTCCTATATTCCCTTTCCTGTCATTGTCTCCTTTGGAACCCTGCTCGATCACTAATAAACCCTCCACACTGAATCTCTTACACTCATAGAAGCCTGACTTTCCCCCAATGACACATCATCTTTAGTTTCCCTCTCCTGAGCCAGTTACTTCTTCTCATGCTATACCACTCTCTGAACTGAGCCAAAAGAAGTGACCCACCCCTTGCTCATCATGGCTGCCTTTCGAACTTTTTTTTGCTACCATCATTCTCTCTCATTCAGCAACACTTCTTCCTTTGAGGCTGGATCCATTCGTCTCTATCATCCTGTCCAGATCCTTGTTTTCATCTACTAGTCCCCTGGGTCACTGTCTTTCTCCTTTCTCAAGAGATTTAGAAACTAATTCACAGTCTTCCTCTCTGCCCCAGCCCCTGTATTCATGCAAAGCCACTTCAATAATCATGTTTATGTCTCCTTGAATACCCAAGCCTTCCAAGTCATAGTCCACCTTCTCTTGGCCTACAATATTCACTCACAGGGATGGCCATACCCAGGCCTCATCATCATTCCAGGCTGAACCTCCTCCATGATCTCTCATTCTGAAATTGTAATCATACTATCCTGTTCATATGGCTTTCAAAATTATATTCCTAAAGCCCAAGTTTGACCATGTTACTCTCCCACTCATTAAATAACATTAAACATCCTACTACCTCTAGGATCAAATACATACTGTTCCACATTTAAAGTCCATCATAACCTAGCTCTAATCTTTCCAGTCTTGTTAAATATCACTCTCTTTATGTACTCTACAAATCAACCCAAAGGAAGCTAGTTATATAAGGAGCTATGTAATAGTGGATAGTGGATAGACAAATGAACTTAGAGGCAGAAAGACCTGAATTCATATCTAACCTGACAGTATAACCTTGGGCAAGTCAAATAAATCTCTGCCTCATTTTCTCATCTGTAAAATGGCAATAAATAAAATAATTAATAAAAATTATATCATTAATAAATAAAATAAAATGGAAATAAATAGGAACAATAATAGTACCTGCCTTCCAGAGTTGTTTTAAGAATAATATGAGATAATAATTGTAAAGTTTTTTGCAGTCTCCGAAGTATTATATAAATAGTGTTGTTATTATTATTGACGCCTTAAGTTCCACACACCTGTTGGTTCAGCAGCACATGGCGAACAAATGCTGCCTTATCTGGACGTGAGACCACTGCATGATTTGGGGCCTGAGCCAGGTGGCAATCTTTAGCCTCTGTCACAGGCCTCCGTTTTCCATCTAAGCACAATAGTTCAAAGTCCTCACTCTTTAAGTTTTGGGCCCAGCTCTCTTGGTTCCGACCTGTAGAGAGAATGGTGTTCATGATTAGCAAAAATCTCTTTTCTTTCTCTATCTAGTGGGAATGCCATAGGGATGGCACAAGGGATAATCAGAACCCATGCATCGGACCTGCTGGGTCACAGAATCCATATATTTGTGCCCTGTGTAGGTCACAAAGCATAGACTAAGAGCTAGAAGGAAATAACCTCAGAAATGATCTGCTCCAACCCTCTCATGACATAGTTCACCACAACTAAGTCGTCCATGCCCCTCCTCCAACCTCTAAATGAGGTTCATGGCCTAAGTGCAGTTCTTCATGGGCAAGGTAGCTTCTCAGTAACTTACGGCTTATCTAGATCATTGGAAACTATGAACAGAATTGCTGCTGTTGTCTGTCCTCCCTATTGTTCACCCCTTTCTTTCCTTCTTTCTTCTAATATGCTACAACTCTTCCCCTTCTTTCCTCTCTCACCCCTAACCATTCCCATATAATTGTTCCCACATGAAACTCCTCTGCTCTTCTGAGTTAGGATGTATGTATGGCCTGGCTTAACTACAGAAATTCCTGGTACCTTCAGGAGTAAGGGAACATTAGACAGGGTTTGAATTGTGTCTGTAGATCATGGACTCACTGGGCCATGTAAAGAAGAAAGTAAAGCTATACTGTTCTGTAGAAGAAGAGAGAACCTGGTGGGACTGATGGTTTTCTTCAAGTCTTTTCAGGGACCTCATGTGGAAGAGGAGTTGTGTAGAATTGTTTTGCTTGACCCCAGAGGGCAGTACTAGAAACAATGGTTAGAAATTGCAGGGTGGTCAATTTAGGCTTTATATGGGAAAGAGTTTCCTAATAATTAGAAGATTAGAACAAACTGCTTCAAAAGATGGAAAATTCTTCATTGCTAGAGGTCTGCCAGTAGATGCTGGCTGATAATTTGTTGTGTTGTATAAAGGATGCTTGTTCAGATATGGGTTGGATTGGATGATCTTTTCGTCCCTTCCAATGCTGAGATTCTGTGTTTGAGGGGCAAAGTGACATAATGGATTGAGTGCTGGACTTGGAGTCCTGAAGACCTGAATTCAAATCCTGCTTTAGACACTTACTAACTGTGTGATTCTAGGCAAGTTGCTTAATCTTTCTGGCCTCAGTTTCCTCATCTTTAAAATGAAGAGGCCAGAATCAATGCCCCTGAAGGTCTATTTAAACTCTACCTCTATTACCATATTATTTTAAGTGAGTGAATGGATAGAGCAGTGATTGTGTTAATGATTGTGTTGATTCTTACTTTCACAATCATTTGCATGTATATCTCTAGAAACTACTAAGTGGCATGGTGAATAAAACCCTGAGTCTGGAGACAAGAAGGCCTGAGTTCAAATCTAGCTTCATATATTTACTTGCTATGTAACCCTGGGCAAGTTACTTAACCTCATCTGTGAAATGGGGAATAATAGAAACTATCTCCCAGGGTTGTGAGGATTAAATGAAATATTTTTAAGGCACTTATATAAGTGTCTGGCACACAGGAGGCATGTTTATTTCCATCCATCCATCCATCCATCCATCCATCCATCCATCCATCCATCCATCCATCCATCTGTCCGTCCATTAAGATGTCATTTAAGATAACATCTCCTTATCTTTTCCAGACAGGAAATGTATGGGTTACTCATGGGCCCACTCACACTTCTAATTAGCATAGATGTTTGACCCACTCTGTTTCCTACCTGAGATAGTTTGCCCCTTCTTAGACAAAATTGTGGCTCCCACTCCCAGGGGTTTACCATATGGATGTCAAACTTAGTGGCAACTCCCAATCTACATAACCTACTTCAGTTAAGAACTCTCAAGCTCAAGATAGCCACCATCTTAAACTCCCTGGTAACTGCCAGGTATGCACTACCATGCCTGGCTCATATATGTCTTAACACCCTTCTGGAGTATAAGCTCCATGAGAGTAGGGATGATTTCTTCTCCAAATTTCATATGTCATAGAATCATAGCAGTAAAACTGGAAGTGGTCTTAAAGATGATCTAGTCCAACTCATTAATTTTATAAATGAGAAATGAAGTCATTTACTCAGTCATATAAGTATAGAGGATAAGTGTATAAGAAAGTAGCAGATCCAGGATTCGAACCCAAATCCTCTGTCTCCAGTCTCCTTTTCATTACATCACACTGTAATCCTTAGCACTTAGGAAAGTGCTTTGTAAACAGTAGGTATTTAATAAATGTTTGTTGAATACAATTATAGAAGTTTCATGTAAAGACTCATGGAATCACAAAATTTGAGAGTTGGTAGACCAACCCACAGTTTAATACATATCTCAGAGAGATTCCTCCTGTCACATACCTGACACATGTAGTTCCTACTAGATGACCTTCAAGGAGAGAGAATCCACCATCTCTTGAAGTAGAACATTCCACTTTTGTACAGCTCTAATTGTTAGGAACTTCTTCCTTATATCAAACCTAAATTGACCTATTTGCCATTTATACCCATTGTTCCTAGTTTGGGGTCAAGGAGAGCAAGTCCATGTATTGGCTCTTCCACATGAGAGCCCTAAAAATTCTTAAAAACAGCTATGTTTTCTCTGGGTCTCCTTTTCTCTAGGCTTAACATAACCATCTTGAACCAAACCTTATAAGAAATGGACTCAAGGTCCTCAGAAACTACCTCCAATTTATCTTGTTTATATCTTATTTATACATAATGGTCTGCATGGTGTTTCCCCATTATACCATGAGCTCCTTGAGATCATGGACAATGAGTTTGCGACTGGTTTTTTTTTGTGCATTTCTATGTATCCCAGTCCTTAACACATTGTCTGCCACATAGTAGGCACTTACTAAATATTTGTTGACTAGATTTGACTTGGTTTGTCTATCTTGGTTGATCTCTAGACATTCTCCAGCTATTTATCAATATTTTTCTTAAATCGTGATACCAAGAACCTTTCAAGATACTCCAGATATAGTCTGGGCAGAGTACAGAGGGGCTATCACTTCTTACTTCTAGAAACTATGCCACTCTCAGTTCAGCCCAAGAAGGAATTAGATTTTTCAGTTGTCCCATCATACTACTGATTCATATTGACCTTGAAGTCAACTGAAACCTCTAGCTCCTTTCCAGAACAACTATTGTCCCACAGTGTCTCCTTCCCCAATCCCGTATTTGTAAAGTTGGCTTTTTGAATTAAAGATAAGACTTCACATTTTTCCCTAATGAGTTTCATCTTATTAGATTCAGCCCAATGCCCTAGCTCTTCAAGACCTTTTTGTATCCTGACTCTTTAATCTAAGTGTGATAGCTATCCTCAGTTTAATCAGCAAATTTGTGGATTTATAAATCAGGTCTGTAAATGTTTTGAACATGTCATCTAAGCCTTTATCCAGGTAATAATACAAACGCATCACCTATTGTACTTTTTATTCTGCTTAGACACATGAAAGACCAATTATTGTTCCTTTTCAGGGAAAAATGTTGGTGCCTGGAACCATAGAGATGTAGAGCTCATGAAACTTCCTCATATATTAATTGACTTCCACAGAGGTGAGTATACCCTGGATAATATGATTGTTATTATAATATAAATATTTATAAATATAAATATTTAAAAGAGATAAAATAAATAAAGATAAAAGCATAGTCAATGACATACCATCTGTATTCTCCAGGACAGTGCTGTGTTTCACAAAGGCAATATCTCCTTTATTCTCAGCCAGACACCTAGAGAAAAAGAAGAGAAGAGAGGACAGGAGAGGAAAGGGAAGGGAGCAGAAGGGAAATGAGGGGAAGAGAGGAGAGAGAGGAGATGAGAAGATCAGGTAAAAGAGGGAGAGAGAATCTTTCCTTGAAGGCATTTCATTTTAGGGTCATACACCTTTTATTTAAGGAAACTGTTTTACCTATGCAATGCTTTCCATCTTCTCATCAATAATAATAACTTATAATCCATGACTGTCACCAAAAATAAAGATTAAAAAGAAAAAGTTTCCATTAAGTTTTTTGGGTTAAGAAAATATTTCTAGCAGCAGGCCCAGAAGGCATGGCTGGCAGAGGCAGGCCAGGAAGGGTCCTAATCAACTCGGAGGGCAAGTCATCCCACCAGCCACAAGGGCCACTACCAGGCCTATCACCAAAGGGCTGGGACTGGAAAGAGCAAGGTAAGAACCACATACAGGGTCCCCTGTCCCGGACAGCAAATACTCCTGGGGCTACCACTTCATAGCCCAGAAATTTAAAAAAAAAAGCCCCTATCAGGACCTCCAAAGACCAGGATGACAGAGTGAACCTTACCTGCTCCAACCTCCACCTCTAACCCTGAAAACATAGTAACTATTGCCCCAGGGCAAAATCCTCTACAGTAAAGGCTTGGGATCCTTAGAGGAAGGGCATGGTTAAGGCCCTGCCTCAAAATGGGTAGAAAGCAGACTACAAAGACTCTGGAGTTCTACTATCCTCAGAGGGAAGAAACCAAACTCAGAGGGAGACAATGTGGACTCCACACCCACAGCTGAAACATCAACAGGGAAAGGGTCCCAAGTACAGAAAGCTCTCCTAGATGAGATCAAAAGGAACTTTGAAAACAAAATGAGAGAGATAGAAGACAAAATGAATAATTTTCTCAAAACCAAAACTGCAGAATTAGAAAAACAATATAATGAAGAAAACATCTCTCTAAAAAGAAAAGTGTATGATATGGAAAAGGAGCTCCAAAAATTAACCAAGGAAAATGATTTGCTAAAACTAGAATCAACCAAATTGAAACAAATAACTCTATGAGGAGCCAAGAATTAGTCAAACAAAATAACAAGAACGAAAAATTAGAAAAAGAGGTAAAATACCTCAATGGAAAAATAACTGACCTGGAAAACAGATCCAGGAGAGATAATCTGAGAATCATAGGCCTACCAGAAAATCATGATTTAAGGAAAATTGCCCTGAGATACTAGAACTTGAGGGTAAAATAGAAATCGAGAGCATGCACCAGACACCTGCTGAAAGAGATCCCAAACTGAAAAGTCCTCAAAATGTTGTGGCCAAACTCCAGAACTACCAGATAAAAGAGAAAATACTTCAAGGGGCCAGAAAGAAACAATTCAAATATCAGGGGTCCACAGTGAGGATCTCATGGGATTTGGCAGCCTCGACACTGAAAGATTGGAGGCAGTGGAATACAATTTTCCGGAAGGCAAAAGAGCTTGGCTTACAACCAAGGATCACATACCCAGAGAGACTGAGCATATTCTTCCAGGCAAAGAGATGGTCATTCAACGCTTTAACAGAGTTCCAGACCTTCCTGATAAAAAAGCCAGAACTCAATGGAAAATTCAACCTCCAGTTATGAGATGCAACAGTGACGTAGAAAGGTAAACAAGGAAAACACACACACGCACACACACACCCTGCTATTTGATAAGAGCAAACTGGTTATAGACAAGTAGAGGGTATGAGTATAAAATACACAAAATGATGATTTAAAAAAATCTTATTAAGGGCTACAAAGGGACTGCAATGGAAGAAGAGGAATGAATGAAGTAGAAAAGGGGAAATTATGCCACACAAAGAGGCATAAAAACAGTATAGCAGAGGAAAAGAAGGGAGGGAGGTGAGAATCATATGAGATTTTCCTTCATTGGTTCTGGTGCAAGGAGTTAAGCAACCAATTAAGCATAGGACTCTATGGAGAAGAAATGCAAAAAGTATCATTTTAGAGGGAAAGAAGGGAGGGAGAGGAGTTTCACATGAGATTTGTTCCCGTCACTCTTGGTATGAAGAAGTAACATACTTCATTAAGTACAAAAATATCCTACAGGCAGTAGGAGGGGGAAAGTGCTATGAAATGCGGGGGGTGATTAGTGGGAAGGGAAGAAGTAAGGGGAAAGGGGAGGAAAAGGGAGGGGGGCTGATAAGGGAATACTGAGGGAGGCGGTGGTCAAAAGGAAAACTATTAAGGGTGGAAGGGAGAAGGGGGAAAAATAAGAGCATTAACAGGGGAGGGAATAGGATGGAGGGAAAGAAACAGATAACAATCATAACTGTAAATGTGAATGGGATGAACTCTCATAAAACAGAGACGGATAGCAGAATGGATTAGAAATCATAATCCTACAATATGCTGTTTACAAAAAACACATCTGAAACAGAGGGATACACACAGGGTAAAGGTAAAAGGCTGGAGTAAAATATATCATTCCTCAGCTAAAGTTAAAAAAGCAGGGGTAGCAATCCTTATCTTAGATAGAGCAAAAGAAAAAATTGACCTAATTAAAAGAGATAAGGAAGAAAATTATTGAGAATGAAGCAATATCATTACTTAACATATATGCACCAAGTGGTATAGCATCCAAATTCCTAGAGGAGAAGGTAAAGAAATAAGAGGAAGAAATAGATAGCAAAACTATACTAGTTGGAGACCTTAATCTCCCCTTCTCTGAACTTGATCAATCTAACCTCAAAATAAACAAGAAAGAAGTTAAGGAGGTGAACAGGATTTTAGAGAGGATAGGTATGAGAGATCTCTGGAGAAAACTGAATGGGGATAAAAAGGAATATACTTTCTTCTCAGCAATTCATGGCACATACTCAAAAATTGACCATGCTCTAGGGCATAAAAACCTCACAATTCTATGCAGTAAGGCAGAAATATTAAATGCATCCTTTTCAGATCATGATGCAATAAAAATTATATGCAATAAAAAGGCATAGAAAGACAGACTAAAAACTAATTGGAAATTAAACAATTTAATCCTAAAGAATGAGTGGGTCAAACAAGAAATTATAGAAACAATCAGTAATTTCATTCAAGAGAATGATAATAATGAGACAACATACCAAAATTTGTGGGATGCATTAAAGGCAGTTGTTAGGGGAAGTTATATATATACCTGAGTGCATACATGATTAAATTAGAGAAAAGGGAGGTCAACGAATTGGGCATGCAATTGAAAAACCTAGAAAAAGAACAAATTCAAAATCCCCAATTAAATACTCAATTACAAATATTGAAAACCAAAGGAGAGATTAATAAAATTGAAATTAAGAAGACTAATGGATTAATAAAACTAAGAGCTGGTTTTATCAAAAAACCAACAAAATTGAAAGACCCTTAGTCAATATGATAAAAAAGAAGAAAACCAAATTATGAGTATCAAAAATGAAAAGGGTGAATCTACCTCCAATGAAGAGGAAATCAAAACAATAATTAGGAATTATTTTTCCCAATTGTATGCACATAAATTTGACAATCTTTGGGAAATGGATGAATATTTACAAAAATACAAGTTGCCCAGATTAACTGAAGAGGAAGTAAATTACTTAAATAACCCCATCTCAGAAAAAGAAATTGAACAAGCCATCAGTTACCTCCCTAGGAAAAATCTCCAGGGCCAGATGGATTTACTAGTGAATTCTATCAAACATTTAAAGAACAATTGATTCCAATACTCTACAAACTATTTGGGAAAATTAGTGAAGAAGGAGTCGACCAAATTCTTTTTATGACACAAATATGGTACTGAAACCTAAATCAGGAAGAGATAAAACAGAGAAAGAAAATTATAGACCAATATCCCTCATTAATAGAGATACAAAAATTCTAAATAAAATACTAGCAAAAAGACTACAGCAACTTATCTCAAGAATAATACACTTTGATAAGGTAGGATTTATTGCAGGAATGCAAGGATTGTTTAATATTAGGAAAACTGTCAGCATAATTGATCATATCAACAATAAAACTAGCAGAAACCACATGATCATCTCAATAGATGCAGAAAAGGCTTTTGACAAAATACAACATCCATTCCTATTAAAAACAGGAATAAATGGAGTGTTCCTCAAAATAATAGGTAGCATCTATTTAAAGCCCTCAGCAAGTATTATATGTAATGGGGAGAAGCTAGAAGCATTTCCCATAAGATCAGGGGTGAAAAAAGGGTGTCCACTATCACCCCTCTTATTCAATCTGGTACTAGAAATGTTAACAATAGCAATTAGAGAAGAAAAAGAAATGAAATGAATCAAATTAGGCAAAGAAGAGACCAAGCTATCACTCTTTGCAGATGATATGATGATATACTTAGAGAATCCTAGAGAATCAAGTAAAAAACTACTTGAGACAATAAATAAATTTGGCAAAGTTGCAGGATCTAATAAACCCCCATAAATCCTCGGCATTCCTATATCTTTCCAATGAAATTGAACAGTAAGAGATAGAAAGAGAAATCCCATTTAAAGTTACTGTAGACATTATAAAATATTTGGGAATGTACCTGCCAAAACAAACACAGGACCTGTATGACCACAACTACAAAACACTTTTCACAAAAAATAAAGTCAGATCTAACTAATTGGAAAAATATCAATTGCTCGTGGCTGGGTCGAGCTAATATAATAAAAATGACAATTTTATCTAAATTAAATTATATATTTAGTGCCATACCAATTAATTTACCAAAAAAACTTTACAGAGCTAGAAAAAATAGTAACAAAATTCATTTGGAAGAATAAACGGTCCAGAATATCAAGGGAATTAATGAAAAGAAATGCTAGGGAAGATGGACTAGCTATACCAGATTTAATCTGTTGCAGTCATCAAAACTACTTGGTACTGGCTGAGGAATAGAGGAGTGGATCAATGGAATAGTTTAGGCACACGAGATTCAGAAGTCAACGACTATAGTAATCTATTGTTTGATAAACCCCAAGACCCTAGTTTTGGGGATAAGAATTCACTATTTGACAAAAATTGCTGAGAAAACTGGAATATAGTATGGCAGAAACTGGGCATAGACCATTATCTAACACCATATACCAAAATCAAGTCTAAATAGGTGCATGATCTAGGTATAAAGGTTGATACTGTAAGCAGTTACGGAAAACAAGGAATAGTTTACCTGTCAGATTTGTGGAGAGGGAAAGAGTTTATGACTAAACAAGAATTTGAGAACATTATAAAATGCAAAATGGATAATTTTGACTACATGAAATTGAAAAGCTTCTGTACAAAGCCAATGTAACCAAGATTAAGAAGGAGGTGGTAAATTGGGAAAGAATCTTTACAACCTATGTCTCTGACAAAGGACTCATTTCTAAAATATAGAGAATTGAGTCAAATTTATAAGAATACAAGTCATTCCCCAATTGATAAATGGTCAAAGGATATGAACAGGCAATTTTCAGAGAAAAAATTAAAGATATCTATAAGCACATGAAGAAATGCTCTGAATCACTATTGATCAGAGAAATGCAAATCAAAACAACTCTGAGGTACCACATCTCACCAGTCAGATTGGCTAATATGACAAAACAGGAAGATGACAAATGCTGGAGAGGATGTGGGCAAATTGGAACACTAATGCATTGCTGGTGGAGTTGTGAACTGATCCAGCCTTTCTGGAGAGAAATCTAGAATTATGCCCAAAGGGCTATAAATACTTTCATATCCTTTGACCCAGAAATACCACTCCTAGGGTTATATACCAAAGAGATCATAGAAGTGGGAGGAAGACCCATATGTACAAAAATGTTTATAGAAGCTCTTTTTGTGGTGGCAAAGAATTGGAAATTAAGGGGGTGCCCATCAATTGGGGAATGGCTGAACAAGTTGTGGTATATGCATGTTATGGAATACTATTGTGCTATAAGAAACTAGGAGCAGGTGGACTTCATATTTACCTGGAGAGGCTTATACGAACTGATGCTGAGTGAGAAGAGTAGAACCAGGGGAAATTTGTACACAATTACAGACACAACATATGTGTGATGACCAACTTTGATAGACTGGACTCTTCTCAGCAATGCAGTGATATCAGTCAATCCCAAAAGATTCATGATGGAGAGAAATGTGTGCATCCAGAGAAAGAACTAGAAAGAACTGAGTTTATATCCAGATGGAAGCAAAATACCTGATCTTTTTCTTTTTCTTGTTTGGTTTTATGTTCTCTTTACATTTTTCATTCCATCTGATACAATCCATCTTTTAACCTGACTAATGTCTAATGTGAAAGTATTTACAGATCCTATACTTGACTATATGCCACCATGGGGGAGGGAGGGAGGAGAGCAAAGGGGACAAAATGTGAAACTCAAGGAATTATGGAATTGAATCCTGTAAACTAAAAGTAAACAAACAAATTAAATTTAAGAAAAAAAAGAAAAGTAAAGAGAAGATGAGGAAATAGGAGAGAGAAAAAAGCAGGTGCCATTTCTGGCAATACTATGTCAAAAGTGTTTATCACAGTACCTAGCTAGGTCCTGCAGATAGTAGGTGCTGAATGAATGCTTAACTCACAAAAGCTAGCATTCATATAAAAAAAAAGAAAATATTTCTAAATTTTTTGCCTTGTCAGAAACTTTAACTTAAACAAAACTTTGGGGCTTATATTTGGTTTTTATATTGAAATATTTAAAAAAAAATATTGAAAATGTATTACCAATGACACACTTCAATAGTTCAGCATAAGCATGATTTCATTATGAGAGCTCCCTCCAACACTGTAGAGAACAACTTAAGCATAAGCTTTTTTATCCTATGCAACATTTGTCCATGGTCCTTCTATAAATTCTTCACCAGGGCCTCTGGTCTGAAGACCTTCCTCTTGATTTCTTAACATTACATGGAGAAAAATGTCATCAAGTAATCCATTATTCTTCACTCTTGTATTTGCTTGGTCCACCTATTTTCCACCCATATGTCTCCTAGATGATATCTTTTATGCCTCTTCTTGTATGCCATTCATCATTCATAATTTGCTCTAGCTTATTTTTTTCTCCATTGTCCTTTAGATAATTTACAATTTTGATTCCACAGACATGATATAATTCCATGACTCATAGTCACAGAGTATGCCCAGGAGAGCTCTGAGACCATAAAAATGTGGGATTTTGTTTCAAAAAGAAGGTTTTTTTGGGGGGGAGAAGGGGCAGGGGTTATAAAAAATGCTGCACAATTTCCCAAATATAGTCTAGCCTCTCTTTTTCTCTCAAATTCTGTTTACATTTGTTAATATCACTAATGGTAACTGGAAGGCTAAAGGCATATTGTCTGGTTGGTTTATACAATGTGATAGAGTTTGAGGGAAAAATAGATAACTTAATTTGTAGAGATTTCCATCAGCATTCCTGTTCCTGAACAATAGCTCTATGAGGGATGAAATGACATCATTCCTTCCTCTATTATTACTTTCTCAGTCCCCTTAGAAATGATCTTGAGACATAGTTTTAATTTTTTTTCTTCTGACAAATGCAGATTATATTAGGATCTGTTTTCTGCCATTCTGTTCATTTAAAATAGTTATTCAATGGCATATTCGCACATAGTGTGGTAGCCAGAACTCAAAAATATGACCCAAAAAGAGTGAGAGCTTCTCATTAGTCAAATAAAATAAAATTATATTCTTTATAGTTTTAGTGTTGGTTCTGTTTTGATAGCTTCCAGTTTTTTTGGGTGAAGGAACATTCATAAGGTATTCTAAAAGCCAAAAATGGAATGTTATTCCATGAAATATTGTTTGTTTGTGCATAACTATATGTTAGTGCTTAGTTTTTGTTTTCCCTCTTGTTTTCTCTATACTATATTTTCTTTGCCTCAATATCTCTGTCTGTCCCTCCATGAATTTTGCTCTTTCCATCTCTCTTCCCATCCCTATTTCTTAACTGACCATCACATTGAACTGAAGTTATTTTAATTATTTATTCTATTAATTACAATAAAGGCACATCATTTTGTGAACGTTTTCTGTTCTTAATTTTAAAGGTGATGGCTAGGATGTTTAATATTTCTCTCTTAAAAATGACACTGAATGTGTTGGCTTATTACTTATATGTGACCTTCAATGGATTTTTCCTGTGGTTTAGTGGGCTTCAACTGGGAGGCAGTAAGCCATAGTCAACAGAACCCTGGACTTGGAGTTAGGAAGACATGATTCAAATTTCACTTTAAATACTTGATAGCTAGTTGTGTGACCCTGGGCAAGTCATTTAACCTTTCTTAACCTCAGTTTCCTCATCTATAAAATGAAAGAGTTGAACTACATGCCTTCTAATTTTCCTTCGAGCTTTAAATATGTGATCCTATAATTTTAAAAAAGTCCCCTCCATTTTGGAATGAAGATAAAAGCTTCTATTGAAAGCTACATCTACCTTGAGAGGGACATAGCATGTTAAGAGGTTGGTACTGATTCCTCTACATTGTGGTGCAGGCTTCCTGAAGTTGGAATAACAGCAAGAAAAATGAGATAATTATTGGAAATGTGCCAAGAATATAAGGGATAGAAACTGGTGGTAGTGGTGATGTGAATAGGATTTGATTTAGCAGAGTCATTGTAGCATCATGGATATGGAGTTCATCTCAACTACAAGAAGACCACTGACTCATACTGGCAGTGTAACCTTGGGAGAAGTCACTTGAATTTTCAGTGCTCTAGATCAGTTGTTTCAACTTCTGGTAGAAATAGATCCTTGCAGGCTATATATTGACTTTAAAAACCACAAGTTGACATTACATGTTTTATTGTTTTTAATTTATTTTATTAAACATTTCCCAATTACACCTAAATCTGGTTCCAGTTGCATATAATTATATGCTACAAGTTTGATGCCTCTCCTCTCGAAAACTCTTTAACACTAGAAGGTGTTGACTTGCATTGGCAGAGTTTCCTCACCTAGAAGTTCCCTATTCTAATGAAATTACAGTGTTAGGGTTTAAGCAGAGGGCTAGGAACCAGAAGTATTCCATCCTGCTGAGTTTAGATCATGTAGAATAGAGGAAACCCATTGCTTTTCTTCAGACAACTCTTTATCACTCATTTCTTAGGATGAAGGTATAGCTGTCTGTCTACTGACCTAGTAAAATGAACTGCCTTCAAGGAAGGGAAATAAATAACTCTTTATCTGAACACTGATTTTCTCTGTCATACTTACCTGAAAGCCCCTGTGTAGCCATAATATTTCTCTTTGCTGTTGGCAGCACACTTGTTCAAATCCCCTGTCTCTGGATTGCCAACACATAAGGCACAGAGGCTAGAATTAACATGAGCACCAGGAGCACAGGATTCACTGAAGTATTTATCTGCACAGAGCAAAGACAGTTGTTCTACCAGAATTAATATAGAAGGCCTGCTCTTTACAAGCATGAAGGGGGTGATCAGAACGTTCCTTGATCACTTTAGTGCAAATCAACCCAGTTAGATTATAGTATATGAGCCTTAGTTTAGAGGCACCTGAGAGACCCTTGCCCATGGAGTGTAAGCATGCCCACTGATACCAACAGAAATTACACAGGAGTCTCTAGATGACAGTATGACAGTTTGCCCAAGACTCAGAATGGACAGGTTTTGAAGGAGCTGTCCTTGGTTCTGATCTATAAGATATGCTAAGGACCAACTTGTTCTCTCTCTCTCTCTCTCTCTCTCTCTCTCTCTCTCTCTCTCTCTCTCTCTCTCTCTCTCTCTCTCTGTCTCTCTCTGTCTCTCTCTCTCTGTCTCTCTGTCTCTCTCTCTCTCTCTGTCTCTCTCTCTCTCTCTGTCTCTCTCTCTTTCTCTCTTCTCTGTCTGTCTCTCATTACAGACCAATAAGGAGCAGAACAGATCTGCATTATGGGAGTGGGAGAGACTCTATATGTGCAGTTTCTTTACTCCAAGGCCCCAAGCACTTAATGTCAATTTGAAGAATCCATCTCCAGACTCTGCCTTTGTACTGCCTATCCATCATACCTGAAATACTCTCCTTCCTCTTTCTAACTCCCAACTTTCATAGTTCAAATCCTTTCTGCAGGAGATCTTCTCTCAGTTTTTCCCACCCTCACCCTTACCCCTGCTTGTATCTTCCTCTGAGATGAAATGTCCCACATAGCATTATCCTAGATTCTAATTTTCTAGCCAGAGAAAAGAGATTACTTGCATAGCATCAACTTTGGGAGATGTTTCCTAGGTAAACTCAATTTTAAGACTTCCCAAATTTAAGGTTTCCCAAAATTTCAAGAGTTGAGGGATTAGACCTTCTAGATCAGGGGTTATTAACCTGGAGTGCATGGACCCCTTAGGGGTCTGTAAACTTGGATGGGAATTTATTTTCACTAAACTTTGGTTTCCTTTGTAATCCCATATGTTTTTATTTGATGCATGGAAAAGTTATTTGACAAAGCTTCCCTCTATAGGCTTCACCAAACTGATAAAGGATTGCATGACAGGAATAAAAAGGTTAAGAACCTCTAGATAAGAGGGATGCAGTGTGTTTATTAGGGAAGGAAGACACAGGGTAGAGTTCCTAAAGCTCAGGCCTGCCTTGTGACTGCTAAGGCCTGTCACAGCCTCAAAAACAGTTAGGAAAAGAGGGGAAAAAAGAAAAAAAATTTAGAAAACAAAAAAGGAAAAATGTGCAGGGCTTCTCTCCTCAAAAGGGAAATTTAATCCTCATCAACTAATCATGTTGTGTTACCTGCATCCTCTCCACAAAGTACCAGTGAGCACATCTATGCTCCATGGGAGGATGCCTCTCCACTGTCCCCAAAGGTCAATTTCATTCTGTTAAGTGGAGAACTCATCAAATTGATCTGGAACTTCCTTGATCATCCCCTACTCCTCCCACCGTGTTACAAACTTCTGTATTAATATGCACAATTGCTTAAATTAAGTAGGGGCATATGGTCATAATATCAGAATCTGAAATAAATTTGAGGTTTATAAAGAAACTTCACAAAGTCTATGGGCAAGGAAAATAACTATCAGCAGATGTTTAAAAAAACACCAAAAGATTTGAGTCTCCTATATATAGAAAGAAGCTTACAAACTCCCACAGTCACCCAAGTTCTTTGGTGATTTCTTTTCCCTCTTCAGAGGGAGTCTCTTTGTGTATATTTTAACCTGATTTCACCTGTATAAAAATGTTTTGCATGCTTGGGAGCAATGTGATTTTACCAAGGTTTGCATACTCTACCCTGTTCCTATTCCGACCCCTAGAAAGCCTTGTTCTTATTTCTCGCAGACAACTTTCTTACCAAATTCACAGGAATTGGTTTGATTGTATATCAGGCCCATAGGAATGTTCCAACCAGCCATTCTGTCCATGGCTGTGTGACAGGACTTTTTGCCTTGCAGAGAGCCCCACTTGAGTTCAGCATCTGATTTCCTGACAACTGCCACAGCATAATAGCCTTGCAAAACACATAGAAAAGCAAACATTAATGCAGGGGCAGGAGGAGTCCTTGATTTAGGCATTTCATCAGGTGCAATTGGTTTCTGCCCACCCAAGTCTTCTCACCCTGGGGGGTATGTAAGAAGGTCTCCCCAAACTCCCACATATCTCCCCTCCCTTTATAGTCTCACTCCCTTTTCAGAAGAAGAAACTGAGGATCCTAGAGTTCAATTGATCCGCCCAAGGTCATACAGCTCTTAAACTCAGTGTAAGAGAATGCTTCTCTATAGTTAGACACACACACACACACACACACACACACACACACACACACACACGGCATGGGCTGCCCTGAGAGGTGGTTGGTTTCCCCTCCATGGAATTCCAGCCAGAAATGAATGGCTACTTGTTGAGTAACTTGTAGGTGATTTTTGCTCAGATAATCAACAGATTGTTTTTCAGGCAGGCCTTTCCCCCATATTATAATGCCACTCATTTTAGGCTTTCAAAGTCTTATTTTATGGCCTTCATTTTTTGAAACACATGGAACAAAAATTATCATCTATTTTTCTTAAGTTGCTACATACTTAAGGTATTCATAGGTTTCTCCTCCTCTAGACCATTTCCTAACAGAATTTTTACTGAGCTACAGCTACAGCTGAGCTCTGTGATGTATATAGACTTACTCCAGCAATAGATGGCACTCACTATGGGCATATGTATCACTAAAGCACCTGACACTTTCAAACCATTTTGAAACTATTTGGATTTGCTTTTGAATTGCTAAAATGAAGAAACTGAGTTCAATAATCTCAGACATCCCTTCCAGATTTTATCTCTTTCTTGCTTGGAATACCCTAATAGTCTCCCATTCAGATCTCTCTCCTTTTTTTATTTATTTCTTTTGGGGGAACCAAACAGGGTTAAGTGACTTGTCCAGATTCATATAGCTAGTAAGTGTCTGAGGTCAAACTTGAACTGAGGTCTTCCTGACTCCAGGGCCAATTGCTCTATCCACTGCACCACCTCGCTGCCCCAATCCTTTTCCCATACAGTTACCAAAGTAATTTTCCTAAAGCATAAGTTTTCTCACATCACTACTCAATAAACTTCAGTGACTCCCTATACCTCTGAAGTTAAATACAAACTACTCTGACCATGTCATCCCCTTACTCAATAAATTGTCATTATTTTTAAGGTTAAATATAAAAACCTTCTACTTGGTGTTCCAAGCCCTTCATAACCTGCCCCCCACCAATTCCTTTCTAGTCTTCTTATAGCTTATATCTCTCCCCCAACATACTCTGGGATGCAGTTACTCCGGCCCCAAACAAGATACTGCATCTCCTGACTCTGGTCATTTTCACTGACTGTCCCCTATACCTAGAATGTTCTCCCCTCTCATCTCTGCCTTCTCTCTACCCTGGCTTCCTTCAGATCCCAGCTAAAATCCTGCCCTCTGCCAGATGCCTTTCATGATTCCCTCTTAATTCTAGTGCCTTCCCCCATTGATTATTTCAATTTGTCCTTTATATAGCTTGTTTATTCATATTCACCCCCAACTTAGACTATGAACTCCTTGAAAGCAGCCATTATATTTTTCCTTTCTTTGTATGCACGGTGCTTATTTCACTACTTGGCACATAGTAGGTACTTTCTGTGCTTTCTTTTCAGTTTCAAGTCTTGTAATCACCTCTATCTCTCACTTAGTTAAGAGTACCAATAGCTGTGAGAGGCATATGATCTGCTTCTTTTCTAATTTTTTAAAAGTAATATGATCTGGGGTGGCTACATGGTGCAGCAAATAGAGCACTGGCCTTGGAGTCAGGAGAACCTGAGTTCAAATTCATCCTCAGACACTTAACGCTTACTAGCCGTGTGACCTTGGGCAAATCACTTAGCCCCAATTGCCCTACCTTCCCCCTCCAAAAAGCAAAAAAAAAAAAATGAAGGGGAGGAAGAAAGAAAAATTTAACATTTGGTAATAATAGCTAATATTTACAAATAATATGATCTTTAATATTAAGCTCATTTATTAATATAGCATTACATTTATATAGCACCTACTATGGGCCAGGCACTGAGTCAAGTGCCTTACAATTATTTCCTCATTTGATCCTCATAACAACCCTATAAAGTAGGTGCTAATATTATCCTTGTTTTACAAGTGAGGAAACTGAGGAAAGCAGAGATGAAGTGAATTGCTCAGGGTCACATAACTGACAAGTGTCTCAGGTCAAATTTGAACTCAGGTCTTCCTGAATCCAAGTTCGGCACTCTATCCACTGCACTATCTAGCCTCCTCTAGTAAGTGCTTAATAAGTGTTAATTAACTGTTTTGAATTTGAAGCCCTTCACAACCTGATTCCAAGCTACCCTTCTAGCTTTATTATGCAATATTGCCCTTTACACACTATACAATCCAGCCAAAATGGTCTTCTTACTCTTCTTTTTCTTCCTGTTTATGCCCGTACCTGGAATGCTCTCCCTCCTCACCTTTGCTTCTTAGAGTCCCTAGTTTCCTTCAAAGCTCAGTTCAAGCATAGCCTTCTTAATGAGACCTTTACTGATGCCTCCATCTCATAGTGCCTTCTCTCAAATTATTTTGCATTTATTTTCTTATCTATTTTCTATTAGAAGCAGCTGCAGACTGAGGAACCAGGAAGACCTGCGTTCAAATGCTGCCTTTGACACATACTAGCTAGATGAGTGTGGGCAAATTATAAAACTTCTCAGGATTCTAGGCCACGGCTGCTTAAACTTTCTACTTGCAGTCCCTTCAGTGCTGCCTAGACAGTTCTCTAAATTAAAACATTAAGTTTCATAGAAGGTGCCAGCTTACATTGGTAGGGGGAGTTTTCTCATGTCAGGGTGAACACTGACTTTATCGGTGATAACACTGATTAGATTCACATATTTTTAATATGCTCATTTATGTACATTTCTTTCTCCCCCAGTAAAATGTAAGCCCCTTGAGGGCAAAGACAGTTTCATTTTTGTCTTTGTAGCCCTAAGACCTGGAACACAATAGATGCTTAATAAATACTTTTTAAAATTGATCTGTTGATCATTGACGGAACTAGTATGACAAAGATCACCAGGAGATCTAGGAATCATTATGATTCTACCACTAATTCACTGTATGACCGCAAGAAAATCATGTGGCCTTTTTGTGCCTCTATGTCCTTATCTGTGAAATGAGGCTACATTTTGAAGTGACTCCTATTTAGGAAAGGAGTATTGAGCAGATGAAGCTCAAGGACCCTTCCGATGGAAATTCTGGGATTCTTGAAGATCCCTTACATATTTAATGCTCTAATAAATGAGTGTCATAAGGTGTTTCTCCCCTCGGGATCCTCCCTCCAACGAATAGCACTGGGTGTTTCAGAGATGTTAAAACAAAAAAAAAGAAAATGTGATGGCTACATGTGTAAGAGCTTTAAGTGGTGAAGTATTGCATTGTCTGTCAGATTTTGTTATTATTAGCATATAGTATTATATTATATTATAGTATTATATTAGTATAAGCATAGGGAAACTTGTATCTTTTCCTTCAATACATATTCCATTCAACAGTCATTTATTTAGTTATTTTTGGTTCTGACCTCTGATGCCATCTTTGTAAGGAACTTTTCAATGAGGAAACTCCCTCATCAGTAGAGATGTGCAGCAGCTCTTCTGTGACTTGAGACTCAGAATTTACTAGACATTGAGACATCCCTATGTGTCAGACATTGAACTTGTACCCAGTTGTCCTGACTCTGAAACCAGCTCTTTATTAACCACACCATGCTGCTTCTTCATCATGCAAGCACCTACTATGTGCTAGTAGACTGACAAGGTGGCACAGTGGATAGAGCATAAGGACTGGAGTCAAGAAGATTCATCTGCCTGAGTTCATATCTGATCTTAGACATTTACTAGCTGTGTGACCCTGGGCAAGTCACTTAACCCTATTGGCTTTCATTTCTTCATCTGTCAAATGAGCTGGAGAAGGAAATAGCAAGCTGCTCTAGTATCTCTGTCAAGAAAACGGCCACAAGGGGTCACAAAGAGTCAAACTTGACTAGTACAACAACTGTGCTAGTAGACTCTTGGGTTACTATACTAGGTAGGGGGGTCTACAAACTAAAATGAAAATGGCTCCTGTCCTCAAGGAGCTTGCATTCTACATTCTTCCTTTTCCACTACACTCAGAATAATTTATAAGTCTTTAGAGCTGGATATTTCATCTGCACTGCTTGGTTTCATCATGATCAAAATTCAGTTACTTTTAGTAGACTATTCACATGTTCTTGAGTTTAACCTAAGCTAATAATTCATAGTCCCTTACCTGGTGCTATGCCATATCCAGAAACTGACAGCCACAGAAGCAGTTACCCAGTAACCCTTGCACATTTTCACAACTGAACTTGGCTTTCTACAGATTCAATAAATTGAGTTTCTTTACAGCTTTTTTTTTTCCCTCAAGGATCAGAAATTTCTTTCTGATAGGGTACAGGCCCAACCCCAAAACTTTGCCCCTTACACCAAAATAATTGGGCCCCATTTGTTCTTAGGTCCTGGAAACCCCACCTTGAACTTTCTGCTGAAATTCTCCTTGAATTTTTCCACTTAGTCAGGTCTCTAGTGTTTGCCTGAGGCATCAACCCATCCCAGTCAATGGGCCTTTCAATTGTAGCCTAAACCTAATCTCCAGTTTCTGTGTTACCCCTAACCTAGCCCAGTCCTTCATGGTTTGTTACTTCTGGATAGCTCCCCCCCCCACTACTTCCCACCCTTGATCCTGTCTAGACCCCATTTTCCCTTGCCCAAGTGGTCCAGGTCCCTGGCATTCCTGGCCCTTCTCTGTCACCTCCCAGTCATTCCAGACTGCTTGGCCACTCCTAGATCCCTCCCATATAGTCTTTCTGTATATAAGATCCATCTTGTTTCTATTAAGGTACTTAGATTCCTTAAGAGTCTGGCCAATATTATAGATTTTTAGAATCACACCCACCCTCTATCAGCGTTCTAATAAACCTTGTCTTTGACTGAAAGAAGGCTTGGGTAGAATTCATTCAAGGCAGGACCCACATGTCACTATTTGGAGGTCCCAGCACCCTTAAACCTCAACACTTCCACTGTCTGTTACCAATATAGACATACCTTCAATTGGTTGAATGGAGCAAAGAGGCCCTCTCCCATGACTGGAATCCTTAGTCTCTGAAAGTACAAGGATAAAGGAGAGATCCTCTTTCATTAGCATTTACTGAGTTGAGTATCAGGCGTCTTTAGTAATAATTGTTTGATGTCATTATCCATTGATTTTCTACATTTATTTTAGCATAAAGTGAATTTTTAAAAGAATATGATTAAATTCAGTCAATGCTCATTTAGTTATTATCTGATCATGCAACTTGTGGATAACCCAGGCTTTTTTGTTTTACTTTTTTCTACCTGTTTTCTTTCTTGTGGCCATTCTATTGCTTGTTAGATCCTCCCTCCCCTGGAGAATAGGCAGGGGAAGAGAGAAGAACTGAAACTTCCTCCTTGGTATGATGAAAGAAATTTAAAATAAATGACTAAACTAAGATGTTTTTATGATCTCTGAATTTCAAATTGCTTAAGCTTCTCATGATTATTGACCATTCTGTTATGCCTGCCATCCAGGCATTTCAAACCTGTTTAAATAGCCCAATAAAATCTATGTGTTGAAATAATCACTTTTCTATGAACCAGATAGAGTCAGTTACTAAGGGAAGGTCTCAATCAACTTACTGTAATTCTCTGCCAGGACAACCTCCAGACCACATTTGCCAGCCATGTAGATGAATCCTCCATCCAAGCTCATGGCATCAGCTTCTCCTTTCTCCAATGGCAAAGCAAAATTAGAGGAATGAATGGATGGAATAAGCATTTATTAAGAACATGCCACGAGATAGGCACTGTGCAAAGAACTACAAATATTACATCATTTGATCATTAGCAAAGCAACTGGACTGTTTCCCGTCCCATCTTCCTTGAAGTTCTCCATTAGGACAGCTTCATTGTACACAATATATATTGTGACTATTCTGGCAAATGAAGGCCCAAGACTAGGTTTTCTACCAGATGCTATTCAGAGGATCAGCCACATGGGATAGAGATGTAGAAAAATAATAATAATAAAATGACCACTGTCCATATACTGCTTTATATAATACACACATTTACAAAGCATTCCTATGCAGGTTCACTCTTCACAATGAGTTTGTTTTAATTTGTGAGAAAGTGAGCTAAAGGTTTATGGGAACAATACTGTTCTTGCTATTACATTGCAGCTAAGAGTATGGTGATTGACTGGTAAAAGTAAACATAGTGATAGGTGTTTGGGACCTTTTTTTTGGAGAGGACAGACTCACAAGATACCTGTAGAGGGTCCCAGAGTGATAGGAAAGCATGAAGCTACATATTCAACTAATTCCAACTTAGGATCATGTGACCATAGAGTTAGAGCTTAAAGGTCATCAGGTTTAACCCCTTTAGTTTATAGATGAGAAAACTGAGGTCCAGAATCATTAAGTGACATTCTGAAGTCCACACAAGTGGTAAGAGACAGAGTTAGGATTCTAAGCCAGGTCCTCTGACTCCAAATACAGCACTCCCTCCCCTGTACCATCCCACCAAGTTAAGTCGGGAACTAGGATTCAGATCCAAGTTCTCTGTCCTTAAGAACCCAAGGATGGAGATGAAATGTCAATATGGCAGCTCTGTACCATAATCTTGTCGATGCACTCTTCTGTGGTTTCTGCCACAACACACTTAATGGTCAAACCACTGACCATACTCCACTCAGAGCACTTGGCCTCTTCATCTTTGCTCATCGCGCACCACCTCACTTTGTGGGATATCAAGGGAGAAGTCTTAGCTAGGACAGAAGCAAGAAAAAGAGGTCAAAGTTTACTTTTCTGTCTGTTCCTTAAGGCAGTAAGAAGAGGAGGGGCTGTACTAATACTTATTTTGAGACTTGCCAGCTTTAAACAGAGGTTGCTATCCAGTAATGGCAGCTGTTTAATTTCCTTTAACAGTGAGACATCCTGAGCACTTTACATCCAGAACTAATTTCCTTCTACTTGTTCCCATTTGTCAGTTAACACACATTTCTTCTGTACCTACTATGTGCCAGACACTGTGCTAACCACTGGGAATACAAAAAAAGGGAAAAATAGTTCCAACCCTCAAGGAATTAAATTTTAATGGAGAAGACGACATGTAAATAACTAGGTAGATACAAGATTTATACAGAAAGGAGTGTGCTGGTGTTTAACAAGTGGGTCTCAAAAAAAGTATTAAGTCCAAAATAAGTTTAATATACATTGTCAATATTTTGTCATTTTACTATCAACATTGTCTCTATCCCTTTCTTAAGTCTAGACAATCAACAACACAAAGAATCAAGATCTGGTTTGCAGATTAACAATCAACTCTCATGAGTTGGTTTAAACTGGCCCCAGGACAACTTTGTGCAGATGGATGGTAATCTGAGAGGGGAAGGGAAGCAGCTGGGGGTATCAGAAAAGGTTTCCTTGCAGAATGTGACATACGAATTAAGTCTTGAAGGAAGCCGGGGAAATGAAGAAACAGAGATGAGATGACAGAACTTTCTAGGCATGGGGGGACAGAAAGTAAAAAGGCACCCTCGTGTAAAGACTCTATGGACCTCCTTGTCCACATCTAGAAAACAAAAGGGTTGTATCTCTTTCTGTCTCTGTCTGTCTGTCTCTCTCCTCATTTGTAAAATGAAAGGGTTGGAACAGATAACATGTAAGATCTTTCCCAGTTCTGAATCTATGGTTCTATGACCTGGGTTCATATATTAACTGTTACTTAATATATGTAGGACCTTGGGCAAGTCACTCAAACTTCCTGGACATCAGTTTCTTCATCTGTAAAATGGGAGGTTGCATGAGATAACTTCTGAAGTTCCTTCCAGGTCTAAGTCAATAAACCCCTGGATTTATATCTAATTTTACTATCTTTCTAATTAATAAATTTTATTCTCTGGATCATACAGCCCAGATTTTCACTATGAACACATCACCAATGTTACCTCAAGATGGTGTCAGCATTAAAACACAACTCACTGATCCTAATATCCTGATTCACTTTGACAAGGCAGATCCACAAAATCCAAAAGTTTTAACAAATAACTCCTTGTGATTGTCTAGAAAAGAGATCTAAAGAAGTGCCCAGAAATGGATTCCTTTCCTATTCAGCAAGACTCAGCAAGAAGTAGAAAGGAATTGAAGGAGAAAGACAAACAAAAATATTAGCAAATCAGAAGATCTAGAGTTGGAATTCAGTCAGTCAGCAAGCACCTACTATGTGCTCAGTGCTAAGCATCCAAAGAAAGGAAAAAGAGAGTCCTTGCTCTCAAGGAGCTCACAGTCTGATGGGCAACACAATATGCAAACACTATATACAAACAAGCTAAGGACAAGAAAACTTGGAGATAATCAACATAGAGAAAGCATTAGAATTAAGGAGAATTAGGGAGGATTTCTTGTAAGATTTTAGCTGGAATTTAAAAGGAAGCCAGGGAAGCCAGGAGGCAGAGATGAGGACAGAGAGCATTCCAAGCCTGGGGGACAGTCAGAGAGAATGCCCAGAGCAGAGAGATGGAGTGTCTTGTTCAAGGAACAGTCAGGAGACCAGTGTCACTGGATTGAAGAGTATGTGCTGGGGAGTAAGGTGTAAGAAGATCAGTAAGTAAGAAGGCATTTAGAAATAATATAGTCCGATGTCATCATTTTGTAGATGAAGAAGCTGAATTGAATGATTTGTCCAAGTTCACATAGGAAAGAACAGAGCCAAGATTCAAACCCAATCTCCTAACCTGGTGCTCTCTCCTCTAGTGGGATGTACTTAGTTGACAAGCAACTTTCCAGATATTTCCTAAGTAAATTGACTGATCTAACTAACACTGATGTGCAATTTGGGGCAAGTCAGTTCCCTGCCCCGAGCTTTCAATTTCCCTACCTAGGAAATGAATGGGGAGGACCAGATGATTGTCACATTCCTTCTAGCTCTGATAATCTAGAATGTTGTATTTCCTCCATGGAGACAGGTTAGCACTGGGAAAGCAGGAGAGATTTTCTGGTCTCCTATGTTAAGGGAGGAAATTTCACAGCAGGAATTTGGAAGGGATGTTCTGAAAACTTTCTCTGTACTTTGTCGATGGACACTGGGTAGTAGGCAGCACAGAAGCACAGCATAGGGTTCTAGACACATGTGCCAGTGTCCTACATTGGTATTGAACAGTCTAATACAAAGCTTCTTAATCTGGGGTCTGTGGATAGATTGCAGGAGGTCTGGAGATTTCTACTGGAAAAAGAAAAATATCCTTATTTTCACTAACCTCTCACCAAAATTTAACATTTCCTCCAATTTTGACATTTTGTTTTAAAGCATTTTGAGGAAGGGTCTCTAGATTTTACCAGAGTGCCAGAGGAGCTCACAACACAACATAGGTAAAGAAGCTGAGTGTGTCTAGTGGTTCACCAGACTCAGATGAAAAGAGAATTATGGTAAGGGAGTAATTGTACTTGTTTGCCAAAAGGTCAAAAAACTGTGAGTCAGGAGTCTGGGAAAACCTGTGGGAAAGAGGTCATTTAAATCTCTGGATGCTAGTTGTTCATTTGTCTGTCTGTCTGTGTACTTATTTATCTGCCTATTCATTCATTCATTTATTAATTTAGGGACATGTTTTGGCACACAAAGTACCATACTCCCCAAAGTATTAAGTACCATACTCCCCAAAGTATTAAGATGTCTCTTAATGCCTGCAGCAAAACTAGGCTTATTAGGGACTGCTCCCATCAGACTGCCCAACTGGCTCTGGCATGGCCTAGAGTCATTGCTTACACATTGTCAGAGTTTTCACAGCCTTCATGTTCTCATAACCCAAGTACTGCTCATGATCCATCCTAGGAGGGAGCCTCAGAAACCTGTTGGTTGAGTCTTTAAACAGCAGATCTTTTCCATGATGGGAACCAAAGAGCTGAAATGTCTCCGATTTTCCCTTGCCAAACCTTTCCTATTCAAGGGAAAAGAGAGCCATGAGTGAAAGCAGATGA
>NW_027187248.1:0-13131 GCF_028583685.1 Petaurus breviceps papuanus
AAGGAAGGAAGGAAGGAAGGAAGGTTAAGAAGCCCTGAGTTAAAAGTTAGGACATAAAGAAAGAGGAAGGAAGGCCTAGTTCCTTATAAATATGCATGAAGAATCAGGACTAACCAGTAACACCTATGTAAGTAAATTTCATAATTCTTCCTTTGATTAATTATATACTCACTGCATGTAGAAAAAAAGTCATTAAAGTACCTAAAACAAGAATTATGAACTATTTCTGAGGAACAAGGAATGAAAAAGGCCTGGGACCTATATGCCAACATTAGTGTTAAGGGGACCTAATCTGGAAAGGAAAAGTGGGGGGCAGGTATAAGTCGGTAAGAGATTGCAGGAAGCCAGTTCTAGTACTCACTGGTGAAAGAGTGTAATGAGGAGGTATAGTAGGCTGAAGGAAGCACAGAAGGGCAAGGACTAAACCCAAATGCATTTCCCAAGTATAAGTGGTAGCAATGAAGGGGAAGATGCAGTTGGAGTTCTCAAAGCTGACTATCACAGTTTTCACAGAGAGAGATAAATGACATCACACTAGGTCTAATTATTCTTAACCCCAAATTCAATCAAGTTTCTATCTCATAGCTTTCCAGCCTTCTAAGAATAAGGTGGGAGCCCCCAGGTGTTGAAAGCACTTAACATTCCATTTGGCAAGACAGAAGAAAATATGACAGGCTATTAAATCTTGTGACCCCATCTTTGGAATGACTCCAAAAAATAATTTATATCTTTACGCATAGACGTGCATATGTGCATGTGAATGTGTGTACACATGCCTCTCACATTTTTTGATAGTATTCCTGTTAAGATCTTAAATAATAGGGCTTTGCTACATAATGCTTGTGGTCTGGAAGTAATCACTTCTCAGGATGCTGACACTTCAGCACTCTTCCTAAGCTAGGAGGCAAATCACTTAAGGAACATTTAAAACAAAATTTGATCCCTGTGTTTTGAATTATGGTGCACAGAGACCAGGACCAAAACAATTCACTGTAAAAAGTAAAAAGCTTGGAGAAGTGCCAGAGCCAAAAGCTTCTTAAAAGTCTTCTCTGACCCAATTGGAATGCCTTTTTCATGTATTTAAAACAATTGTGTGATGACATTGTTTAGCCAATGAGATATATTTATCACCAAATAAATTCCTAGTTAATGGTGATGCAAACCATAAAGATGTGCTTATATGAAACAGAAACCTTCAGCTTGCTAAGTTAACAGAATACCCAGTTTTTGCACACAGTAGATCTTCATTTACCCTGGACTACAAACTGTAAAAAATTCTACAGGGAAAGGAAGACTGGTAAATTACCCCCACTTTTAAAAGACAATAATAAACTTTCCTCCTATTAAGGCTTAATAAATGCATCCAAGGTTAAATGTAGGAAGATTACTAGTGCTGTATAAAATAGTAGCAAAGATGGAAAATGAAAAATGGAATTGAGATTATTTAGTCTGAAGGAAAAATAAAGTCAAAGGTGACAATTACATGACAAATTCCAAGATCATTAATCTTTGGAGAGTTGTGTTTGTTCTTCATTCTTGAAGAGGGCCATGACATCAGGGAGATGATGACATGACTTTCAGTTGACTTGGATTTGAGAGAGTGAAGGCTATGCAAGGTCACCAGCCTCACTTTCTCCTCCAAAGCCATCTGGGTCCAGTGGTCAGATATTCATCAGAACAACTGAAGATGACCCAGGATGCAATGGGAGACTGTTGCCCTTCTAGGCTAAGGTCTTTTCAGGTTCTCATTTTGAGTGAGATAACATCTATTCAGTGAATAGGCCTCTTTAGGTAGTTACTCAAGGGATGACCCAGGTTGAGCGAACACTAATGGAAAATCACTATCAATCTGTAAATTCCGGGGATACAAAAGACAAAAATGAAATAATTACCTTTTGGCCAAGATTGTTTCCTAAAAAGGGCAAAGGTAAAATAATATTTGATTCCAGAATCAATATTAAACCACTGCATGTTATTGAAAAATGACAAGGTCAGGCTTAGACTTTAGAAAAATGACTTTGGCAGCTATATGGAGGATGGATTAGAGAGGGAAGGACTTGAGTGATGGGGAATTAGAGAGGACAGAGGCTGGAGGCAAGGATTGCAATAAAGAAGCTATTGCAATAATGCAAGAAGTGATGATGTACTAAATTTGGGTGATTAATATATGAGAAAAGGTAATATTGGAGAGGATGTAGAAATAACCAGATTTGGCAACTGATTAGATGTGTGGAGTTAGGGAAAGTAAGGAGACAGGGATAATGACAAAATTGTACACTTGGGGTACTGGAAAATAGTAATGTCTTCAGCAGAAATAAGAAAGTTCAGAAGAGGGGTGAATTTGGGGAAACAATAATGAATTCTGTTTTAAGTGTGTTGAGTTTAAGATGCTTATGGGACAGGCAAATAAAAATGTTGACTAGAAGCTCAGGGAAAACATTAGGGATGGATATGTGACACTAGAAGTCATCTGCATAGAGATAATGATTAGACTTTGGGAGCTGATGAAGTCTTCAAATTAAAGTGTACAAAAAAGAGAGAAAGGGGATGAGGATGAAGATGGATAGAATGTGGGGAACGCCCACAGTGAGGGGGGCAGGATATAAACGATGATCCAGCAAAGGAGACTTAGTAGGAGTGGTCAAACAGGTGAGAACAGTATAAAGAAAACCCAGAGAGAAAAGAGCAAGTATTCGGGAGAAGAAGATTATTTGAAATGTCATTATTAAAAATGTCAAAAAAAAAAAAAAAGGGCGGCTAGGTGGCGCAGTGAGTAGAGCGTCGGTCCCGGAGTCAGGAGGACCTGAGTTCAGTTCTGGCCTCAGACACTTAACACCCACACAAAAAAACTAGCCGTGTAACCTTGGGCAAGTTACTTAATCCCAATTGCCCTCCAAAAAGGCAAAAAAAATTTTTTTTTAAATGTCAAAAAAAAATGTCAAGATGGAAGACAGAGAAAAGACCATTCAATATGACAGTTAGAAATCACTGGCACCTCTGAAGAGAGTCAAGGCTAGAGAAGAAATTAAAAATCTGGGAAATTCAAATGTAGCAAAATTAAAACTTTACTTACTATAAAGTTATACGTTTTTTTTGGTCTGTGGTTTTTATTTTTTATTTTTTTTTTTGCTTTTTGGAGGGCAGAAGGTAGGACAATTGGGGTTAAGTGACTTGCCCAAGGTCACATGGCTAGTTTTGTGTTGTCTGAGGCTGGATATGAATTCAGGTCCTCCTGACTCCAGGGCCAGTACTCTATTCACTGCACCACCTAGCTACCCCTATGAAGTTATAGTTGAGCCTTCTTGTTTCATATAAGTACATCTTACAGTTTTCATCATCATTGACTAGGAATTTCCATTGGGATTCATTCTCTAAAGTGGGGCAGCTAAGTAATATGGTAGACTGAATAAGCAGCCTATGTCAGAAAGACCTGAGTTCAAATTTGGTCTTGACTGTGTCATACTGGGCAAGTCTCTTAAACTCTGTCTCTTTTAGTTTCCTCAGCTGTAAAATGAGAATAATAATAATAACATATACCTCCTAGACCAAATGAGATAATATTTGTAAAGCATTAGCTCAATGCCTGGCACATAGTAGGTTCTTAATAAATGCTTCTTTCCTTCTTTCCAAATATTAATGCCTCAGATATTTCTGATTGCAATTGTCATCTTTGACTTTTCTTTTTTTAGACCAGTAGTTGTCAAGGTATGGCTCTCCCCCAAACCCTTTCAGTGGATCTGCAAAGACAAAATTATTTTAAAAATACTTTTAAGATGTTTTTATTTCTAATAGAATATAACCTACATAAACAAAAGCTCTTTAGAGTCCTCGATTCTTTTTAAAGTGTAAAAGGGGTCCTAAGACTAAAAAAAAATTGAGACTGCTGCTGTAGACAAAACAATCCCAATTCCTTTTTTTTTCCTCTTCAGGCTTTGCTACTATTTTGTACAGTACCAATAACTTCACTAAATTTGCCTTTGGCTAAAATTATTAAGCCACAAACAAGAAAAGTTTATTGTTATTGTTTAAGAGTGGGATAATTTGTCAGGCTTCTTTTTCCTACAGAAGTTCTCTGATTTACAGTATGTCTTCCTATTACTCACTGTAAAGTTATACATGAGCTCCTGTTTCAGATAAATGTATCTTATGAATTTCATCACCATGAACTAGGCATTTATTTGGAACCTGGAAGAATGGTGATACCCCCAATAGGAAAAAGGAAGTCTGGAAGAAGCATGAATTGGGGGAAAATGAATAATTACTCTTCCACACTTTCCTAACAAAAAATGAAAAGTATACATGCAAGAAGAAAACATGGCCCAGGAGGGCAGAAATATAACTGAGGTCCTTCTGTCGCAACAGCGAGAGGACTGGGAATGGGGTAGAGGATTTAGAGAGACTATGAGAAGGCTTGAAGAATGGCTGGCAAAACTGCTGTGGGTGCCTCCATGGATTGATTAGAATTGCCATACGGGGCACAAGGACAGTGTATCCATGAAAGGCTAATGGCGGAAAGTTGTAGCGCCCCACGAGGAGTGTGAAGATGGTGGTGGAGTTGTGCTGGAAACAAGCCCAGGCTTGGGAGAGATTCCAGCATTCCACTTAGTTGATTATACATCCATTGGGCTCAAGCCTTTCCCACCTTCAACCCTGGGGAAGTGGATAGAGGGCTTATCTCCTCTTGGGAGACCATTTATCTATATTATACAAGTGCAATACATCCCTGGTAGCAGCAAATTGCAACAGGATTAAAGTTTCCTTCTGAATCCTGTGAGCAAGGGTATTCCTGCTCTTGTGTTGGGGAGAAGATTCCAGTAGTGTGGATAGCACAAAAAAGACACTGAGCTGGGAATGGAGATGATCTATCCAAAGATCATTAGGGAATGACCTGGAAGAAGAATGACGTGTAGCCGTAAATACATTTTCTTCATCATTTACTACAAAATAAAGAGGAGATAGACTTGTTCTTTCCTGTCCCTCCCAGCAGGAGTGTGCTGGTGAATATTTAACAATAGGCTCCCCCCAAAAAGAGGGGGGACTCATGACACACCTTTAAGCTTAATCTGAATTCTTAACATTTTCTCCATGACTTTCTTAAGTCTAGACAATCAACAAAACAAAAAATCAAGTCCTGATTTGGAATCTGCCAATTTATGAGGTGTAAATGTTTATACTGAAAATTTAACAAATCAGTTCATAGGAGTTGGTTCCAGCACACACCTGTCAATTCCTTTTCTTTTTAATAATATTTTTTCCAATTACACAATTTTTAATATTCATTTTTTTAAAATTTGAGTTACATATTTTCTCTCTCTCTACCTTCCCTAAAAAGGTAAACAATTTGATATAGGTTACATATGTGCATTCATGTGAAACATATTTTCATATTAGTTGTTTTGTGAAAGAAACAATAGATCAAAAGAAAAAAAAACACAAAAAGGTATTATATTAAATACCCTTTAAAATTATTTTAAAATAAATATATTAAAATAAATAAATAAAGGGTATTAAAAATAGTATTATGCTTCTATCTGCATTCAGACTCCAACGGTTCTTACTTTGCATGTGGGTAGCATTTTCAACCATAAGTCTTTTGGAATTGTCTTGGGTCATTGTATTTCTGAGAAAAGCTGTCATTTATAATTGTTCATTACACAATGTTACTGTTACTGTGTACAATGTTCTTTTAGTTTTGCTTACTTCACTTTGCATCAGTGTATGTCAGTCTTTCCAGGTTTTTCTGAACTCATCCTGCTCATCATTTCTTATAGAACAATAGTATTCCATTACCTTTGTATACTATGACTTGTTCCCCAATTGATGGGCATTTCCAATTCTTTGCTAACATGAAAAAGAAGAGTCATAAATATTTTTTGTACATGTAGGTCTTCTTCTGTTTGTTTGTTTTTAACAATCTCTTTGGGATACAGACATAATAGTGATGGTGCTGGATCATAGGGCATGCCAGTTCCCTCTTGTGTTATAGGTGCTTCCTAGTGTAATGTAATGCCAAAAGAAGGCAACTTCCCAGGTTCAAAATACCAGCATAGGTGCTCTCTATTTTATTCAGTGACAAACCAAGAACAGAGAAGATCAAAACGTGACATCATTCAAAATACAGCATTTACTAAGTGTGATTAAATAATCTCCAAGTACTACCCCACCCCAGGATCTTCCAATCATTCTATCAATTACAAAGTCCCTGTTCTAAATACTACTCCACCCCTAGGCTATACCTTAATTAAGTCCACCACAAAGTCCCTCTTCTCAAATGGAGATTAGTTTCCAAACATAAGTAAAGTACCTTCATTTGTCAATCACAGAGCACAATAAGGTCAAAAGTTCCCCACCCCTGGATCACAATTGAATCTACCCCAGAGTTACATCAAGTTTAAACACAGCACTTAATACCCAAATGGAGGTCTTTTCTTCATCTTGACACGAGGCAAGTTCTCAGCAATCTTAGTTCCTGGGGAGACAAGGCTTAGCAAGGCCATAAGATACATTGCCAGTCCCTTCATGAATTTATCCTCTGTCTGTAGAACAGTCCTAGAACCCCTGAACATATTAGCAAAGCCCTCTCCCAGGATTTCTGTAAACATCCAACAAGAAAATCCTTCTTCAGGGCTTCCGAACCAACAGAAAGGTTCCCAGACCCCTGCAACAACAGCACTGCCCTTCACCAGTGGACAGTATTCACTCTGTCTGCAGGACAGTCTCCAGACCCCTGCAACAACAGTACTGTCCCTCACCAGTGGACAGTATTCACTCTCTGTCTGCAGGACAGTCTCAGGGCTTCTTAACCAAATGCCAGGTTCCAGGACTTCTTCAACAAAAGGACTGTCTTTCACCAGTGGACAAATCTGGCAAAACAACATCAAAACAGACAGACAAAGTACCAGCAAAACAGCCATGTCTCCTCAGTCCTTGGCAGCTCAGGGGGCAGGTCTCAAAAGTCCAGGGCAATTCAAAGCGACCACCAGCAATTCTCTTAGTCTCTCTCTCTCCACGAGGTGCTGCTTCCAAAAAAAAAATCTTCCGCCTCTCTCTAGTGTCTCTCCAAATCTACATCACCAGCTCCTCCCAGTTCAGGACTTTCTTTTCACATCAAGCCCATCCCACAGGTGGGATTAACAAACTCTGGGTTTTAACACAATCAATTTGAAAACCAAGTCAATACAGGGGAAGGCTGCCATACAATTGGCCCTAGATTTGTGGCCCATTCAAAATGGTCCAGTGGAATTGCAAGTTACTGTACAAGATGATTATGCAAACTGGAGCTTATGGCAAAAACAACAAAGCCGAAATGTACCTTTGGGATTTTGGTGTAGGAAACTCCCTTCATCTGGAGTCCAGTACACACCTTTTGAAAAGCAGTTGTTAGCTGCATATTGGGCTTTGGTGGAGACTGAACAACTGACTCTGGGCCATGAAGTGATATTAAGACCTGGAATCCCAATTATGACCTGGGTAATGAGTACCCCAGCTTCTCATAGAATTGGACATGCCCAAGAGGCTAGTATAATCAAATGGAAGTGGTATATTCAAAATAGAGCGAAAACAGGCAAAAGCGGAGTCTTTGCTCTACATGAATCTGTAGCAAACATAGAAATTGAGAGGAATGACACACCCCCTGAGCCAAAGCAACAGTTGGTAAAGTCCACTGTAAAGTGGAATGAGGGATATGATGTATTAACTGAGGAACAAAAGAGACATGCATGGTTTACTGATGGGACAGCAAAATATTTGGGGCAAAAAAGACATTGGAAAGCAGTGGCCTATAACCCATATACTAGAAGGACTTTGGAAAGTACTGGGATAGGTGCAAGTAGCCAATATGCTGAACTTATGGCAGTATATCAAGCCATCAAAATAGAACAAGGAGGACAGTGTCATATATTCACTGATTCATGGGCGGTAGCTAATGGGTTAGCTACATGGATGCCCATGTGGAAAAATGAAAATTGGGAAATTCATGGGAAACAAGTCTGGGGCAAAGAATTATGGGAAGATATCTGGTACATGTCTTTGGTCACTGACTTGTCAGTTTTTCATGTAGATGCTCACGTGGCCCCCACCACACCAGAACGTGAGTACAATGCTCATGCTGATCGACTGGCAAAGATTGCTACTGAACATATTGTCCCTACTTTGACAACAACTGATGATCCGGTATTAGCAAAATGGGTCCACCAAACAGCAGGCCATTTGGGGGTCCAGGCCACACACCAGTGGGCACAAGATCGAGGTATTAGTATCTCTCATTCACTGTTAAAACAGATAGCAGAAGACTGTCATATATGTCAATTGGAAAAGTTCCTCGGGTAGTAACTGGAGAGATAGCAAGAGGAAAAGTCCCAGCCCAAATCTGGCAAATAGATTATATTGGTCCACTACCACTGGATAAAGGATGCAGATTTATATGTACTTGTGTTGATACCTATTCAGGTGTACTAGTAGCTTGTCCTTATAAGAATGCAACCCAGAAAAACACTTGTAAAACTCTAGATCTCATAAGCCTGTATTATGGAACCCCAATGCAGATTCAAAGTGACAACGGGTCACATTTCAAAGGCAATGAAATGAAGAAGTATTGTATACTAAACAATATAGAATGGATATATCATATTCCATATTATCCAGAAGCATCTGGGTTGATTGAAAGAATGAATGGATTACTGAAAGGACAATTGAGGAAGTTAAATTCCAATAATTCATATCAACATTGGAAGGATAATTTGTTCATGGCTTTGCGTAATTTGAGTAATAGACCATTGGGAGGAAGTACACCTCTAGCCAGAATGATGACCCCCAATCTGCAAATTAGAAAACAACAAACACACAAGATCCCAATTATTGAGTATTGGACCTTGAGGCCAGATGTCCCAGCACCGTACCCAGGACCACCTGGTTCAATGGGGTATGATTTACATTGTTTAGAGGACTTTTGGTTGGACAGAAAAGAAATAAGAAAAATCTCCACTGGGATATGCATAAGAATCCCTAAAAATCACTTTGGACAGATTTTACCCAAATCAGGATTAGCAGCTCAAGGAATACATGTATTGGCTGGAGTAATAGATTCTAATTATCAAGGAGAAATTGTTGTAACATTCCAGAATTTAAGTGAAAGGCCCATACAGATTCACAAGAATGATGGGATAGTTCAAGTGATTATTGTTCCTTGTAAAACAATGTCACTTGTAAAAACTGACCCTCCTTCCAAAATAACTGTCACAGGAACTGAAGGATTTGGTTCTACTGATAGAATAAAATCAGGAGCTAAAGTATGGGTAAAACGGAAGCCAGATGATCTTCCAAAGGCTGCAGAGATTATAGCATATGGGAGGGATAACACTGTAACTATTGTTTATTCTGGAGAAGATGATTACAAAATTGTACCCTTAACTCATTTATTCTACCATGAGTGAGGCTACGATAGTCTGGTTATTGTCTCTTTGCTTTTTCTTGATTTTTTGTTTGTTCACCTTGTTTGTTAGATTTGTTTCCACAGGCTTGGTACCCTCCATCTGTAGATGCCTGATAGCTTAAGCTGGATGTCACCCCCTGTCTGCAACTGTGATGTGTCACCCTTGGACCTGGCATCAAGCATATTAAGAACTGACCTCTCAAATGGGACCCCTTAGGACAGGGACAGCTCTACATCCGATTTCACCAGCAAGTAGCCATAGAAGAAGAGATCTTCACCCCTTACCACAAGATTTTGGGGCCCCATTTGTTCGGGGTGGGGGGAATGATGGGGAGCTTGTGCTCAAGCGCCACCCTAAAATATGGTTTTCTGTGTTTATTGTGTGCTATTCTTGTTATATTGTTGTGAAATTTTGTTGACACCAGTTATTCCTACTGTATTTTTGTCAAGTAAGGGACATGAAAGATCTTGGGGCCGAATGTAAGGGTTATGGGATTTAAAGATCTTCCATGCCCCGTTGGACTTGCTGATGTAGCAGGAAGGGGAGGAGCAAGAGGAAGCGGAAGCCAAGCTAGCGTTCCTGCGTTGGCTGGCGGTGGTGGTGACGGCAGCAGCAGCAGAGGCAGTGGCAGCGCGAAGCCCTTTTTGAGTTAGGACTGCTAAGGACTCCTGCTGAGGACTGCCAGGGGCCGGAGCTGCTGGGAGCGCGCTTCCAGGACGCTGGGTGGTTGCTGTGTGTGGGGAGAGGAGGACCTTTGCCTGAGGTAGCCTGTTCTGTTTTAAAGGCTTGAAAATGTGGGTGCTTTCTACTTTATCTACCTGTGCCAATATCATAACTACTCTGATGGCTTTCACTTTCTGGTTTTGGGACTCAGTCTTTTGGTATCTTAATAAATTTTCTAGTTTATTTCCTCATATGGCAAACATGACGTATTTTGTAATGGATAATTATATCAGCATATTTGTAATCTCTATAGGCATTGTGAATATGGCATTGCTGATACACCTAGACATTCATTCAATTTTTAACACTGAGCACCAACTATATTTAGGGCACTATGAAAAGTGCGAAGATGCCCAGTCTGAAGAATGGGTAGGATATCAAGAGAAAGAAGTGAGGGGCTAGAGAAAAGATATTCTATTTATAGGGAGTTTGAGATCCTGGGGACATGTTCTGGAGGTAGTGAGTTATCTAACTTGTGTCAGAAGATAAGATATGGGAGGAGGAATATGAGATAATTTTGGAAAGGCAGGACAGAGTCAGACTGTGAAAGGTTTTTCTTACTGAATTGAAGAATTGGGGTTTCAGTTACTAGGAAATGGGGAATCACTACAAGTTTTTACATATGCCAGCAGTCCCCTATTTTATGAATAGGAAACAGAAACATATTTACCTTCAACAGGGTAAAAGAGAAAGTAACCACATTCTTGCTTTTTTCTTTTCTTTTCCTTTTGTTCTTTCTTTCTCTCTTTTTTAAGCAAAGCCCTGGCTAAGATTTTGACTCATGGAAGAAATCAGCTGTGTTGGCTGATTATTGGATGGCAAATTCTTTGAAGGTGTGGAACATTTTGGTTCTTTAATATGAATCTTAAGGGTTTGGCAACTTCTCTGCTGGGTGAGGGCTCTTGGCAAGTATTATTGACTGCTTATTCATAGGAGAGTTAGTCTCCTTGGAAACAGGAAAAAATTTATTTTAAGCAAAATGAAGCTAGTACAAGTAAGTCTGGGCAGGCATGTCAGGCAGCCCTAAGTGCAGACTTGACAGCTTTTTTCTGGAGTCCAGGGACTTGTTGTAATAAAGATGATTTCATTTTCTCAAATCTACTTGTTTTTATCTCTCCTTGGTAAATATAAGTACAACATTCAAGGTTAAACTAAGGTCAAAGGGAGTACAACTACATTTAGTCATTCACTGGTTTATTTCTATTGACAGACCAACACAGGCAAATCCCAAAGTATACTTAGTAAACAAAACAACCAAGAGTGAAACTGATAGTACTCTTTTCTAGCTTACTGGTTTGTTCAAAGATAGGAAAATAGTGTTTTTAGTTTAATAAAATGGTAGCCATCATAAAGTGGTTCATTGGGCTTAGTCTAAGTTTTCTTGTCTTATGATATACTGTATTAATTTACATAGCTGTAGTGAACATACATAATGTTCTTTTTGTTCTGCGTTCTTTATTCTGAATATATGACTTCATATAACTGTTCAAATACATTGGTGTATCCAGATGCTCCCATTTGCAAAAGACATTGTGTGAGTTGCATCAATATCCTAAATACTTAAAAGCCTCTTGGAAGAAATCTTTAAATACTCAAAGGAATTTGGTTTAACCATCTACATAGGAAAACCAAGTGGATGAAGAATGTCTATTGCCCAGATCTCAACACGCATTTGGATAGACACCCTCTGGCGCTTGTCAACATGGATATATGGAACAGACAGTACAGAGGGACAAGTTGAACCCAGAGTTGAACACTAGGAGAGTTAGCTGTATTGCCTTTGGGAAATTGCAAAGCTCCTTTAATAATCCCAACATTCCCATCCTAATGATGTTGCTGTTTGGCAGTGTGACATGACATGCATTGTTCACCTAATAATCAATAATATCACCAAACAGATGAAAATGGAGATGCTCGTGATGAATCTAAAGGAACTGTAAAAAAAATTAATGTGAGACACCAAAGATAAAGAGGAGTTAAAGATCAAGTAAGGATATAATGGGAAGTGAAGATGAGCTGGTCATGAGGCAAGAATGAGGGAGGGGTGATGGGTGGATGAGTCTGTATTCTACTGGCATCCTAGTAATGTCAGATGAAAGGATGGAAGCCCTTCAGGACATTGGGTAAACCTTTGTGGTGAGTTTATGGGAGAAAATGACTGAGTTACATAGAACAGGCAGGCAGGCAGGCATAGATGGGTTGTAATCCACAACAGGAGGAAACACTAAAATTAATGAGATCACAGATCCATCTGAGTATAAGCTTTTAATATGTATTTTAATTCTTCATATTTGTTATTCCTTATGGAATAATATTCCATTACAGGCATAGAAGACAATTTATGCAACCATTCCCAAATCACCCAAATTTTACTATTACTAAATGTTGTTCTAGACTATTTTTGTAGATAGATCTTGTATTTCTCTTAATAGTCTCCTTGGGGAAGGCCTGACCTAGTAGAGAGATGACTAAGAAAAAGGATCAATTTTTAACTTTTATTGCATCATTGGATGCTAGATTTGGAATCACGAAATTGTTTCAAATCCTATTTCTGTCATTTTCCCCCACATTTAAAAAAATTATAATTTTAGCTAAAGGATGGGGAGGTTGTTAATTGGAATTCATAAGGTTTGTACTTGAGTCAAGGCAGGAGGCAGATTTAAGGAATATGGTAACTGTTAAACCTCTCAGGGAGGAGAGGGAATGATTTCTCTCCCCTTCCTCAGTCTTCCCAATGCCATCAGCTATAGTATCTTACAACAGAACTACTTGCCCAGTAGGGCCACTTCACCAGAGGAGTAGCACGAGGACACTATGGGAAGACAAAGGACACTGGGGCTCGTCAGGCTAACAGGCGTGGTTGGTTGTAACCACTAGTCTTCCCTATCTGTGAATCTCACCACCAGTGTTTTGTATTCTATGTATGTGCTCATTCTTCTAAAATCACTACGTACTTGTGGAAGTGTACACCAGATTT
>NW_027187249.1:0-10435 GCF_028583685.1 Petaurus breviceps papuanus
TCTCTCTCTCTCTCTCTCTCTCTCTCTCTCTCTCTCTCTCTCTGTCTCTCTCCTTTCTGTCATGTTCTGATCTACTTTCCATCTGCAGTTCTCCTGGGTTTCACTCCAAGGAACAAGATACCCTTCCCAGAAATATCTCATCTTCTAATCTCAACATGATGCTAATTCAGTCTTAGACACTCAGACCACTTCTCACATTACTCAATCTCCTCTCCCCTCTTATTGTGGGGCTGGAGGGTAGAGTACTAAACTCCTCCTAAAATCTTCTTTTGTAGAAGACAGAAATTGGACTTCCAGCTCCCTCTACTTCCCACGTGCATCTCTATCTATGTTCAACATTAAGAAACAAGATGCCCTTTGTACCCCCTGATATCTTTCTTCCCTGCCATTTCCAGATTCATTTTGTGTCTTGTCTTCCCCAATTAGATTGGAACCTCATTGAATCAGGGATTTTTTTTTCTTATTTGTATCCCCAATACTTAGCCTAGTGCCTGGCACATTGTGGGTGCTTAATAAATGTTTATTGAGTTGAATTGAACCACAGTACCCTGAATAAAACTGGTGCTTCCTAAATGTATTTTCAATTAAATTGTTGAATTAAAGAGGTGATTGATAAGAGTAGCATCATTTAAAGAATAAAACTAGCTTTAATCCTTGCCAAACCTACAACACATACCCTCAGATAATTTGCTTCAGTGAAATGAGTCAAAACAGAGAAAAGGAAAAAAAAAAGTAAAGGAAAATATAACTTTCATAGGAACCAAAGCCCCTGAGGACTTTAGGAAGATAGGAGGCATAAAGTTTATCGGAACATAGTGAATTACCTATTTCAAGATGGGCCCTCTACAACTAGAGACATAAAGCTGATGAGATGGTTCTAAAGACCACCAGTGAGTTCATGACCAAACAAGCAAGACAGAGAATAACACAGGATAAAATAGATAGCTTTGATCATATAATTTTAAAATTGCCCAGACAAGTCTAATTAAGGTTATAAAGGAAACTGTAAAAAAGTCTGTACCACAAATTTTATTGATAAAGGTCTCACATTTAAAGTCTATAAGGAGCTGATTCAAGTTTATAAGACAAAAAGCCATTTGCCAAGAGATAAGTGGCCAAATATAGGAACAGGAGATTTTGGAAGGAGGAAATAAAAGCATATCAACTATCATATGAAAAAAATGTTTTAAATCACTAATAACTAGAAAAAGGTAATTTAACTCTACTTTGAGCTTTCACTTCACATCTATTACACTGACAAATAGGACAAAAAGGGAAAATGACAAATTCTGGGCATACTGTAGGGAAATAGGTACATTAGTGCATTATTGGTGGGATGTCAACTGGTCCAGTCATTTTGGAAATCAATTTGGAACATGTTGAAAAGGTTACTAAACTACACACACACACACACACATATGAAAATGATCTATAATAGGTGACTAAGAGTATTCTCATATTTGGGATTGGCTAAACAAATTGTGGTATGTGAATCTAGTGGAATGTTTCATACAAAAATAATAAATGGGCAGTTTCAGAGAAAAATGGGAGGACTCTGATACAGACTGAAGTTTGCAAAAGCAGGAGAATAATTTACATAATGAAAACATCAAAAAAAAAAACTTTGAAAGGTTTTAGAACTCTAATTGTGCAATGATAAAGTCCAAAAGTCCAAAAGAGTCAAGACGGAGCACACGACTCATCTCCTGGCAGAGAGGTAATTAACCTGTAATGGTCAATATGGGAATGTTTTGCTGAACTATTCATGTTGGCATTTAATTTTTTTTAAGTTTGTCCAATTTGTTGAGGCAGTGGGAGGGTCTGGTAATAAATGCTTGTAACACATATATGTATATACATATTTACATATTATATATTTATTTTTATTTATATATTTATAATATGTATTGTTTTTTAGTCATTTCAGTCTTACCCAAATCTTCTGTGGTTTTCTTGGCAAAGATATTGGAGTGGTTTGTCATTTCCTTCTCCTGCTCTTTTAAAGATGAAGAACTTATGCAAACAGGGTAAGTGACTTGCTCAGGGTCACATAACTAGTGTCTGAGGCTGGATTTGAACTCATGAAGATGACTTCCTGATTCCAAGCAAAGTCCTCTATCCACTGTGCTACCTAGCTAATATGCATATTATATATGTCTTAGAGGTGTACACTCAGGTGTAAGACACCAGGAAGTCACTCATTTCCTTGAGCCTCAGTTTCCACATCTGTAAACTGAGTGATTTGGACTGGATAGCTTTAAGAGGTCCCTTTCAGTGTTATATTTATGACTCTGTAGTAATAAGAATTTATCATTCTTAGCAACTTAAATCTATGTTGGCTAGGAATCTGACAGCTGGATTTAGTATCTAATCCAGAAAAAGCAAGATAGAGAATATTCACAAAAACATATTGAGCTGTGGTCTTACTGACTCTGAGAAATATAGACCATTTCTCTTGCCTGAAGTATATTATCTGCTCATCTCTGTCTCTCAGAATCCCTGTTTTCCTTCAAGATTCACTTCATGTTCCATTTACTTGATGGAACCTTCTCAGTTTTCCTCGGCAATAATGGTTTCCTCCCACCTTAAACTAACTTCTATTATATTTGTGTACATGATATCTGGACTCAATAGTGGTACATCATCTTCTAGGGGGCAGGGATTTCTTTATGATTGTCTTGTATCCCCAGTAACTAATTTAATATCTTGCACATAGCAGGTACATAATAAATAAATTTGTTTAATAAATGAACAAATGATTGAATATAATTGAGTAATTTAAGCTGACCCATATAAAATGTCCTATCAGCAAGAAGTTGTGACACCCAATTTTCTCCTGTTCATACATTCCTCAAATCAAATACATCGTGAAGGGTGACAAAATTAAATCCTTATTTCTTTGAACCCACTCATATGTTTTATTTGGTGCCATCCTGACTCTCTCAGGAAAATAGTAACACAACATTATAAGAATACATCATTTTGTAGTTACATTTAATGAAGGATTGGTATGATTTCTAAATGCATACTTAAGACATCATATTCTTGCAACACCAAAAAAATATTCTCCCCTTTCTCTTACAACTCTCCTACCCTGGCCACTTAGTGAGCACTGATATTTTTTCTAAGAATCCACTATTATATACTATGCAAGGTTTCCATATCAATAAAGAGATCTGGAATTGTTTGTACAAGTAATGGAGGGAAAATTGACAATCAGTTATTTCATATTGAAGTTGTATTTCATTCTTTAAAAGCTATAACAAAAAAATTAAATCCCCATTTATCAATCTAAAAAAATTATCTGAATGTTAGTATTCTCTCTCAGCTTAAATGTATTCAGGAATAGAGCAGAGGTACTTGCTATGGAAACCAAGGAAAAGAGAAAAAATTAATAGGGCTAAGACATTTTAATTTTTATGCCACAGGTAGAAATATTAGTTTAAATATGTTTACCAAAATTAATATGATTTCAAAAAGAGAATGCATTTTCATTCTTTTTTACTATCAGTATGAAACAATTATCGCTTGTACACAATAGGAAGAATTGAGACAAAAATAATACTGGACCTAATAACTTAGTTTGAAATTTAAGCCTTTACTCTCCCCATCTATGCATGCTGGGGACAGCCATATTATGGCCCATATCTCCACAGGGTTATTTCTCCATATCTTTGTTTTACCCCCTTTTCTTTTTCCTTAAAGGGATTTAGACCTCATCCTTCAAGGGAAGAGAATCTCTTGAAGTATTTACTTTTCTCTGGTGGAATCTGCTATGGGATCCCTGACACATTTCTTTACCTCTAGGAAAATGTGTCAAAATTCCCTGAGTATATATGCATGTGTATACACATATGTCTATATGATATGTATGCATATCATATAGACATATATATGTATCTATTCTTATATGCCTTTGTGATTTTATGTCTTAAAGACCAGATTTGCACCCTGAATTCCCTTTTTATTCCATCTTTTATTATTTTTGGGGGGCCTTTCTTTATTGAAAGTGGCCAATCCCTTTCAATGCTCTTTGAAAACCAAAATCTTTATCTTTGAATACGGAAAGAAACAAAACAAACCATCATCAACAAAACCCCCTCCTTTGGGGTGATTATGGGGGCCTGATTCAATACCACAAATGCATCTACTACCATCACAAACAAGACAAGGTCTGAGTCCCCGCAGGAGACAGTGTGTGCAAGGCTGGGGAGGAGCATTCTTCCTTTGCTGACCTGCTGCTGTGCCTCATTCTCTGTCCGCATGGAAAAGGGTCATGGCACGGAAAGTTCCTGACCCCTGCCCCCACTCCCCCCCCCCCCCCCCCCCCCCCCCCCCCCCCCCCCCAACCATGTCTCTAGCATCCTAGCAGAGGGAGGGCAGCGGGCTGCGCTGGGGCCACTAAGGAGGAATGTATTCCTAAAAGGCTCGGTTGACTCTTACCCCCTCCCCTCAAGGGCAGCGGCCAGACTCCGCTCCAGACACCATACAAAAGTTCCCAACTTTTCCCAGAATATAACTGAATGTAGACCAGTCCCTGGTTTCAGCTCCCACTCGGGGTGTCCCAGGCCTAGCCAGTCCCAGCCCCAGCCCTCCCCAGGGGCGGGGATCGACCCAGCCTTTCAAGAGCTTCATTTAGAACAGGAATAAGACCACCGTGATGGGGATTACAACACGACAATGACTGTCTACCAGCTGATGCCGTCCAAAGGCAGCCCTAAAGCCCGGCCCAGTTGCTCCTGCAACAGGGTCCCGGATGCAGAGCCCCAGGGCTTTGAGGTCAGTTCTTAGAAAGTCGGGGAAAGACCCGCGGCTGGCCTTCCTCCCGGCGCGCATCAGGGAGCGGACGTCAGGTGGTTCGGTTCCATCAGACGTGCTATCAGTCTGTCGGAAATGCCAGGGCAAGACTCCTCAGCAAGGCTGAAAGTGTTCTCCAGCTCCTCCAGAGCCCCAACGTTGCCCCATCTACTTGTGATTCTCTTTGAGCTCTCTGAAGACGAGCCCGACGAGGATGGCTAGGCACTGGGAACATGGCTGCCGTCTGATGGGCTCTGCACACTTCCGTGAGGCTTGCAGGGCCATGCCTTTGTGAAGTTTACTGTGGGGGCTCGGCGAATGGTTGGGGCCTGGTCACCATCCTCTGCATCTCCATCACTGTCAGAATCCTCAGAGCTGGAATCTCAGCCCCCCCCCCCCCCCCCCCCCCCCCCCCCCCGACTTCTAGCATCAGCTCTGGGAGGAAGGAGGTCCTGGTGTAGTGAGTGATGAATTTGTGCTTCAGCAGCTCCCTGGCCGTGGGCCTGGAGCCGCGAAAGTCCTTGTTAGGACAAGCTTCCACAAATTCTTTGAAGGGCTTGCTGTGGTGCCCCTCCAGAGTGGGAGGGTTGTTTTTAGGGATCAGGAAGAGATCTCTCATGGGATGAAGGTCTGAGGTGGGAGGCACTCCTTTGGCCAGCTCAATGGCTGTAATTCCCAGGGACCAAATATCTGCTTTAAAGGCGTACTCGTGCTGCTTGATGACTTCCGGGACCATCCAGAAAGGTGTCCTCACAAAGTTGTTCCTCTTGATCTGAGTGTCAGTCAGCTGTCCGGCCACACCAAAGTCTTCCAGCTTCACGTGGCCTTGCTCGGAGAAGCCCATTGGCAGCTTTGATGTCTTGGAGGATCTTCCTTTCAGAATGGAGGTAATCCAAACCCTTGAGGATCTCCTGCAGGATGGTAGTAGCAATATAGGTCTCTTCTGGAGGCCCAAGCTTCAGCAGATCCAAGGTCGATCCACCACCCAATTACTCCCTAATAATCCACAGCTTGGTGCTCTTCAGGTAGGAGCCACAGTAGCTCGTGATGCAGGGGCTGTCGCACTGGCTCAGGCCGGTGATCTCCAGCTGGATGTCCTCGATCTCGTCCTTGGCCTCCTCCAGGTCAATGATTTAGATGGCTACCACCTCTTTGGGGCGGTTGTCGATGCCTTTGTACACCTCCCCAAAGGAGCCTTTTCTGATCCTCTTGAGCTTGATGAGAACTCCTCAGGATTCACTGGTGAGTGCTGGATAGCAAACTCCCACAGGTGCCCCGTGGATTGGGGCACCAGCGTCTTCAAGGCACCAGGAATGGGCTTCAAATCTGTAGAGGTGCTCTGCCTTCTTGGGGTCTCCATGACTGCTCTGGTCTTCCTCCACGGGCGCCTGACAGGGATGGGGGCAGCTGCAGCCCCCACGCGAGCTCTATCTGTGCTCAGGCTCCTGAGGTGAGAAAGCCAGGGCAGCAGAGAAGCTACATCTTTTATTTTTTAAATTAGTTATCAACTATTCTAGAAAGTAATTGAAGTGGTTTTGTAGGTCTCTTGTCTTAATTACCATTGCGCATTCCTTCTCATCAGGAATTTCTGAGTCAATCTCTTCCTTCCTTCCTTCCTTCCTTCCTTCCTTCCTTCCTTCCTTCCTTCCTTCCTTCCTTCCTTCCTTCCTTCCCTTCTCTCTTTGGAGAGGGGAAGGCAGGGCAATTGGGGTTAAGTGACTTGCCCAAGGTCACACAGCTAGTTTTGTGTTAAGTGTCTGAGGCCAGATTTGAACTCAGGTCCTCCTGACTCCAGGGCTGGTGCTCTATTCACTGCACCACCTAGCCGCCCAGCAGTTAATTCTTTCACATCATATTTATTCATTATAGTAGAACTTTTATTCTTTAATAATTTTAACAATTTTTATTTTGTCTGTCCTGCTCTTAATACTATACTTTTACATTGTTTATTGTTCTTCTTTTAATCTATTTGGTGTATTTCTAGCTATTTTAGAATGCCATTGAAAATTGGGCTTAGGGCTCAAACACAATGTCTCATAGAATATCCACATAAAGAGTGTCTTTCTCTCTCTCTCTCCTCCCCTCCCCCCCATGAAGTCCTACCTATATTAAGATGCTGTGAGGCACTAGACCTCTGTAGTAGCAAGCACCCTAGCAGACCCAGGATGGCCTGCTAGCACAAGTTCTTTGATCTGCTTTGAGAAAAGAAAGACAACTTTTAAAGGGGGTAAAAATTTTACTTTAATTATAGATAAATAGAAAATACAAGCAGAGAAATTAGCACAGAGATTCATCAGACAGTGTTCCTACTGTCTGAACAAAGTAATACAACCACCTACTTATACCACCAGATATGAAGAGAAAAAACTTGCAAGTAGCAGGGGAAAGGGGAAGAGGATGGCTCTTAACAAATGACTACTTAGAGTCCTGTCCAGGGAATCAAAAGGTTCTCATAAGCCAACCCCCAAAGCAAAATGCCAACCTCCCAGAAATATATGGCAAAGACTTGGCCCCAGACTGGCTCAAAGTCAGAAGGCATGGAACCTACCTGACTCAGCACTGTTGTGAATTATCATGGTTCAAAGGTGATTAATCCTTGTTTACAATTTAGCCTGAGCCTGGGAAAGTGAACTCCAAAAAGAAAACAACAAAAATCCTACCTTGCTTGCACTTACAGCCTCATCATCTCTCATTCAACCTTCTTGCTAAAAGTCCCTTCCTTTTATTCCAGATAATGTTGGAGCAGGCCTAACACTGATGGGCCTTTCTTCCACCCAACGCTGCCTATTCTCTCTCATTCAAATCACCATAGCTGGAAGAATTCATGAACCAGTCTCCTATTCTTGGAATGACTAATAATCACCTCTGCTTCTTAGAGTACCTTGTTGACTCCAGAGTTCAAACAGAGTTGACTCCAGAGTAGCTCCAACTTTTACACAAGGCCTTTCCTGATTCATTCAACAGCAAATTCTTCCTCCTTGAATTATATATCTTTCTTTTGCACATATGTATCAGCAATGCCATATTCACAATGCCTATAGAGATTACAAATATGCTGATATAATTATCCATCACAAAATATGTCATGTTTGCCATATGGGGAAATAAACTAGAAAATTTATTAAGATACCAAAAAACTGAGTCCCAAAACCAGAAAGTGAAAGCCATCAGAGTAGTTATGACATTAGCACAGGTAGATAAAGTAGAAAGCACCCACATTCTCAAGCCTTTAAAACAGAACAGGCTACCTCAGGCAAAGGTCCTCCTCTCCCCACTCACAGCAACCACCCAGCGTCCTGGAAGCGCGCTCCCAGCAGCTCCGGCCCCTGGCAGTGCTCAGCAGGGGTCCTTAGCAGAAAAGTCCTGCTCCCAGCAGCTCCGGCCCCTGGCAGTGCTCAGCAGGAGTCCTAACTCAAAAAAAAAAAAAAAAGGGCTTCACGCTGCCGCTGCCTCTGCTGCTGCCGCAACCACAACCGCAACTGCCGCCAACCGCCAACCGCAGGACCGTTAGCTCGGCTTTCACTTTTTCTCGCTTTCCGCTTTCTCTTGCTCTGCTATGTCAGCACGTCCATGGGGCATGGAAGATCTTTAAATCCCATAACCCTTACATTCGGCCCCAAGATCTTTCATGTCCCTTACTTGGCAAAAATACAGTAGGAATAACTGGTGTCAACAAAATTTCACAACAATATAACAAAAATAGCACACAATAAACACAAAAAACCATATTTTAGGGTGGGGCTTGAGCACAAGCTCCCCATCATTCCCCCCACCCCGAACAAATGGGGCCCCAAAATCTTGTGGTAAGGGGTGAAGATCTCTTCTTCTATGGCTACTTGCTGCTGAAATCGGATGTAGAGCTGTCCCTGTCCTAAGGGGTCCCATTTGAGAGGTCAGTTCTTAATATGCTTGATGCCAGGTCCAAGGGTGACACATCACAGTTGCAGACAGGGGGTGACATCCAGCTTAAGCTATCAGGCATCTACAGATGGAGGGTACCAAGCCTGTGGAAACAAATCTAACAAACAAGGTGAACAAACAAAAAATCAAGAAGAAGCAAAGAGACAATAACCAGACTATTGTAGCCTCACTCACGGTAGAATAAATGACTTAAGGGTACAATTTTGTAATCATCTTCTCCAGAATAAACAATAGTTACAGTGTTATCCTTCCCATATGCTATAATCTCTGCAGCCTTTGGAACATCATCTGGCTTCCGTTTTACCCATACTTTAGCTCCTGATTTTATTCTATCAGTAGAACCAAATCCTTCAGTTCCTGTGACAGTTATTTTGGAAGGAGGGTCAGTTTTTACAAGTGGCATTGTTTTACAAGGAACGATAATCACTTGAACTATCCTATCATTCTTGTGAATCTGTATGGGCCCTTCACCTAAATTCTGGAATGTTACAACAATTTCTCCTTGATAATTAGAATCTATTACTCCAGCCAATACATGTATTCCTTGAGCTGCTAATCCTGATTTGGGTAAAATCTGTCCAAAGTGATTTTTAGGGATTCTTATGCATATCCCAGTGGAAATTTTTCTTACTTCTTTCCTGTCCAACCAAAAGTCCTCTAAACAATGTAAATCATACCCCACTGAACCAGGTGGTCCTGGGTACGGTGCTGGGACATCTGGCCTCAAGGTCCAATACTCAATATTTGGGATCTTGTGTGTTTGTTGTTTTCTAATTTGCAGATTGGGGGTCATCATTCTGGCTAGAGGTGTACTTCCTCCCAATGGTCTATTATTCAAATTACGCAAAGCCATGAACAAATTATCCTTCCAATGTTGATATGAATTATTGGAACTTAACTTCCTCAACTGTTCTTTCAGTAATCCATTCATTCTTTCAATTAACCCAGATGCTTCTGGATAATATGGAATATGATATATCCATTCTATATTGTTTAGTATACAATACTTCTTCATTTCATTGCCTTTGAAATGTGACCCATTGTCACTTTGAATCTGCATTGGGGTTCCATAATATAGACTTATGAGATCTAGGGTGTTACAAGTGTTTTTCTGGGTTGCATTCTCATAAGGACAAGCTACTAGTACACCTGAATAGGTATCAACACAAGTACATATAAATCTGCATCCTTTATCCAGTGGTAGTGGACCAATATAATCTATTTGCCAGATTTGGGCTGGGACTTTTCCTCTTGCTATCTCTCCAGTTACTACCCGAGGAACAGTTCGCTCCTTTTCCAATTGACATATATGACATTCTTCTGCTATCTGTTTTAACAGTGAATGAGAGATACTAATACCTCGATCTTGTGCCCACTGGTGTGTGGCCTGGACCCCCAAATGGCCTGCTGTTTGGTGGACCCATTTTGCTAATACTGGATCATCAGTTGTTGTCAAAGTAGGAACAATACGTTCAGTAGCAATCTTTGCCAGTCGATCAGCATGAGCATTGTACTCACGTTCTGGTGTGGTGGGGGCCACGTGAGCATCTACATGAAAAACTGACAAGTCAGTGACCAAAGACATGTTCCAGATATCTTCCCATAATTCTTTGCCCCAGACTTGTTTACCATGAATTTCCCAATTTTCATTTTTCCACATGGGCATCCATGTAGCTAACCCATTAGCTACCGCCCATGAATCAGTGAATATATGACA
>NW_027187250.1:0-10501 GCF_028583685.1 Petaurus breviceps papuanus
ATAACAATAATAAAAATAATAAATCATCACAATATTTTGTTATAATTTTTCTCCCCATCTTTCCTCTACCCCACCCCAAAATAGCAAGCCTACTGAATACCCCTTCCCCCAATCTGTTCTCCCCTATATCCTCCTCCATCACCCCCTAACATTCTAGCAGGGCAACACATACCTCTATACCACAGTGACTATACATCTTATTTCCCAGTTGCATGTAAAAAACAAATTTTTTTAAACATTTGTTTCTAAAACTTTGAGTTCCAGATTTTTTCCCTTCCAGCCTCCTCACCCACCCCCACTGGGAAGACAAACAATTCAATATAGGTTGTACATATGCAGTTACCCAAATCATTTCCATAGTTGTCATATTGTGAAAGATCAACTATATTTCCCTCCATCCTATCCTGCCCCCAACGTATTCCATTTTCTCCTTTGACCCTATCTCTTTTCAAAAATGTTTGCTTCTAACTACCCTCATCCCCCAATCTGCCTTCCCTTCTATCATCCCCAATCCTATCCCCTAACCTCCTATTTTCCTGTGGGGTAAGATACCCAATTGATTGTGTATGTTATTCCCTCCTGTAACAGCAAGCACCCCAGCATCCCCAGGGTGGCTGCCAACACAGGTTCTTAGATCTGCTTTTCTAAAGGAAAGCAACTCAAAATGGGTTAACAATCTTGCTGTAATCAATCAAACATATCATTTGCCTAGTTCAGGGGGAAAAGTCAACACCTCGAACTTCAGAGTATACAGCCAGAAGTTACAAGAAAACAGAAAAACATATCAAGTAGACAGGCCTCCAACTTTCTTGACCATTACATCCATACCCCTAGTCAGTTACCAGAGAGGGAAGCACCAACATCTGGGTTTTCAAAGCCAGGGAGCTCAACAGCTGCCCAGAGTCTCATCTGGTCAAATCACATAACACTTCTCAAAGTGAGCCCCAAAACAAAGTCTCACATCAGGGTTTATATAGCCTTCTTCTGGCTCAGAGAATGCAACAACAGTCTTGCCCCACTGCCCAATCACAAAGTATCTCCTGAAAAACAAGCCTCCGACCACAGGCTCCAGGTGCACTTAACCTAGGGACAGGGAAGATCTTACACAATACAATCTTAGAAAGATGGCAATAACATAAATTTACATTCCCATTACACCTCCTTAAGCCAAATTCAATGAAAATGAGGTTGTTCCATTCCCTTTCACCTTTCTGTTCTTCCCCTCAATTGTAACAATTTTCTCTTGCCTCTTATATATGAGATAATTTATCCTAATCTATCTCCTCCTTTCTCCTTCTCCCAACAAATTCCTCTCTCACCTCTTAATTTTATTTTCCAGGTATCATCCCTTCATATTAAACTCATCCTGTGCCATCTGTCTATGTATACATGAACACACATATGCCCACATTCACATATATATTTATATACATATACACCCTCCTGTACATACATATATATGTATGTATACATACATGCATATGTATGTATACATACATATACTTATATATTTCCTTCAACTATCCTCATACTGAGAAAAGTCTCATGAGTTAAAATTACGCTTTTTCCATGTAGGAATATAAATAGTTCAATTTTAATAAGTTCCTTATGATTTCTTTTCCCTGTTTACCTTCTCATGCTTCTCTTGCTTCTTGTATTTGAAAGTCAAATTTTCTGTTCAGCTCAGGTTTTTTCATCAAGAATGCTTGAAAATCCTCTATTTCATTGAATATCATATTTTCCTTGTAGCATTATACTCAGTTTTGCTTGTTTCTAAACCAAGTGATTCTTGGTTTTAGTCCTAGCTCCTTTGGCCTCCTCAGTATCACATTCCAAGCCCTTCCATCCCTTAATGTAGAAGCCGTTAAGTCTTGTGTTATCCTGATTGTGTTTCCACGGTACTCAAATTGTTTCTTCCTGACTGCTTGCAGTATTTTATCCTTAACCTGGGAATTCTGGAATTTGGCTATAATATTCCTAGGAGTTTTATTTTGGGGATCTTTTTCAAGAGGCAGTAAGTGAATTCTTTCAATTTCTATTTTGCCCTCTGGTTCTAGAATATCAGGGTGATTTTGCTTGATAATTTCTTGCAAGATGGTGTCTAGGCTCTTTTTTTTAATCATGGCTTTCAGGTAGTCCAATAATTTTTAAATTATCTCTCCTGGATCTATTTTCTAGGTCACTGTTTTTTCCAGTGAGATATTTCGCATTGCCTTCTATTTTTTTTTTCATTTGTTTGGATCTGTTTTATAGTGTCTTGATTTCTCATAAAGTCATTAGCTTCCAATTGATCCGATCTTATTTTAAAGGAGTTATTCTCTTCAGTGAGTTTTTGAAATTCCTTTTCCATCTGGCATATTTGGCTTTTTAAGGCGTTTTTCTCCTCACTGGCTTTTTGAGCCTCTTTTGCCATTTGAGTTAGTCTATTTTTTTTTTTTTTGCTTTTTTTGGAGGGGGGAGGTTGGGCAACTGGGGTTAAGAGACTTGACCAAGGTCACATGGCTAGTAAGTATTAAGTGTCTGAGGCTGGATTTGAACTCAGGTCCTCCTGATTCCAGGGCCAGTGCTCCATTTACTGTGCCACCTAGTCGCCCCCAAGTTAGTCAATTTTTTAAGGTGTTATTTTCTTCAGTGTATTTTTGGGTCTCTTTTAGCAAGCTATTGACTCACTTTTCATGAATTTCTTGCATCATTCTCATTTCTCTTCCCAATTTTTCCTCCACTTCTCTTACTTGATTTTCAAAATCCTTCTTGAGCTCTTCCATGGCCTGTAACCAATTCATATTTTTCTTGGATGCTTTTGATGCAGGAGTTCTGACTTCACGGTCTTCCTCCTGCTCCATGCCTTGATCCTTTTTGTCCCCAAAAAGGGAATCTATGATTTGATTACATTTCCTGGGCTTGCTCATCTTGCCAGTCAATTACTTGACTTTTGAGCACTTTGCCACAGTAGAACTCTGCTTCCTGAATGGAGAGAGCTTTTTCCCAAATCACTAAGGTTTTTGCAGCTCCTAGAGCTATTAGTTGGGTGCCCTCTCTATGGACACCACAAGATCTGGCTCACTGGTCAAATACCCCAGGACCACCACCTAAGACCACAATTCAGATCCAAGCAGATTGAAACATGAGTGATTATGTTGTAAGGTAACCCAAATCATATGCCACCTGATTTGGACCCCACCATTAAGCCACCATTAAGCCACCATTAAGCCCCTTTATATTTGTCTTTGTCTCTATCCTAAATTTTATAACTGCTTATAACAGCTTAAAGGTGTAGTCCTGGGTAAAGTGAAACACCCAAGGCATAAAATCCCCTGCTCCCTTATTTCTCCCTGAGTTAGTACTTTCCTAAATCAATAAGCCTTGAAACAGCATTTCATATAAGTATTATGGTGCAAGCCTGTATAGAGATCGTGTCTATCCATGCAAGAGACCACCCTGTTCTGGGATGCTGATCCAGCAAGGTCCACCACCCAGAATGCTGACCAAGCAGGGTCCCCCACACCCTTCACCCAGAACATGACCCTGGCCTGTTCCATGACCACAGCCTGTTCAGGAAATTCCAGTGCCCCTGTGCCCTCCACCCTGTACCCTCCACCCTGTTCTGGGTGGACTCCATCACATGGAGGGCCCTGGCCTTGTACCCTTGTACCATGTTTCCCAAATTAGCCCTGAGCTATAGATTCAACCAATGGCTATTCTTGGCTTTTGTATGTCACTGCTTATGCTAGCTCCCCTCCCCGATTGTGGTTTTTGCCTTTATAAGCTTTGCCTGTATCTTAATTAGGGGCTGCCTGATTTGAGTGCATATTCCAGGCAGTCCCACACTTGATCAATAAATTCACATTTAAATTTATCTAAAACTCAGATCTAGGTCTCGCTCTTATTCTCTTCACAACAATTACACTCTGAATGGTCTCTTTGTCCCCCTGAAATTTGCAAGCCAGGAGCTCCTGAGATAGCCAGGCAATGGTGGCTGCACAGTCTCTGCACCTACACCACCTGCTGGCCTGGGCACAGGGGCTGGACCACACTCTTGGTCCCCCTATTCCCACAAAGTTCCACACTGACCTTTTACTTTCTTTTTGGCATTTATGTGTTGATAATTATGGAAACTGCCACAGCTGCTGGGATTCTCTCTACTGAAGTCTGCTCTGTGGTAGATTTGTTTCTCTTTGTCTCTTTGTGGGTTCTGTAGCTCTAAAGTTTTAGAGTCATTTTTTACATATATTAGAAGTGACTGGAGGGGACCCTGCACCAAGTTTGTGCTTCTACTCTGCCATCTTGGATCCACCCCATAAATCATCATAATAACATCTCCTTTTTGCATTTCACCATCTACAAAGTACTGTCCTTGCAACAAACGTATTAAATAGGTAATGCTATTATGACCCCTTTTTACAGGTGAAGGCAATAAAGATCAGAGACATAACATGACTTCTCCATCATCACAGAAGCCACTATGTCAGAATCCAGCTAGATGCCCAAGACTCAACTGGCACCATGCTCAGTATTCACTCCACTAAATTATATTTTTCCTCTAAAATTGTAAAATTTTGCATACAATCAACTCAAATGTCTATGGAAGGAAAATCCCTCCCAAATGGGAAGTCATTTAGCCAAAGAAGGAACACATCCCCAAGAATATTCATCACATTTTAGTTAATTGGTTTCCAGATGATTCTGACACACAGTAAAACAGGCCAGCAAAGAGTCTAGCTCTCAAGTGAAGGTTATTTGGAAATGCATTCCCTCATCACCATTGAAAAAGCTTCCTGCAACAGATTTCTATTTTCTATTATTTGCATCATTAGGATCAAAGATCAGTATTATTCTCCAAAAAGAATTTTCCCAGAATGGGTTGAAAGCCCATAATAGCTTAAGCACATAGTTCCTTATAATCCAAAACCTAATTTTATGTGCAGTGACTCTCATGTTGGAAAAACAAAAATATTGATCATACTTGCTAGCACTGCAGAGGACATGAGGCAGGAATCTAGGGGAGGTGACTGTAGGGATCATCTCCAGGATGGGCAGTATGTCCTCAAGTGAAGGAGGCAGCTATAAAGTAGTTCAGGGGAGGCAGAAAGGAAGAAGACCTGGTCATTAAATGGTAATGGACTCTTTCTCATTTTTTTGAAACTTTTTTAGTCTCTTAGGGAAGACAAATCTATAAGTGGATATCCTTCAATAATCAGAGAACCTTAGAGACAACATGGAGCTTAGAGGTAATTTTGTCTAATCTCCTGAGTTCAAGTCCCTGTTCTAACACTAGTTGTGAGACTTAAGGCAAGTTATTTTATTTCCCTGAACCTCAGTTTACTCCCTTATAAAATAGGGTAATACTTGCACTACATAATGAGCAGTGTTGTAAGTACAACAGGGGTGATTGGGCCTAGTGCACACTTGGGCCACTTACAGAAGCACATATACCAAACCTTGGCTCCCTGTTAACATACATGCACAGCCAGGGGCCTCTGGATGGTCGCTTAGTCCACCATGATGGGAATGGGGCAGCGGTAGGGTCAATGGCCAATACTCTGGCACAGCCGATAAACATTCATTGAGCATTTATTGTGTGTAACACACTGAGTCAATCCAGTCCCCTGTATCATGAAGACCAAGGAACCAACCAGAAGTCCCTGGTTGTGCATATATGTCCATTAAGAGGGACCAGTGCACATGAGTCTGCAAAAGTGGCCAGAGTGTGTAGCCACCCCTACCCCTCCTTACATCACATAAGGAAAATGCTTCATGAAAATCAAGGTGCTATATAAAAATGAGTAGTAGCTGTTGTATGGAGTGCCTCCTCCTACATGAGGTCTATCTCCATCCCCTCAGCTGGTGGCTGAGACAGCTGGTGGTACAGTAGACAGAGTGCTTGGCCTGGAGTAAAGAAAAACTGACTTCTGGGGCGGCTAGGTGGTGTAGTGAGTAGAGTGCCGGCCCTGGAGTCAGAAGGACCTGAGTTCGGATCTGGCCTCAGACACCTTACACACATACCCAAAAAAACTAGCCGTGTGACCTTGGGCAAGTTACTTAACCCCAATTGCCCTCCAAAAAGCAAAAAATAAAAACCTAACTTCAAATCCAGCCTCAGACACATACTAGCTGTGTAACCTTGGGCAAGTCACTTAATTTCTGTTTACCTCAGTTTCCCCAACTGTAAAGTGGGGGTAACTCTAACACCTACCTTACAGCGAGAAAGATAAGTTCTGTTTTGGATATATTGAATTTAAGATGTCTACTGGACACCCACTTCAAGATGACTGCAAGGCAGTTGGAAATATGAGATTAGAGGTTAGCAGAGAAGTTGAGATGGGACAGTAGATTTAAGGATCATCAGCACAGAAATGGCAACTAAATGTATGGAAGCCAACAAGATCATCAAGTGAAATTACTATAGAGGGAGAAGAGGGCCCAGGACAAAAACCTGAGGGACACCTCTGGTTAATAGGAGTGATCTGGAAGAGGATCCAGCAAAGGAGAGAGAGAAGAAGCACTCAGGTAGGTGGAAGGAAAGCCAGGAGAAAGCAGTACCTCAAAAATCTAGAGAGAAGAGAGTACCAAGGAATAAGGAGTGATCAAATAATGAGGAGAGAAGACAGGTCATTTGATTTGGCCACTGGTATCATTAGTAACTTTAGAGGGAGCAGTTTTGTTGGAATGATAAGATTGGAAGCCAGATAACCGGGGGCTAAGAAGAGACTGAGAGGAAAGGAAGTAGAGGCATCTATTATAGACGGCCTTTATTTTTTTCTCTTTCTCCCTCCCTCCCCCCCCTCCCATGGTGGCATGCAATCAAATCTACAAATACCTTCACATTAAACATTAGTCAGGTTATAAGGAAGGATTATAACCAATGGAGTGAACAATGAGAAAAAGGAAACAAAACCAAACCAAAAAAAGAGAGAGAGAGAGGAAGTAGTTTGCTTCAGTCTGCATTCAGACTCTGCAGGTCTTTCCCTGGATGTGGGATATCTCTTTCCATCATAAGTCTTTTGGAGCTGTCTTATAACCTTGCATGGCTGAGAGGAGTCCAGTCTATCAAAGTTAGTTGTTACACATACATTGTGTCTTAGCCTTTTTTAGAAGCTTAGCTGCAAAGGAAAGAGGAAATCTAGAATGAGAAAGGAAATGGAAAGGGCAGGTCAGGGTTTTTTCAGGATGGGGGGAGAGGAACATGTCTGTAGGCAGCAGAAAATGAATCAGTAAAGAGGGAAAGACTAGAAATAAGTAAAAGACAGAGGATGACAGGGGGTGGTCTGTTGGAGGAGACAGGATGGAATGGGATCACTTGAACAGGTAGAGATTTTAGCCTTGGGAAGGTGTAAGGACATTTCATCATGTTAAATGGGTGTGAAGAAGGAGATAGTAGCAGAAGGCAAACTGAGAGATAGAAGACGAGGAAGAGAAGAAGGACATAATGGCAAATGGCTTTAACTTTTTTCTGTAAAATATGAGACAAGGTTCTTAGCTGAGAGAGTGGGGGGATGCTGAGAGGCATGAGAAGAGTCGGACAGTGAGTTGATAAGAGGCATAGTAGGATTGCCTAGTAGCAGTGAGGGCCCAGCTGAGACTGTGTAACATAAATTTGTAGTAGACCCAGTCAGAACAGCTGTGTGATTTTCTCCACTTTCATTCAAGAAAAGCAAAAAATGATGAGAGTAATATAAGGCTCAGGCTTGGCAGGGCCTAATCAGCAAAATGATGAGAGGTCTAGGGATTCAAAAGAGGAGGACATTGAAGAATTGGATTGATTCACCGAGGAGTCAAGATGGAGAAAAAAGGAAAGATTGGCTAGTTCAGGGGAGCTAACCTGGGAGGAAATTGAGGGGTCAAGGGATTAGAGGTTATAATGCGAATGAAAAGTAGTTATACAAAGGAAGGGAGAGGAGAAAAGTCAGTACATTAAGGCTGTACAAGGGGATTTCAGAATTATTGAACATAGAGATGGTACATTTGTGGGTAATATGTAGATCAAAGGTATGACCATCTTTGTGTATGGCAGAGGTAGGATGAAGGAGTGGCTCATGGAAAATAAGTAGGCTGAAGAACTGAGTGGTTAGGATATTTAAGGGAGAGTCAATATATATATATATATATATACTGAAATCCCCTTGTATGAAGGTAGGAGATGGAGAGGAGAGAAAAAAATTGTAATCTAAGTGTCAAAACTTATCAAGGAAGGAAGCTGTCTATAGGCCACAGCTGCCAAGGATTTTGATTGGGTGGTAGATATAAATGCCATGAACCTCAAAGGAAGAGAGGTTAGTGAGTGATACACGTAAAGGAAGAACCTGGAAGTGGAAGAGAGGAAGGAATATTCCAACTCTCCTAACCTCAACTAGTAAGCCAAGGAAAATAAGTCAAAGTGTAGCCAGCACTAGAAGCTAGCATAGTGGCTGAAATATTGTTGGTACAACTAAGGGATATTTGTGATTGATTGTGATTATGATGATGATGAAGATAAAGAAGTTGAAGATGATAATGATGATGATGATTATGAGACTTGACTATTGCTACATAGCCAACTAGTTGTAAGGCTATGATTAAAATCTCAGTCCCCTGACTATGTGATAGAAGGTCCCTTTGAAAAGAAAATTTTTAATCTTATCCTATTGTAAAGGCTATAATTTTCAGAGACACACTATCTGACCACCTTTCTAAGGTGGTGAATCAGTTGGGAAGTAGCTGAACAAATTATGGAGTAAGAGTATAATGGAATGTTACTATATGATGAAAGGCACAGTTTTAGAGAAGCCTAGAAAGACTTGTATGAACTGATGCAGAACAAAATGAGCAGAACCAGTAGGATGATTTATGTTATCACATTAACATTACAAACATAAACAACTTTGAAAGTCTTAAGGTCTCTTAAGTGATCAACCAAGATTTGAGAAGACTGATCATAAAGAAAGCTACACCCCTTCTACCAGAAAGGTAATGAACTAATACAAAGAACAAGGCACATTTTTGAACAAGATCAATAGAGGAGTTTGTTTTGCTCAACTATGCATATTTGTGAGCAGCTGGGTGCTACAGTGATAGGGTTGGGTCTAAAGTCAGGAAAACTTATGTTCACACATACTCATGTATGATCCTGGACAAGTCACTTAACCTCTGTCTGACTCATCTGTAAAGTGGAAATAATCATAGCACCAATGTCACAAGGGTTATTGTGAAGATCAAACAAGAAAATCATTGTAAAGCACTTAGAACAATTCCTGGCACACTGTAAGCTATTTCTATTAGTATTATTTGTTACAAGATTTTCTTCTTTTTTAAAAAAAGTAGAGTCAGGGAGGTGGAATAGAGGAAAAAAAGAAAACTTGATCATTAAAAAATTATTAACAAAAAAAAAACAAAATTTTCTTTCCTGTCCCTCGGGCCACTTGGGTTCTGATGAAAAACATAGTGTTAAGGTTGTGTGAGATGAATTTTATTTGTTTAAATCCTTGCACAAAAATGTTGTTGAGATGAAAGGAATAAAAAGAGACACCACGAGTTCAGGGTTTTGGGTGATGCTCTGACACAATGAAGCCTTAACCAGGTTCTGCTGCCATCAGGACTGGGCCAAGATTTGTTGGCTGAGTGACAGCTGGAGAGAAAATACATTCCCAGTCAACTGCTGAAATACCCAGTGATCACATTACTCCCATAAGGGTGGGAAAAGCTTCTGCAAAAAAAACTACTTCGGGTGCCTGGTAACCACCTTCCCAGTCATGATCATGACCCATGCTCCTACCTCCTATACAGGACCTTCATATTTCATTCAAAGGTCTGAGGGGATGTCGCTGCACAGCTATTTATGCCCAGGTTTAACCAGATAAAAACATGTTTAGTGAATTGAAGAGAGGTTTTCTCTAGAGATCTCTCTCACTCTATTTTTTTCTTAAATTAGCTAGCCCTTCTGCCCTGAACCCTATCCTTCACACCTCCTTTGCTTCTGGAGCAAGATACACTTTCAAGTTTAATCTACATTATTATCATTTTCTGTATCACTTTCCTAAGTCTAAACATTCAACAAAACAATAAACCCTGCCTTGATTTGTCTTCTTCCAATTTCCAAGTTGTAAATGCTCACATTGAAAATGTAACAGTCTGGTTCTCATTAGGTTAGAATTGGCTCCAGAATTCCCTGGCTCTCCCACCCATCCCACAAACTACCCATGCCCTTAGTAAAGATATCCCAGCATGGGCTGGATGAGTATCTTTCAGGATTTTACAGAAAGGAATTCTGAATTCTATGGAAGATGAGACTAGGTTGCCTCTAAATTGCCTTCTATGCTAAGAGCAATATTCTAACCCAGGGATGGGAAACCTGCAGCCTTGAGGTCATATGTGGCCCTCTAAGTCCTCATGTGCGACTCTTTGACTAAATCCAAATTTCACAAAACTGTATTCAGTCAAAGGGTCGCACTTGAGGACCTAAAGGGCAACAGGTTCCCCACCCCTGTCCCTCATGCAGGATAAGCTATTTTTTTTTCTGAAAAGGTAT
>NW_027187251.1:0-69319 GCF_028583685.1 Petaurus breviceps papuanus
GAGAGGAGAGGAGAGGAGAGGAGAGGAGAGAAGTTAATATGTGGTTTTCTACATCAACATACTGATGCCAGTATCCTACCTATGGTATTGACCCATTTCTATTTAAGTTTGACACCACTTATCTAAACCAATTCCCTGCCCCAGATATCTAGTTTCTACAATTAACATTGCTGAGCATTGCACTCCTAAAAATCTGCAGAGGAAGTTCCACAATCTTTGGCATTACATTCTGTTGTTTTTACCTTCCTCCCAGGAGACAGTGAGGAACAGAATAACATCTGAAAATTGCTTGGAATTTCTTAGAAGAAAGGTGTTACAGAGAAGTTATGTTTTTAATTTAGAAAACAATATTTGTTTATTTCTCCTATACAAGTTTCCTCAACCATTTCTTCTTTTTCTGGTATGTGAGCTCTTGATGGTTTTCACCCTTTAAATATAGTAATGAAAAACTGCTCTTGAAAGGTCATATAAAAATCAATACTAAGCCAATATTTGTTGTTGATACCCCTTGAATTTAAGGGGGGTTAATTTATTTAATATATAGACATTGATACAGTTTATAATGCCACATCAATAATTCAGCACTTTATTTGAATATCAATATTATGTTAAAGTTTAGAAGCCAGTTTATTATATGCTTTGAAAGGATGGGTATTTCTCCAGTAAAGAATAGATGCTTCTCTAATGCCACAGGATACATGTGCCTTTTTTTTTTTCTTATCATCAGAATAAATCTGATCCTAAATATCTGTCCTCAGAAATTTGTGGTTGTCACTGACAAAAGAAATTTAAGCAACAAATAGGGACTGAGCCATAAGAACTAAGAAAGGACAAAGGGGTTGTAACTGTGCCAATTTCTTTTGAGTCCCTAAAATTTGGCACCACACTCACTTTCATAGAGTCAGATCGAAAAGGAACAGCATGACTGAGTTTTTCATGACTACTATGAGTGTTCAATAAATATTAAATCACCATCATAAATGGCAGAGAATTTTGGCAACATTCTTGTAAGGGACTCAGACTGAATATTATTTCAGGTAAGGAGAGATGGGGCAAAAAAAAAGCACACATTAGATCAATTCATTAATGACATACCTGGACCATGGAAAAACCCACAACCTTTTTTCTGCATTGAAAATTTCTGTTTCACCTAGGGCACCAGAACATTAGTACTGTGTTCCTCCATAGACAGCCTTTCCCTGCAGCATCTGTTGCTAATTGAAAGGGACTCGAATTACAAAATTCTAGTCAATTTCTCTCCCTAGCCCTTGCTGTGTATAAAGATTTTTCTATGCAGGAGCAAAGCATTAGTCTTCTACTACAGCTGATGACTGAAGAGCAAAAAAGAAAAGAAACACAGAAGAAAGCGGGTTTTGTGTGCATGTGTGTGTCCAGCAATATATCAAACTAAATTTGGGGGATGAAGAGTGAAAAAAGCCTTTCGTTAGCCTAGTGACTGACCATTCTACAAACACAACTATTCAGCAATGGAATCCTATCAAGGTCCCAGCTAACCAAATTCTCTGTCTTCTAATTTGGTGTTTTTCACCTTTATGTCAGTCTAAAATGTCTAGCTGTTAACAGTTCACCATCTTCTATTTCTATAGCACCTTCCACTTAAGGATTGCAAGAGACAGCACACCTTATCTCATGAATACTCCTGATGTGTCCCAGTGACATCCCAAGAAAATGTATTCAAAATCAGCATAAATTATGTGTATGCTTACAATTTTAGTAATGTAGATTTTAGGTAGGATAGAAATTATACAAGTGGCACATAAAAACAAAATGGCAAAACAGCTTGCATTTATGTAGGCCTTCACAGTTTGCAAAGCAGCTTTCTTATTGCAAGACAGTACAAGGATTCTCCCAGTTTAACAGAAAAAGGAGCGCAAGTGCAAAGGCATTAAGTGATTTCCCCAGGATCATATGGCTAGCGTGTAATATATATAGTATAGCCTACAAACTTAAACCCAGACCTTCTGGGTTTCCACAAAATTCATTAAATTTTGGGAAAAGACACTGTAGCACAGTACTCATTGTTCTTCCTATGACAGAAAAAAAGTGGTCATCATAGCCAGGGATAGGCTCTGATTTTTATGCATTCTATAGCAAATAGAAATGAGAAGAAAACTGTCTTTAACTGTCATTTATAACATTTTCTATAGCTTTCACAGTTTAAGTTATTAAAGTTGAAAGGCTAAAAGTGTCTAAGTTTTTAAAATGAAATATAGCTTCATGAAGATCCTATGCTACAAATGAGGTAAATGGCAGAGGGGACTCATTTCAGGTCTCACAGCATCCTCCAGGCAGATTCTTAATTCCCTTGCTATTATTTCAACTAGAGCATAAAGCTTCTTTATCTTATCTTCCCTCTTCACACCCTTCTGCAACGGTTACATATAAGCTAGTTTGGGGCTCTTATCATTTTTGAAGTGGAAAGAATTGTTTTTTCTCCTTGATTATACAAAATGATGACATCTGTTCAATAGTATACAATGTTCTTGAAATGCTTTCTTTATGAATGCTTGATTCAAATACTTCCCTGACTACTTAAGTAATATGCAACATGGTAGGGACATATGAAGTGTTTAAAAGTTCACACCATATCTTCACAACAGTTAGCTCAGGCGAGCAGCACAAATTACAACATTATAAAGAAACAAGTCATAAGTATCAAAATGTTCTCACTACTAAGAGTGTTCAAAAGATATGCATGATTTTCAAAAGAATTTCAAACTAGAAATGACTGAATGAAAATACACTACAAATCACTAATAGCAATGTAAATTAAAACAAATTAAAACTCTTAGGTGCTATCTCAAACCCTGCCAACTAGCAAAGATAAAAAAAAAATAGGAATAGTCAATGTTTGTAAGGATGTGGGAAGACAAATACATGAATACAGCACTACTAGTATGGCAAAGAATTGGTTAAACCATTGCAGATATCAATTTAGAATTATGAAAGAAAAGTCATTAAACTATCTATACCAACCCCATTACTAGGTATATATCTCAAGGAGGTCAAAGATAGAAATGAAGGTCCAGTATGTGTCATATATTCAGCAACACTCTTTGTAGTAGCAAAGATTTGGAGGAAAAAGTGTGCCAACTGACTGGGAAATGGCTTGAAAAATTTGTTGCATGAGAAAGCAATGGAATATACAACAGCTTGTGTTTATATTAGCCCTTCAAGGTTTTCTAAAGTGCTTTATGCATATTATCTCATTTGCTCCTCACTATAAACCCTATGAAGAAAGTGCTATTATTATCATGCCCATCTTACAGATGATGATAGCAAGCTTGTGAGGTAACAGGTAATTTGCCCAAAGTCACACAGTTAATGAATGTCTGAGAAAGGATTCAAAGTCAGGAGACCTGTAAACCTCTCTATTGGCCACACCACACTTCCTTTCTTAAGTGGTTAAAAAAAATTTAAATTACATATACAAGAAATTCAAACAAACATGGGAAGAGTTGTATGACTGGATATAGAATAATATAAGCAAAACCAAAAAGAAAATATACGCATTACTAAAACAATGTAAATGAAATGCTCGAAATGTAAGCCAAACTCCAAGTAACTGGAAAACCAATAACATCTCAAAGAACAGATTATTAAACATATACCTCTGACTACAGCAGAGAGGCAAGGGACTAGCTGGGCAGAATGTTTTCAGAGGTGGTTACTATAACAGGTGGTTCTATTCAATTGTTTTGCTTTATTACAAAGAAATGTTTAAAAGGGAGAGAAAGGAAGAGGGAGATTTCCAGAAATGATTGTGATATGAAAACAAAAGGCATCAACTTTTCTTTTTTTGAGAGGAGAAGGTATGGTCATCAATAACCTCCAGCTATCTTTTCTCAAAGGAATTCAGGAAAAGCTGCTATGCTCTCATCAGATTCATTTCCTTTACTCATCTTGGATTCCAGCACAATGGTTTCCTAACCATACTAGCTCATCCAGTACTCTTTATCTTATGATTAGAGAACTTACGGCTGAAATTTTTGTTTTCTACATGTACGAGAGAATTCCTGGACTTTAGCTCCCTGAAATTTGGGAATTAACACCCACAGTATATGCCAGCCTGCTTCAAGTTTGTTGTGTCTGACAAAGTACCTGGTTTTGATTTCTTTTACTGGCCAGCTTTAAATTCCTAGTTGTCAGTATGAAACTGGCATCCTGGTTTTGAGCTCTATGGTCTGAATCAAAACTCTTTTATTTAGTTTAATCTAGTATCTCAAAAATAAGAATCACTTGTTCATAGAATTCTATAGACACTGTTATGATATCAGTTTCTTGTGAGATGAAATAAAAAATAAGATAACTCCCGTATGACTACTGGTTGACTAGTTATAATGATAATTCCGAGTTCTGTACTGTCTCTCTCTTCCTTGGCCTGAATTTTTAGTGAAAAAAAATTTAATATCATGCACCATTTTCCATTGATCATATCAGAACTCCATTCTGAAAAGCCATCAGGTGTCAGAGTATTACCCAGCTAAAACCAGTAAAGATGATTGATGAAAAAAATGCTGAGAAAAAATGGAGAAAACAAGAGGCAAATCCTTTTACTCTCTTTCCCTCTCTCTTTCTCTCTCTCTTTCCCCCAACCAGGTCGCACAGATAGTTCTACATGTACACAGCTATTATGTCAGTTTTGGGAATTCTATTTGCCTTACAGAATCATTTATTTTTTTTAACTTTAGAATTTTTTATCTTATGTTAATATTTAAAAGCATTTGTAAAGAAATAGATAAAAGGAGTCAACACCAATTATTCCACAAAGATTATAACAGACAAGATCTCACAAGGTACACATAGCAAGTACTACATCTTGCCAATGACTGTAACCAAGTGTTTAAGACTCTGCACTTTGCATTTTTCTTGTTAAATATCAGAAGCAGGAGATACTTCACTGTGCTTTTTTTTTTAAACAATAAAGCTGTGAAGCAAGTTCACTGACTATCTCCCAAGATCAGCTTAGGTCTGAAAAGAAGGAAGCTTCACACTGAAGCAATTATTTAAAGCTACAAGTATCTATTCCTCTGTTCCTCTTTTGAATGAAGGAATTCTTCTTAGCTCTTAAAGAAAAAGGTTTACAGTAAATAGGAAGGATTAAATCTTTCTTCCCTAACAATCTAGTGCTGGAGCAAACTTCCCCTAAAAGCATCAGGTGATAATATTATGAAAATGAACAAAGGTGCTTTACTTCAGTCTCCCTTAAAAGAAAGCATTCAGATTTCACACACTCGGTTTAACCCTGAAGAAACCAACACAAGGAAATATTAAAAGTAATTCATACATGAAAGATCTCCTGGAGTAAATTTTCTCCTACTTGAAATCTAAGAGATACTATTCTTGGGAATTCTTGAGGTATGCTGGTATGACACATAAACAAATGCTATGGAACAAATTCCCCATTTCATTTCTGCCATTTGAAAACAATCACAATCTGGGCATGCCTGGAAATTGTAAAACAAAATGGGAAAGGGCAAGAATTGAGAGGCATGTTTGTTTTATTACAGAATGAACAGAGACAGAGAGATGACAAGCTTGGTGAAAGGTTAATGCCAGACTAGGGAACTTCCTTCTGAAGGTAGGTGGTTACAGGACGAACCCTGGGGTTCAGACCCTTGGGTTCTGTTTTCTCATTGTTCAAGTTGAGATAACTGGATCTGATATGAAAGAGGACATACTTCTTTAGGAACTGACCATTCCTATATATGGCTTGGAATTAAAATAGATCACCCTCTTCTCCTACCACATGTGCCCTAATACTGAGACACATCTAGTTCCCAAACTATACTGGCCTTGACAGGTTGAGTGATGAAGGATATTCATTTTACTGTAGAATTTTCAAGTTGTCAAAAATATAAACCTCATAGATTCTTTTATGATAAGTGACTTACTTGAAAACCATTTGTTTTCTTATAGTGGAATAACCAAATTTGTTTAAGTGGCAATCAAAAAAACTGCAAGGTCAGTGAATAAAATGGGAGAGAGCAATAGGAAGCAGAGACAAGAGGTAAGGGCAGAACAAACCAAGTTGCTAAGCACTAAAAAGAACACCAAAGCATCCAAGTGGGACAGAAGGGCTACCCTTGAGTTTTGCTTAAGCTTACGCTAAACAAGAGAGTTTTTTGCATGAAAGATAATATTTCAACATTAACCACAAATATTTCCCTCTTTCAAATGTTTTCTGTAGCTCTTGTTCACCATTTTTCTTTTTCCCTTTTCATTCTTAAAACTTCACTATGCCTACACTGCACATGCCGGCCATGGTAGTATCATTCCAAAATATCCTTTTTGCTTTCTCTTAATTTTCCTGATACTTGAAGTTGGTTGCCTCATGTTTGGTCAAATTATTACTTCTAAATTCTCATTCTCTATTGTCTTAGAGATTGTCTTTGCATCTAATTTTCACTCACCTTAATAGTAGATTCTTAACTTCTTCCCTACAAAAAAAAATCTTTGAAATTATAGAATTACAGAAGTTTCTATCTGAAAGGGACTTTAAAAATATTTTTACTTAACCCCTTTCTGTTACTTAAATCTTTCATTTCTACAACCTAATGCTCTGTGTATAAACATAATGCACATATAGTTAAAACATCCCTTCTACCGACTTAGTTGATGTCTTTTAACCCCAGTAATATCAGGAATCATTATTTGTATTTGTGGGGATAGTATGCTTACAGAATAATCCTAGGGGAATAATAAGGTGCCCTTGGATTTTGATTGGACTTTGAGAAGAAACATACTGAATTATCTAACCATTTATTACATCATTTATCTACATAGCACCCATTTTATAGACAGAAAAACTGAGATCCAAGCATGTAATGACTTGCCCAATGAGCCTTTGGCAAAGACTGGACTAGAATCCAATTTTTCTAACTTCCAGAACTTTAAATAATATAACTCCACTCTAATTCAATGAAACTTTAAGGGATTCATGATGCGTCTCAATTACCAAATGAATAGCTATCACACAAAGTATCATTCTTAAAATAAAATAAATATATCTAATATTATACATGTTGGGACAGAAAAAGGAAGGAACCAAGGGAAATTATCTAAAAGAAATATGCTCAAAAATTATTTGGTAAAACAGGACTGGTAGAGGAAAAGCTGTCAGCAAAATAAATGTCATGCTCTAAAACCCAATTTTGCGGACAGTTTTCAGCATTTTTCATGTTGTGCTTTCCACAGTCAGCTGTGAGCTGCTTCCTAGTGTGAAATCGCCTAAGAAAGAGAGCGAAGCTGTCATCTGACATCTGGGAGCGTGGAGATCAGGTTGTGGTATGAAGCATTTTGGACTTCTTCAATTTAAACAGACATTTACCTGCAAATTCTTAATTCTAGAAAGCTTTCAATGGGAAATATCCATTTAAATTTCAAGCAGGAGATATACAGGGTGCATTTGCAAAGATTCATAATGGGGTGGAAACGAAGGTGAAGGACACACACTGATGGGGGTGCAGGGGATCATATCAACTTGTTTAAGACTAGAAAGAGAAGTTTAAGTGCTTTATAATAGCATGAAAACTGTGAGAGACATACAACCTTACTTATCCTTCCCAGATTGCATTTTACATGGCTAGCATAGACTCAGACTATAAAAGGTTTAACATTATATGCCCTTCTCAGGCTATTTTTTATGGTATAATAGTCACATTTTTTAGAGTGGGAGAAAAAAAGAGGTAAGGGGGAAAAAAGTACTTCTCTTTTTTGTCTTAGTTTTGCTCTTAGGGAAGAATCTTTAGAAAACTATAGCAAAGAATGACTATTCTGAGAACTGAACTTACTGTCAGTTAAGCACCTAAAAATTCCCAGCTATGGTAAGGTAAATAAAAATAGAAACAAAACCATAAGAATTCCAAGGAGTTCATTTGAAGATGGTGGTATCTCAAAAACAGCCAATTTATCTCAAATTTCTATTCAGTCATTCACCTGGATGAATACTGGGAAAGGGTTCTAGGATCCTTAATACTGGAATCATGTGTTACCATATCCACAGGGTCACTTCTACAAGGAGTGTCTTTCCTTTACTCTCCCTGCCAGGCCAGGGTTTTGTGTTGCCCCAGTGTGAAAGCGACCCATATACCCACACACGATGACACAGAAATGAAACCTTTTCTAGAGAACTGTAATAGATAATCTAAGGACACAAAGAAAACCTAAAAGGAGTGGTTTCCACTTTGAAAACAGGGCTGGGTTTGATCAGCGAATTCGTATGCTCCAGACCCTCTTGATAAGGCTGCAGCTGCAGCCATTTATGTGCTGGCTTTTTCACAGATGTAGACTGATAAAGCTTGGTGGGTTTTTTGTCTTTTTGTTATTTAGTGGAATATTTTTTTAAGTATAGAAAAAGTGGCAATAGGTTTTTTTTAAAAGTTCTTTGTTTAGTTTTTAGAAACTTGTGAATATACAACCTCCTTGACAGTGTAAAAGTGATTGCTGTATTGTTCAAATGGCAATGACTTTTCTAAATCTAAGATCACAAAGTTGGCAAAAATTATACTTAAATAACAGAAGGTGATCATTTGCATTTCAAAATTTATCTATCTGCTTTTCCCTCCAATTAGACCAAAACATGTTGATTCACAGGTTTCTGTGTGTGTTTGTTTCTTTTTTAAACTTATTTATAGAGCAGAATAATGGCCCCCCTGCTAGTTTGGCATTTGCTCAAGTTTCTGTCCATGTAAATCGAATCTGTTACTGGAAAATTTTCTCAAAATACCAAGGCACATTAACCAGAAGATAAAAAGATACATTGCTGATATTATAAAGTGCAGGGCAGGTGGGTAATGTTTTTAGGACAAATATGTGATAAGGATTCCCAGAAGGGAGAAGGGATGGGGGGGGGGGGGGTAGTAGGGGCAAAGGGCAGTTTAAATTACATAAGTGAATCATTCTCATCATAATCTTGTGACAACTTTACTTTCTAACCAAACATCAGCTGCTTAACATGCTTTAGAAATACTCAGAAAATAACAACGAGGATGTAAGGGTTAGGAGAGACTTTCAAATCCTTCCGCATTTACTAAAGTTATATAAAAACACAATAAAATACTATATTGATTTATAATCTTCTAATAGTTTAAATGTTAATACATTATTGGGGGGGAGCACTTTGTCATCAGCACTTTAGCCCTTTATAAAAGAACAGTAAGTCATTTTCTTTTTTCCTTGTAATATAAAAAATAAAATTGGATTTTATGATTCGAATTCTTCAACAATATGGTTTCAGCAAATTAAAATGTTAGCACTAATTTTGAGTCACACTGACTTTTTTATTTGTTTCACTCTTAACTTAAAAGATGTTAATCCATTCAAGGAGTAGAGACTTTCCACATTAGTCAATGCATACAATGAGACTAGAACAATTTTGAAACTCACAAAGCTTGAAAGTACAATTCTTGTTATGCAAATAATTACAACAAAGCCGTTCTTCAGTCTACAGCTTTTATCTAATGCTGGGGAAAGGAAAGCAGCCAAAGAACTGGATAGCAAAAATCCATTAATGGTAGAATGCCACCTGCTGGTGAATTATGAGAAATGTAATTTCTTGGGAGAGTTGTCTTAAAACAGGCATTTTAGAAAATGTCCAGGATCAAATGAAATATAGCATTACACAGAACTGAAGAAATATTGTGAAACCCGGTGTAGTTTTGCTTGAAATAAACAGCTTTCATAATTTCAATATACTGTAAATATGAAAATGAACAGGAGAATAACCTCCTACAATGGCAAATTGCACCATTGAACAGTTTCTGATGTCTCACTGAATGTATAAAATAAGGAGGTAATATGAAAAATATCAAGCAAAGTTAAGTATCCATTGAAACTATGAAAAATCAACAAAACTTCACTTTATACATTGTTCTATTAGCACTCTGCTTAAGGAAATTTCATTCAGATAATTCCTCAGTTTTCACTCAAAAGAAACACTTCAAACTGAACTTCCCTGCCACTCCCTTGTAAATGACTGCAGAGTTGTTATGTAATATTAATGTACATTTTTATTTATAAAATTATTCCTTACCAAAATATGAAAGGGAGGGGTGAGTATACATATTTTGAGAAGAGGAAAAGAGGGAGAGGGAGATAGGGGAGAAAGAGGAGGAAAGGGAGAGGAAGGGGGGAGAGAGAGAAAGAGAGAGAGAGAGAGAGAGAGAGAGAGAGAGAGAGAGAGAGAGAGAGAGAGAGAGAGAGAGAGAGAGAGAGAGCTTAATAAAGTAATTTGATCAAGGTGTCCTTTTCATTATGAAGTGATTTGGTTCTCCCATTAACTGAAACATACTAATAACATTTCAAAGGATGGTACCACAAATCTACTGGAGGAAGGCAAAAAATGTACTCTATGGCACTCAGAAAGTATAACTACCCAACTGTACTCATTTGGGTAAGGATGAGAAAACAGGAAGGAGAGAAAAAAAGAAAATCAAACTCATCAGATATAATGAAACTACCTAACATTCATTTATAAGACTGAAAAATTGTGCTTGCTCTCAAATACAGAGCTTGATCTTGAAACAAATTTACACTTAAAGACATCTACTTTTTAGCTATATTTATATCACAATATATTCCAGTTACTACAACAAGACACTGTGAAAAACAAGACTACTCTACTTGGTAATTGTTATATAGTGAAAGATCAATAATGGTGCTAATCATTCCAATATTATCAGTTTGAGCCTCTTTTCAAGGCTACAGCTGATGACAAACAAAGCAGCTTTAGCAATCCAAAGAGGTTCAATGCTGGGTAAAAGGTAGAGGACCCCTGGATTCCAAGTGGCCCATTTATACTAATGACAGGTAGAAAGGATCATGAACTCAAGGCCAACTCCTGTGCTTAAGCTTCTGTATTTGTTTACAAAGGATTTAGCACACACCAGAAACAAACCTCTAATTTTTCAAAGTAAGAATAGTACAGGGCGGACAGGAGAAACTTATCATAGCAAATATTTGACTAACCAAGCTGATCTGAAACATCAACAACAACATCTGCATTCCCTCACATTTCAAACAAAAAAAAAACTATAATGTTAAAGCAACCATTTTGAAAGATCAGGTTGGTACATCATTAATGTCACATATTACAGCCTTTTTAAAAATGTCCAGCATTTTGTCTATTTTACTCTCATTAAATAGCATTTACTATTTGTAATGAAACCAACATGTTAAAAGGAGCATGAGGCATTTCCCAATGGCCCTTATAAACAAAAAGTTGAGGTATTCTATAGAAGGAATTCAGTCATGTCAACCCTTCATTTTATAGATTAACAGGTAAATTTTATGGGGAAAATAAATAATCTTATATACTTCTGAGCTGAACAGTAGCTCAGAGTTAGCTTTGTTCCAAAAATTTTGATTTTCATACAAATTCAAAACAAAAGAGAGTTGGTAAATACACAAACTCTATGAGAGGAAATGAGAGAAATTTTAGAACTATGGCCATAAGGGTCTTTAAATATTATCTATTTCAACCCCCCTCATTCCTACAGATGAAAAAACTATACCTGTATTTCTAAGTTGTGAAAAATTTAGACTAAGGTTATATAAATAATGAGCATTTGCTTTTTGATGTAAAAATGATTAAAACAAGTCTTGTGACTGATTTAAATCAAAATCCAATCCATTCTGGTAAAATTGGAGGGAGATAAGAAAAGAGACCAGTGAGAACATCCACCAGGAACAGAGGACAAGGTACGCTATAACCAAAGACTCAGTCAGTCTTCAAGGGCAGCTGGCAATAGTACCAAGAAAAGAAACACAAGGATGAATGGCCCCAGGAAAGACTTCAACCTGCTACTGGATTAATAGCAATTCTGCCCTCCATGCTGAGCCAATGCCCTTTGCTCCAGCCTGGAGGTCCCACCCCAGTCCTCTCACTCTTCTCCCTTCCCCTGATATACTTTTCAAGTGAAACATTTTAGGTGATTGCTCTAACCTGGGGCACAGTACATTCTCTCTATGGCATCGCTGTCACAGGAATCTTCAACCTCACTCCACCTGCTAAAATACGTTAGCTGAATGTGTCCTAAAAACAAAACGACAGGAGAAATCAAAACATTTTTCCCTTCCATTTTCTGCAGAAGTGAACTGTAATTACTCCTTTTGTAGCTAAAAACAGTATCATTAAGAATAATGGCATCATTAAGTACTAGAAGCTATTACTGGGGGTGAATTTGCTGCACTGATAATGAAGCTCTAGACAGGAAATGAAGATACTAATTACAAGATAAAACGCCTACTCAGTTAATTGGAAGCAACAGCGAATAAAAAGAAATGCATTTGCAAAAGTTCCTGACCTCTATCATTCAATAAGATGTTGTTTGGGTTCAAATCGCGGCACACAATTCCCTCTCTATGTAAAGCATCAAGGGCTACCACCATTTCAGCTGCCCATCTTTGAATGCAGCCTTCTGGGATGTAAAACCTGGAGGTTAGTGCTAATTTTTTATCGAGGTCCTCAAAAATCTGATGTATTTCCTTCTCTCCTTCTAGTGTTAATCCACTGTCACCCTTAGCCTTAGTGTCTTTTGGGTCTAGCTGGAATAAAGAAGGGGTTGGCTCTTCTTTACCAAGATCTTCAGCACCATCTGCAAACAGCAATACTTCTTCTTTTTTTAAAGTGTCTGGGTTTACATTGTATTCATTAGCACCTGAGACTGGATTAGAAATAAGGAATAGGTTTTCTTCTGTGCTATTTGCAGTTAGTGTGGGAGCAACCATTCCAAATCCTTTAAACTCAGCATCTGAACTAAGTAACAAAGACTTGTCTCCTGAACTGATTTGATCAACAGCAGCTATAAGTAATGCCCTAGTACCCTCCTGTGCATAGTGTTTTTCTTCTATACTGTGGAATTGGTGACTACAGGGATCATTCGATGCCTCTGTGTCTTTTTCTTCAAGCCCTTGGCATGGTTCTGTGCTAAGACTGAGGCATAAAACATCAGGAGCTTCTAAAAGTTTACTTTCTAAGATGCCTATATTAGTCTGTGTCAACTGAACAGGCCCCTCAGTCGCAGCTTCTTTTGTTGGCTCCAACACACCAGGCAGATTGACAAGAAGATCAGGCCTTCCTTCGTCAGTACTACTTACATCATCAAAAGCAGCATCTTTAAAAGAAATAACAGGGACAGAGTCATTTGAACCCCTGCTGATGGTGTCCTGAGCTCTTAACCCCAATCTAGTTTCACTAGCATCAAGACTCCCAGAACTGCTGTCCTGATCTTGAAGGGCAAAAAATGGCTTCAAGGGTTCTGACTTCAAACTATATAACTTTTCACCAAAATCAAGTCCAAGGAGTTCATTAGTGCTATCCTTACTATCTATCCTAAAGAATGCCATAGGGCTATTCTTTGATCTACTAAGAGAATCTGATATTCTTGGTGGACTAGCTACTTCACGGTTGGCATCTTCGGTGAAAAATTTTAGTTCCTGAGAAGTCAGCTGAGAGCTGAGGCTGTCACTGCCAGAAGCAATGTGAGCTGGTAATCTTCCTGTATCTTTGGTTCTAACACCATTTCCCTTAATCTTCATTAAGGGCTCCTCATTCAAGGACCCAGGTTCAATTTTTTCTTGCCCATATTCATTGCATAAAGTTAAATAACTAGTAGTGCACTCTTCTTCTGAACTTGAGCCAGAATCTGGCCATTTTGGAGAGCTGTCTTGGCCATCTTCTTCCTGGTTGCTACTGTCCTCCTGGGAACTTGGTGTAAGACTAGTCTTCAGATGCAGAACTTTGAGCATGCTGCCACCATCACTTCCTCTGGACTCCAAGCTGCTGCTGTCCTTAGGACTAGGAGTTGGCTGCTGCAGGTGAACTTCAGCAAGAGTAGACTTTTTGACTTCCTGAATATCAAGGCTTTCTTCTGAACTCCTATTTAAGAATCTACTAATGTAGGACCATAATTTTCCACCTACAAAAAGAACAAAAAGAGATTAAATCTCAGACAACAACACTCAAGACAGTCTTATGGGAATGGAAATTAACCATGAAATATACCAAAAGTATAAAGAAGGAAAAAAAAAGTCACTGTTTAAATAGAGTAATAACTTGTACCATAATAACTAACTTTCTAAAGCAGCATGCTTAAGAACTTTAGCTGCTGATTACTAGTAACTGTGGTTTTAAACAAATTTTCTGAAGGCCAGTGATTATGAAAAATAATAACCAATTTCTTCATTTAAAGGGGCACTAGTTACAACAAACACTAGTATGAAAGCTTACAGTTAGTTTGCTTTATAGTTTAATATAACTAGATGATAGAAACATCTGATTATGTTTTGATTTGCTTATGTATGAATTTTTTCAAGCATGATCCCATGGGTCAAGTGGAATACATAAATAAATGCTATTCAAAATTGTATTCCATGGTGAAAAAAATCAACAATGCTATTCCATTTTTTAAATGCCCAATCTAAGGTTAGAGGCTAGATTTGGTATCTGGTATATAATTATGCCTTTACAAATGACATACTAATAATTCTCCCCCTCCCAAACATGTGCTGTGTAAGATCAAGTAAAGCCCATTAGAGAGGCAAGCTAATATGGTATCAGGGATCTATAAAAACTAAAATTAGAGAAATCAATCCATGCCAGTGAACCAAGTATTTTAGCAGCAATATCTTTTATATAGTTATTTCCCAATAACTTGCTTTAGCTTTGAAATCTCACCTCATTTACCAGTAGGTAAAACGTAATATAGATGCATATGCCTATATTTTGTCAGATAAGAACATAACTATGAACAAAGTTTAGAAATCTAAAATTTCAAATTTAAATAACCTTAAATTCAGCAACAGGGGAAGCATATTTTGAGCAAAAATAAAAGCAGTTTCCAAAACAGGGACTAAAGAAAGGTGCATCAAAAACAAATCCTTCCATTAATATGGAAAAGCAGTTCAGTCAATACATTTGTATTATCATTATTAAGCATTGTGTACCTAGAATTGACCAAATAACATACAGAACAGTGTTTGGCAATTCCTCACACTTTGATTTTATCGACTAAATCAATGAAGCGTTAAAAAAAAAAAGTCCACTTCCCATAGATTCAGAGTATTTGCTTAAATATTTTTATCCTCCAAAACAGAGATTTAGGTAAAGAAAGGCAAGGAAGGGAGGAAAAGGAAGGAAGGAAGGAAGGAAGGAAGGAAGGAAGGAAAAGAGGGAGGGAGGGAGGGAGAGAAGAAAGAAAAGGAAAAGCAAAGAACATTTATGTTAAGTCTATGCATATCTTATTCTTTTTCTTATTTTTTCCCTAGAAAGATTCCTTTTCCCTTTGTCAATAACTAAAAGAGGATAGTCATGGGTTTTCACCTGTTTTTCTCTGATATTTCCAGAAGTTACAAACTATGTACTTCATTTTCTCCCTAAACTATTCTTAATGTCTGCCATTTGCCCACACTAACATAAAGCTTCAATCTTTACATACCGCTTTAAACTCACCTATTCATAAAATATAGCTAAGTCTCACTTCACTGCCTTTCTAGTCCCTTACTAACATTTATGCAGCTCCTCCCACTATTACACTATGACAGAGAAATACCCATATTCCAGATGGTTCACCTCATCTGTACCACACTAATATAAATTACCTGCTCTGACCCTAGTGCCTTGCATTCATTCTAGTCAAACTATACTGAGAAAAATAAAATCATCATTTTATTATACAGATAGGCTGAAAAATAGACTTAAAGCTATGATCTCTAAAAATGTGACTAATCTTAGTTCTACTTATCTTAAAGACATATCATTTGCTTATGAAGTAAAATGAATAAAACATAACCATAATTTTTTAAGGAAAGAAAATTATTATGTGGACTTCAGTCACATATGGATATAAGAGACTAATTTCTACAAGTAGAAACAAAAGTTCTCTACATAATTATGACTCACAACCTGGTGCTTAGAACAGTGCCTGGCATATAATATACTCTTAATAAATGTTCACATACACACATATGTATGAATACCTGTACATGCATGCATGTATAGTATATATACTATATATACTATTCTATATTACATAATTAATGTTAATTATGTAAGATAGAATCTATATTAAGTATAGTAGTATATATAAATATAGTACATATAAATAAATATCTACATAATTATGGAATGACTTTCTAATTAATTTAATGAGAATTTTCCTACATATAGTATGATAATCTGGCCTTAATTTTTAAAGTATTTTTAAATAATGTAAACATTACAAAGCGAAGCTGCGGCCAAGGTTCAACCTTATAAAAATTGTAAAATAGTTAACACAGCTAGGTTTTTCATCAGAAACTTTCAAACTTTGTATTTGGTAAATATGTGTCTTGGTTCTATCTACAAAACTGTACTAAGTGTTAACACCTTTATCACTTAAAATCTACCAAGGGAAAAACTAATGTCAAAGTTTAATCTAAATTCACTATCTATTTTTCTGGCTTGTCCTGTTCTTGTCGTATATTTCTGTTCCTAGGAAGATGTTTTGAGATTGAGTCATGATCTCTTTTTTGAAGATGCATTACTTTTAGAAATTACAAAACCCAGAGTTTATTTCAATCTAGCAAGAAAGAAATATTGATATTCCCTTTAGAATAAGTAATCACTGGCACCTAGAGCCACAGCAATCTCTGTTCTGCATGGAATGATAACCCATTAGTGAGATGTAGTGCCTTTTAGTGTGTCCAGCAACTGAACTATGGGACTACAGTTATCAGCATGAAACAATAGCTAAAAAGGCTCTAAGAACTACAGATCCAGTCTTTAAATCATCACTAATAGTGATTTACCAACAGTTTAAGCCCTAAAAAAATTTTTTTCAAATCTAATAGGCTCTTCCACAACAACATCTCTTGTTTGGAAGTATTTTTCACATGTTTTCTAAACATTTTCTCATGTTTTCTAAAACATTTTACCTAAATGTGAATTGTGAATACTTTTAATTTTGGTATATCAATTATATTTTTTACTCTTCAAATCCTCACAAAAAAAATTTAACAATATATAATTCTCAGGGCGGCCAGGTAGCACAGCGAGTAAGAGCACTGGCTCCAGTGTCAGGATGACCTGGAGATTGAATCCCGGGCTCAGACACTTAGCACCCACCCAGAAACACCTAGCCGCATAACCTTGAGCAAGTTACTTAACCCCGATTGCTTAAAAAAAAAAAAAAATATATATATATATATATATATAAAATTAAATATATATAATATATATATAAATTATATATATATATAATTCTAATTAGGATTTCTCATTCACAAAATTTCTGTTTTTCCTAAAGACAACTAGACTAGGGCCCAAAAGTTTTGTGTTCAAGTACTAGCTCCAATGCTTCACAGCCTGGGTCCATGACACGTAAGTCTCTCTGAGTCACACTTTTCCAGAAAATGGGAATATATTTGGCTTTCCTACCACACAGGACTAATGTGAAGTTTGTTTGTTTTAATCATTTGTAAAAACACCACTCAATGGGATATCTTTCACTGAACCCCTTTTTTTACATTCTTAAAACCACAACTCAACATCAGGTCCTCATAACCTCTCCCATGGAACATTACAACATCTTCCCAGTGATTCCCAGCTTCCTGTCTCTTCTCAGGGGAAGAGAACAATGGTTATGTTATGGTTTGAGTATTTTAAATTATGTCTTAGGCAGTATACAGTATACTTTGGCACATTTTAGGCGGTATACAATTTGGTACATTCAAATTATGAAATAATTATGTACATTGTAACATGACTCAATCAATAATCAATTGTTAGGCACCTACTAGGTGCCAGTTAATGCGCTAGGCACTGGGGATAAAAAGACAACACTTGCCACTAACGAATTTATATTACACTATAACATACAACATATTCATAGGTAAATACATACTACATATAAGTTGAGTTCATAATGATTTGGGAAGACAGAGTACTAAAATTTGAGGGAAACAGCAAAGGGCTCCTGAAAGAGGAGGCATCTAGGAATTCTGAGAAGCTGAGGAAGGCCAGCATGAAATACATAAGAGGTAGTTATGTGTTATTGAAGGTCCTTAAGTGCCAGACAAAATAGTTTGTGTATTATTCTAGAGGCAATAAGATAAGAAAGCACTAAAGCTTCATGAGAAGAGTGTAACATGGTCAGACCTGGGCTTTACAAATATCAACTTGGTGGCTATGGAAAACAGACTTGGGAAAGGAGAAACTCTATAAGAAGGTAAACCAATTAGGAAGTTATTGCAAGTTATAGTCTAGGTAAGAGGTGATGAGGAACTAGATTGGGTGGTACAGAATGCAGAATACAGAGAAAGGGGATGATGCAAGAGATTTGAGGAAGCAGAATATACAAGACTAGAAGGCTAGGGGATGAAGAAAAGTGAAGTTTCAAGGATAACTCCAAGGTTGCAAACTAGGGGAATGGAACAATAGTCGCACCCTTTACAGAAATGGGGCAATCAGGAAAAGGAGTGAGTTTAAGGTGAAAGATAATGAGTTCTGTTTGGGGTCTGCTGATATTAAGATACCTATGAGAAATCCATTTGGAGAAGTATAAGATGCATTTGGACATACGCTCTCTTTCTCTCTCTCTCAATATGATATATAAAATACATTCACATATATAATCTACCATATATAAATTATATAACACAGTTAGCACATTACATAATATAGAACAGTGTATATATACTGTATATACATACATACATATACAGATACGCATACATGTGTGTACATGAACATTGATTAAGAGCACATTATGTTCCAGGCATTGTTCTAAGCATTATACTGTGAGTCTGAGGAACAGTCAGGTGGGAGGAGAAAGAACCAAGAGAAAGTGATGTCCCAAAACCCTCATGAGAAAAGATTTTCAAGGAAGAAAAGGGTATCAACTGCATCAAAGGCTGCAGAGAGGTCAAGGAGAATGAGGATTGAGAAAAGGATTTGGCAACTAAGAGATCATTGGTAAATTTAGAAATAATGTTGGAAGCTGAATTGTAAGGGGTTAAGAAATGAATGAGAGAGGGGCGGCCAGGTAGCACAGCGAGTAAGAGCACTGGCTCCAGTGTCAGGACAACCTGGAGATCGAATCCCGGGCTCAGACACTTAGCACCCACCCAAAAACACCTGGCCTTGTAACCTTGAGCAAGTTACTTAACCCCAATTGCTTAGTGGCGGCCAGGTGGCTCAGTGAGTAAGAGCACTGGCTCCAGTGTCAGGATGACCTGGATCAAATCCAGGCTCAGATACTCAGCACCACACCAAGAAATAACTGGCCGTGTAAACTTGAGCAAGTTACTTAACCCCAATTGCTTAAAAAAAAGAAAAAAGAATTGAATGAGATCTATAGAATATCTCTTTTTGGAGAGTGTGTGTGTGTGTGTGTGTGTGTGTGTGTGTGTGTCTATTCTGAATAATTTGCAGAGAAGTGATAGTTCGGTCCATGGGAGCTAATGAGAACAAAAGAAAGAATGGAACAGCACCTTGGGGTACACTCATGCATAGAGGAATAGAGATGGATGATGAAACTGCAAAGTAGACTAAGACAGACAGGAAGATAACTAAAACCCAGGGAGAAGATAGTAAACAGAAGGAGAAGACAGCCGAGTCAAACACTATAGAAAACTCAAAAAAAGATGAGTACTGAAAAAAAGATCACTTGATTTGTAGATAACAGTTTAAGTTAGTGATGGAGGCAAGCAAGATAGTGATGGAGGTCATATTGCAATGGGTTAAGAAGTCAGTGGGAGATGATAAACTGGAAGGAATAAGTGTAGAAAGCTTTTCCTAAGAAGCTGGCTATGAAAAAGAAGAAAGATACAAAATTATCATAGACCTAGAATTACCTAGAATGGTTCTCAAAGGCCATCTAATCCAACATCTTGATTTTAAATCATGACTCAGTTAATTAATTTGCCCCATATCACAAAGGAAATAAAGCATCAGAGGCAGAATTTGAACCAAGGTCCTCTGACTGTTAGGACTTCTACTGACTGTACTATCCTATAGGAAATGATAGGGTAAGTGAAAGTTTATAGATGGGGGATATTTACGCATTGTTTGAAGACAACAGGGAAAGACCCAGTGGAAAAGGGAAGGTAAAAAATTAGGAAGGACCTTCGCCTAACTTAAGATGATGATGTGAACATTTATACAGAAGCCCAGTTCTCCTACATACACAAGAGGATACAGATTACAAGCAAATGAACCAAGTTGCTAGTGTTTACAAACCCAAAGGTTTCAGTTCATCTTTGGTAAGGCCTAACTTGACAAAAACTTTTGGGAAAAATTAGGCATCAGTCTGTCAGAAATTAGGCTGAAATGAACACTTTACATCATATACAAGATAATGGATACATGACCTAACCTCAAAAGTCCTGTACTTAATCAATCCATCCCTGCTGGCTATCAACCCCTTTTTCACCTCCCTTTGGTGGCTAAACTTGAAAAGGTCATCTATTATAGGTGCCTTTCCTCACACCTCTCTTCTTAACTTGTTACAGTATGCCTTTCTATTCATTCTAATTCTATTCTGGTGACTTCTCTTCTGTTGATTATCTCCATTTTAATCTGCATATAACTTATTTATTACATAGCTACTTCAGAGGCAGCTAGGTGGTACAGTGGAGAGCGTATTGAATCTAGAAGTCAGAAAGACCCAAATTCAAATCTGGTCTTAGACACTCTGTGTGATTTTGGCAAAACAGTTAACTGGCAGGGAAAAAAATTGCAGCAAGTTTTTCTAATAAAAGACATACTTCCAAGATATATAAAGAACTGATTCAAATTTATAAGAATCATTCCTCAATTGATAAAAGGTCAAAGGATGAATTAATGGTTCTCTCAAGGATAGAAATCTAAGCTATCTATACTCAAATGGAAAAAAGTTCCAAATGACTAATAATTTAAAAAATGCACATTAAAGCACCTCTGAGGTTCTAGCTCACATCCATCAGATTGGCAAAGTTGACAAAAAGGAAAATGACAGATGTTGGACGGGCTGCAGGAAAACATACTGCTGCACTATGAATTATTAGTACTCTGGAAAACAATTCAGAACTATGCCCCCAAAGTTACTATCTTATACATACCCTTTGACCAAGCAAAATCACTCCTACAGTGATAACCAAGAAGCCAAAATCAAAGGGGAAAAGGATCTATATGACTGATATATAGATATACAGACAGAGACACAGACACACAGACACACACACACCACCTCTTTTTGTGGGGATAAAAAATTAGAAAATAAAGAGGTGCCCATCAATTAGGGAATGACTGAACAAATCATGGCTTATGAATAATAAGGGAATTTTTGTTATTGTTCAGTTATTTCAATCGTGTCCAACTCTTCATGACCCTATTTGGGTTTTCTTGGCAAAAATACTAGTCCTTTGCCACTTCCTTCTCTAGCCCATTTTATAGATGAGGAAACTGAGGCAAACAGGGTTAAGTGATTTGCCCAGGGTCCCACATCAAGTAAATGTGTGAGGCCAGATTTGAATTCTTCTTCCTAACCCTAAGCCCAGTGAAATGAAAAAAGAGATGGCTTCAGGAAAAACTTTGGAAAACATATAAACTGGTACAAAGTAAAACAAGCAGAACCAGGTGAATAATTTACACTTTAACATCAACACTGTAAAAATTAACAATTTTGAGAGACTTAAGAACTCTGTTCAACAAAATGATCAATCAAGATTAGAAAAGACTCGCAATGAAGAACGCTATCCATTGCAATTATCCTTGAAAAATGGAAAAATGGACCTGGGGAACAGTAGATAATTGCCACCAGGATCTGGATAAGGTGATAATATAAATTCCAAAGAAGGTGAGGCAGCTAAGTGAAAAGGAGGGAGAGGACCTGAAAGTGACAGTGAGGAGCAAGAAGTATGTCTAGTCCCCCTTCTGGGCCAGTGAGTCAAACAGCATGAGATTCTATTCTGCTTACAATTAATAGTAATTGGTTTGTTATATGGATTGTCAATTAAATATTATTTATTAATATAGGCAGTTAGGTGGTGTAATTGATTAGAGTGCTGAATCTAGAGTCAGAAAGACCTGAGTTGGGGTGGCCAGGTAGCACAGCAAGTAAGAGCACCAGCCCCAGTGTTGGGATGACCTGGGGATAGAATCCGGGCTCAGACACTTAGCACCCACACAGCAACACCTGGCTATGTAACCTTGAGCAAGTTACTTTAACCTCAATTGCTTAGGGGCAGCCAGGTGGCTCAGCGAATAAGAGCACTGGCCCCAATGTCGGGATGACCTGGGGATCAAATCCGGGCTCTGATATTTAGCACCACACCCAGAAATAACTGGCGGTGTAACCTTGAGCAAGTTACTTAACCCCAATTGCTTTAAAAAAAAAAAAAAAGAAAAGAAAGACCTGAGTTAAAATCTTGCCTCAGATACTCACTAGCTGGGTAACCCTTAGAAAGTCAGTTGACCTCTCCCAACCTCAGTTTCCTTATCTTTAAAATGGGGATAACGTCATCTATTTCCAAATGATGCTGTAAGAATCAAATGAGAATATCTGTAAAGCACTTAAGGCACTAAAAAAATGTTGGCTATTATGATCATTATTAATATTAGAAACCTAAGGCAAAATCCTTACATATCAAATCTGATACCTTCTTCCATGTTTATAAACTTCATTACAAAAATATATTATTTGATGTCTTTTAAATACACCCATGATTATCTTTATCAGCATTAACACATTCTTCTGGTCCAAATCCTACTGTACCCAAACATGAAGATACAGAATTGTACCAGTTTTCCTTCAGTAATTTGCTACAAATGCAAAATCTGTAATTTGATGTAAAATTTGTTGGAGTTCTATGAAAATTCAATAAAAATACTACTTTAGATAATTTGTGCTCAGTTATCTCTTAGGAAGATAGCTATTATTGTTCAAACTTTGATGTCCCAGGAAAATCTCCAAATTTATTTCATAAAGTATTTATTTCTGAAATTTACAGCCAGATAATATCACAAAGAAAAACCATATGTTAAGCTTAGCAATCATCTTTCTAAAAAATAAAAATAAAAAAATTACCACTCTGAAGATTTTGTTTGTTTCGTGGACAGTTTCTTGGACAAACCTTCTCAAGTTTTCAATGATACCTCCAAGAAAGGCAGAGTAGCTGGAGGGAGTGGGCCTTAGACAGGCAGCCCAACGCTCAAGTCCTATATCTGATATATCCTGGCTACTCGACCCAGAGCAAGTTTCAACTTCTCAGTGCTTATGGCCACAAAAAAAGATGCTGATCTGCATTGCTAGTGTGAGTTTTTTTTATCTCAAATTTCCCTTTACCAGTACAATCAGAGTATTAGCCATAGTAAAATTTGTATTCTTTAAGAAAAGGAGTAAATCTGAAGTCGCTGGGAAAAGTTATACTGAAGATGTCTTTTCTTTAGAGTCATATTTTCTAAAAGCAATGGAAAACTAAGGATTTCCCAATGTGTCCAAGGATTTAATATGGGCTCTTCCATAGGCATAGGAACTAGAGCTTGATTTCATTAATATGGGGGACTCCCAGAAAAGGAAATACCTTCTAGCAATGCAGGTTTGGCACTCTCATACTCTTCAATACAAAATACTTCTTTACCTATAGAGAAAAGTCATTTATTTCAGCTTCCTTTAAGATAGTCTAACAAATTAATATTCTGGACTTAATTTTTTCTGTTCACTAATGCTGATTTCATCAACTAAAAACTGGGGCAACCAAGTATAAACCTTTCATAAGGTTAGTATAGTTTTCAAGAAGACATGGAAATTATATACATTAAAAGTAAAAAAGAGTTTTAACCTATTGGTAGCAATCTTTTATTTTTATGTTCTTTAAACCCAAACATTTTTACATTCTTTAAACCTAAACATAAAACCACAAACTACCTAAGTTGACAGCTATAATATTAATACTAAAGTAAAATACAAACTCCAATAAATATCAATATTGCACACCTAATTGTACACATTAGCTTGAATGGTTTAATGTTGAATTTTGAAAATAAAAACAGAAAATCTAAGCGGCTTATCACTAAATTAGCATGAGTGATTTGTTTAATACTTCAGAGAATAGTATAACAAAAAGAACACTAGGCTGGGAATTAAAAGGCACATAGATTTAATGCTGGAAGGAACTTTAGAGATGATCGAGTCCAACCTTTTCACTTTATAGACTAGAAAACTGAGACTAGGGGTATTAAGTGATTTGCCCAGAGTCACACAGCTAATAAATGTCAGAAGATTCGAACCTAGGTCTGCCAGGTTCTCAGTTCAGCACTTGATCTACCACACGTTTTTGAAATCCTGGCTGTGCTTATTGCAACCTGTGAAATTTGGGGCCCTGGTTTCCTCATTCTTAAAATGAAGAGACTGAACTACACATATGATTTCTAAAGTTCCTTCCAGCTCTATATTCCGTGGCCTTCTTTATGAAATCTTACATGACCAAATGGTTAAGAAATAATATCTCGGGGATGGCTACGTGGAGCAGCGAATAGAGCACTGGTCCTGGAGTCAGGAGGACCTGAGTTCAAATACAGCCTCAGACATTTAACACTTACTAGCCATGTGACCTTGGGCAAGTCCCTGAATCCCCATTGCCCTGCCTTCCCCCCCCCAAAAAAAAAAAACTAAGTTGAAGTAACTAAAAGATTCTCTCTTTTTATGTGCCACAGGATACAATTCTTTCTTCTGGTTATATGATAATGAATGAATAAATATTTGATTTGATTATACAGGATTAGGCCTTTAGTTATACTATGTACATTATGATACTTCTGTTGGAACAATAATCATCTTTCCACTAACAAAAGTGAGCAATCTGAAAGTTCAAAATTATTTTCCATGGCTTGTGTTTATTCCTGCATTCATGTTCATATGTGTGTGTATGATTCCTCATAAGGATTTCTGAATGCTTTTTCCTCAAAACTTTTCCTTCCTGTTTTTCTTCTGATGAAACATATTTCCTTGGATAGGCCCATTTTGCTCTCCAAATGCAGAGTGCTGGGGCATATAAAATTATTTTTATTCTCTGAAAGTCTATAAAAAAAAAAACAACTCCCACTTAAACTACTTAATGACTTACAAAGTACTCGCCCCACAACTAGCCTGTGAGAGGATCAAATCAATGATATCTTGAGTTTCTACTATATTGATTTCTACTGTATTTATTCTATATTGTATTGATTTCATATTGTAATTGATTCTATATCTGTTTAAGTTCCCTTTTTATGCCCTTGAGCTGAGCTCAGGAATTCAGCTGTCCATCTGAGTTAGTTTAAAGTTATAATTTTTTTTAAATTGTTATTTCTCATACTGGTAGCCTCTGGGATACTTCCAGGACATCTATTTGTTACCTTTAGCCTCACAAGTTAACTTATCCCCAAAAGATACGCAGTCTGTCCTTGCCAGTCCTTGTGAAATTAAGGGAGTTTTTATCTCTTCAAAGGAGACAGCAAGTCTGTTAGTTTTGATCCTCTAGTAAAGATTACAAGATGCAGATGAGTCTCATTAAACAATTAACATTTTTTAATTGTCAGAGAGGGGCATGATTAGCCTTACCTAAAAGCCGGCCCACCTTTCTTGGTATAGCCAGTCATAATGTTCCATGCTTCCCCAAATCCCTTCTTTGCTGTGTGTCAATAAAGTAGATTCTCTCCTTCTCATCTAAGTCACTGACTTTACTGAGATTGCCAGGCTAATCTGCTTTGTTAACAGTTTGTGTCTGATTTAATAAACCGATTTTGTTCAGAGCCATGTACCTCAGTTTACCATTATTAATTTTATTTTGGCACACCTGTAAGGTAGGTAGTACAAATATTATTATGTACATTTTACAGATGATGAATCTGAGGTTCCTAGAAGATAACTAACTTGTCCCATGGCCACACAACTAATAAAAATCAAAGTTAGGATTCAAAGCAAGGGAGAATTACTGACTCTAAGATTAGATTACTTCTAACTACCTTCCCTCTATAAAAGGAGAGATTTTTTACTAGAAACAGGATTAAGAAGAAAAGATCATAAATTGAGGTGGATGGAGATACCAAAAGATAGTAAAAGGATGAAACCTCTCAACTCTTATTTTGCCTCTGAATTCTCTTGAAATTGAAGGCCAGAACAACATTGATTAACAGGAAGTAAAAATTCAAGAGGTATAAAGGACACAGACCAGTAGTGCCTAGCTTCCCTCAGTAAATTTGAAGCCACCAGACTGGGACAAACTACATTGTAAAGTACTAAAAGAACTGGGAAAAGTGATTTTTGAGCTGCTGTTCATGATGTGGAAGACTAGAGAACAGGAGCAGTACTCCAGACTGGAAGGGAAGAAATACTGTCCCAATTTTTCCAAAATAGGAATGGAATCTACAAACCATAGAACAGGGATTTTGACTTTTATTCTTGGTAGAATTCTAGAATATATTCTTAAGGAAATGATACATGAGTACTTAGAAAGAAAACAGCAATCACTGAAAGCTAGCAGAGCTTCATCCAAAACAACACATGTCAGACTATCCTCATTGCCTTTCCATGAAAAAGTAACTACAGTAGGAGGCCAGGAGAAGATGTAAACAAATTATACTTACATAATAGCAAAACATTTCACAAAATTTTTTACTGTTCTTATGAATGAGAGAGTTATAAAATCAATAAAAATACAATTAAGTGGATTTGGAACTGGTAGAATGATAGAACCAAGAGAATAGCTATTGATGGGACATTTTAGACAGTGGTCTCCAATGGAGTGCCCCAGAAATCCTTTCTGGGCCTTGGGACATTTTGATATTTTCCAGTGACTGGAATAAGTCAGTCAATAAGCATTTATTAGGCAAATACCATGTCTCAGGCACTGTGCTAAGCATCTGGAATAAAATACAAAAACAGTTCTTACCTCAACGAGATCACATAATCATGTGGAGGTAATGTGCAAATAACTATGTAAAAACAACAAATATATACAAGGTAAAATGGAGATAATCTCAAAGGGAAGGCACTAGCACTGAGGGGGTCTAGAACTTGCAGAAGGATTTGAATTGAGACTTGAAAGAAGCCAAGAGGCAGAGATGAAAAGGGGGCATTCTGGAATGCTCTTTCTCATCATGGGGGAAAGACAGTGAAAAGTCAGGGAGGTGAAATGAAAGCAGGCTAGTATCTCTGGATTGTAGAATTCATGGAGGAGAGTAAAGTGAAAAAGGAATGGAAAGGTAGCAAGGAACCAGGCTATGATGGGCTTTAAAAGTCAAACAGAGGTTTTGGATTTGAATCTCGTGGAAATAGAGAGACACTAGAGTTTGAGTAGGAAAAGGACATGATCAAACTCACACATTGGGAAAATCACTTTAGCAGCTGGGGTGAGGTCAGATCGGTGTGAGAGGAGATTTGAAACAAGGAGAATAAAGAACAGGTTATTATTGCAATTATACAGTCCAGATGTGAGGTAAGAGGGACTGAACCAGGTAGTAACTATGCCAGAGCAAAGAAGGGAATCCATGGTGGCAGACAAGAACACCAAATAAAATAGTATAGAGGACGATAGAGTCTTTGGGGGCATCTATCACTAGCTGGTACAACCTGGATAAAGATATGGGAAAGGAGACTGAGGAGCTGTCAGGTAAGTAGAAGGAGAACCAGGCAAGGGAGAGTAGTGTCATAAAAACCTAGAGAGAAGAGACTATCAAAGAAAAGAGGACTAAGTGTCAAAAGCTGCAGAGAAGGCAAAAAGACTGAAGATTGGGGGAGGGGGCCAGGGAAGGAATCATTACATCTGGCAAGTTTGATCATTGGCAACTTTGGAGAAACCGGTTTCATTTTAATTATAAAGTCAGAAGCCAATCTGCAGAGAGTTTAGAAGAATGAGGAAAGGAAGTGGAGGCATAAGTGTAGATGGCCTTCTCAAGAAATTTAGCTTACTTAACAAAAGAGAGGAGAGAGATTAGACAGTAGCTAGCTAGTGGGGATAACCAAATCAAGTGAGGATTTGGGTTTTTTTTTTTTTAAGGATGAAAGAGACATGGTCATGTTTATAAGCAGCAAGTAAGCAGCCAGTAGACAGGAAGAGAATGAAGATCAGTGAAAGAGTGGGGATGATAGTGGAACAATATGTTGAAGAAGATTGGCTAAAATTGGATCAAAGGTGCATATATAAAGGGGTTTATTTTGGCAAAGGGAAGAGTCATGCCTTCATGAGACAGAAAGAGGTAAAAGAGGGCATAGTGAGAGAAAATATATGAGTGGCATGACATGAGCAGGAGGAGAGAAAAGGGAGCTCTAGGTGAATAGCTTCAATTTTTCCAGTGAAGTATATAAGGCAAAAAGTTCTCAACTGAAAGGGTGGAATGGGGAGGTGCCATGTGAAGTCTGAGGAGCAAGAAAAACACCTGCAAAGGTCATTGTGGTAAGTGGAACAGTGAATCAATTAGGGAAGGTCCAGTTGAGATTATGTAACACACATGTGTGGTGGACCCAGGCAGCATAGTTTCCTGATTTTCTCCAGCAGCACTTGAATGGAAGCAAAGGCAGCTGATGATGAAGTGATTTAAGGAGGGTGTTGGCAAGCCATGATCACCAAAAGGATAAAGAGGTAAGGAAGGAGAGTGTAGAAGATAGTGCAGAGGGGTGGCCAGGTGGCTCAGCGAGTAACAGCACCGGCCCCAGTGTCTGGATGACCTGGGGAATCGAATCCGGGCTCAGATTTTTCACACCACACCCAGAAATAACTGGCCATGTAACCTTGAGCAAGTTACTTAACCCCAATTGCTTTAAAAAAAAAAATAAGATAGTGTAGAGTTGAACAAGTTCACCAAGGAGCTGAGACAGGGAAGAGAAAAGAGGGTAGCCACTGAAGAAGTGATAGTCTGGAAAAGATAGCCTAGGTGGAGAGAACGGATGATGAAGAACAGGATTAGGAGTTATAAGGCAAAAGAAAGGGTAGAAAGAGGAAAGACTGTGATAAGGGAACTTCAGAATTTTTGAACATATAAGTGAAACACATGTAGACAATAACAACTGAAACATTTCCAAAACTTCAAAGAAGAGAACAAAAAAAGGAAGTGCAAAGCAAAGCATAGTCAAGGAGGGCAATTTTGAAAGGGATATATAGAATACACATACATATATAGCAAGTATTTTCAAAAATGAGATTCATAATTTCATATAAAATCTTTTTGTGTCCTGTTGTTTATATGGAAGTGTCCTTTTTTGTGTTTAAGTTCAGAATAAAATATTAAAACAAGAGCACATAATGTGAGTAAAATAGTACTGATTAAAAAAAATTTTGTAGAGCCTATATCGGATTGCATGATACCACTGGGGGGGGGGGGAGAGGAAGGGGAGAAAATTTGAAACTCAAGGGATTATGGACTTGAATGTTGTAAACTAAAAATAGATAAACAAATTTAATAAACTAAAATTTTAAAATAAATAAATAAACAAATATTATAAATTTTAAAATACAAATTCTACAAATAGGCAATTAGGTTATGAAATGGATGGAGCAATGGACTTGGAGTCAGAAAGATCCAAGTTCAAATAGGGCCTCAGAAACTTATTAGCTGTGTGACTCTAGGCAAGTCACTTAACATGTTTCCTCATTTGAAACATAGGGAAAATAATAGTACCTAACTCTCAGAGTTGTTGTGAGGATAAAATGAGAAAATATTTGTACAGTGTTTTACAAATCTTAGAAGTGCTATAAAAATGCTAACTACTGTTATCATCTTGATCTTTTCACACACAAACATAGACATATCACTTTATGGTACCATCTTTGAATAGGAATGAGTAGATACAAGGCACTACAGAGATTTACGTTCCAAATACTGACACTACTTAAATCATAGAAGTATTGTGAGAAAATGATTTTGTAAGCCTTGAAGCACTATTTAAAGGTGAGTTATTATCAAGATCAATAAGCATTAAGAGACTTGTATATACAAAGCCCTGTGTGAGGCATTAGGGAACATGCAAAATTTAGCTAGTTTTCCCTAACAGAATTTATAGTCTATTGAGAAGATAAGACACAAATATAGTAAAGAGAATTTAAAATGTTACATGACACAATAATGGACAGGGTGATGAGAAATAAAATATTTACTAGGTGCGATCCAAAGAGGAAGGTCATTAACAATTAGTAGAATCAAAGAAGCTTTCATGGAGGAAAGAGTTGTGTGACTTAATATGAAGTTCTCTTTTTTAAAATAAGGAGTGTTTGTTGATACTTGTCAACTTCATAATAATTAAAAGGGAATTTTAAGAGAAACAGGAATTCAAAAGGAAAAGCAGTATCAGAAGACATGGCAGGGGAAACAGGGTGAGCAATGAGCCCATAGGTGAGAGAGTTCAGGGAATGTTAGGAGGGACAAAGAGTAGTCCAGTTTCCAAACTTGGGCACAATCAAATTAAACTTTTATTAATTTACATGAATGGAAAAAGATGAATGGTAAAGATAATCCAAAATAATGACTGATCTCCAAGTCACTTCTATTTGGCTTCCAGATACAATATATGTTTTTCTAATTGTGTTTCTATAAATAAATTATTAAAATCAACTTGTATTTCTTGAAATAAAAAAGCTTTTTTCCCCCTGGAGGTGGATATATTTGAAAAAGGAGATGGATGGAGGAAGGGAGGAAAAAGAAAGAAGGAAGGGAGGAAATGAGGAAGGGAGGGAGGAAATGAGGAAGGAAGGAAGGAAGGAAGGAAGGAAGGAAGGAAGGAAGGAAGGAAGGAAGGAAGGAAGGAAGGAAGGAAGGAAGGAAGGAAGGAAGAGAGGGAGGGAGGGAGGAATTTAGCAGACCATTCCCCTAAGGACTGAAGATAAAAACACAAGCAAAAAGAAAGACAATCCCAGCCTTCAAGAAATTTCCATTTTAATGGGGAAAGATAACATGGATTTTTAGGTTTAGAGAAAGTCCGAACCAGAACCAGAAGGAAATAAAGGCAGATCAGCTTAGGCCCTTCAATAAAATGGAAATTCAATAAAGAACTCACTAATGGGAGAAATCATGGGATGGGGGGAATGGTGGCAGGGGCAGGTCTTGAAGAGGGATATGTTAGGGTTTGGCTATGGGGGTGGCCACTTGGAGGTGGTCAAAAGAAACCAGAAGTAGATATTTGCCATGGTTAGCAAAAAACTGCAAACTACATGGAATCCCATCAATTGAGGACTGAACAAACTGTGAATATGTATATAATCTGTATACAAATATAACACTGTATTAGTGCACCATATGAAATACTGGATATAGAAAATTCAGAGAAACTTAGAAAGACTCATATGAACTGAAACATGGCAAAGAAAGTAGAGCCCAGAGAACAGTATACACAGTAACAACAATAATGTAAATTAAAATAGCAATAAAAGGGCAACCAAACTAAGATTAATCTTGATGACCAATCTTTGTTCAAGAGACAAGATGATAAAACAGATTCCCCTGGTGAATAGAGGTCTTCAATGTTGCATGTGCAGTCAGGTAGAGCGATGGTGTCAATCAGGTATTACCTATTTTACTTGGTCACAAAGTCGAGGACAATGGGGTAGGGGAATGTATTGTAAATGAACAAATATAAAAAACAAAATGTATTAGTAAAACACATATGTATGTACACACACACACAGATATGTATGTATTTGTCACAGATAATCCACAAAGTGAATAATCCACAAATAGGTAATGGAAGATTGACTATAATTACATTCATCTTGGTGACCTTGTTCTAAATTATTATGGATTACCATTATGCAAGTTATTTTGTTCCACACCAGAGGTGGCTGTATTTTGCTATCAGATGACATGACCTCTAATTCAATAATGACTGTAATGCACTGGTATTCTCAGATAAAAGCTGTCTATAATGTCTGAACAAAGGTGAATTAGTTATCCAATTCACACACGCAATTAACTCTCTTAATACCTAAGAGACCATGGAGCCCCTTCTGAATTTACTATTAATACTGCATATGGAGGTCTTCCCTCCATCTGTAGTTATCCTGTGTTACACTTCATAATAAACAATATTAATAGTTTATTACCCCTATCAAAAATCTTGCATTGGTTATTATAAGAGATCTCATTGCAGAATGAATCCTTCATTGAAAAAATGTATCTTATTTAAAATGTTATACCTATGAGAAAAACACAAAACCTTTTTATTCCCAGTAAGGTAAATAAGGAAAAAACCATCACACAAGATTAGAAACGATGTTATTCTTTAGCTATTTTAAGAAAACTTCTCAAGAATAAATATTTATTAGATATACTTAAATTTGTATTCTGCATTCATTTATCAAAAAAAAAGCAGAATAATTACTTATACTCTGGTGTTAAAGGGCAAAAAAAAATCAAAACATAATTTTTTTTATTTGCCACCTGTTCCCTCTACTAAAAGCTGAAATTTCATAAATAGTTAGGAGGCAAAACAATGTGCTTCTGCTTTGAACCCATATGTGACGCCACTGGCTGTATTAATAAAAATCTAGATGAGAATAACTAGGTAATGTCAAGTGTTAGGCAAATATCCTTGCCTTTTAAAACATGGAGGTAATTAATTAATTCTTTGGGGGATGCTTTTCATTTTAGCCACCTAACATTAATATATCTTCTTGGCAAAAATGAGAGAACAAAATGAAATGCCAAAAATCAAACCTGGCTCTCTTAGTATTAAATTAATGTTTCTCTTTGGCTCTATCTGTTCCTGTGGAAAGTTAAGTGGTGAAGTATTTTTAAGACTGCTAACTACAGTTTGAACAAGATATATTCATCTGGGTTTTTCCATCCCTCTTAAATAACTTAGCTCAGAGGAAGACAAGATCTCTTCTGTTTTTGTGCTAATATGAAAAACTAAAACACAACTAGTAGGTGAGGTCAATGTAAGGGGGACATTTATATTAGCATGAATGGAAAGCTAAGTAGTTGATATTCTTTACTGTGCAAACAATTTAAACCATACACCAACCTTCTGCATGCTGCAGAACAAGAAACACAGACTCCTCAGAGATGATGTACTTGTGCAGACACACCATGTTGGGCACACAGCGGGGGATGATGGTCTTTCTGTTCCTGCTGTACTCACTGCTTTTCCTTAGACCCTGACAGAGAACAAAAAGGTCAGTTGTACCCTCAGCTGCCTTTCGAGCCTGCTGTGCTCTGTGTTTATCAACCAAACTAATCTATCCGAGTTACTCTAGGCTTCAGAGAAACCACTCATCTGCTGCTCTATGCCCCTCGGTCCCTGGAGGCTCTGCTGATGGCATCTGGCATGAATCCAGAGAACAGAAGATGGCACAAAGCTGCCATTAAAATCAATTACGTGGGTCAGTGTTTTTATTAGAGTCTCTCTCAAACTAAGTCATCAGGATGACACTCTGAGTTATTTCCTTATGACCTTTTCTTAAATTTTATTTTATGTATATACACTTATGTATGTATATTTAAAGCAAAAGACACTGTTACATCAATCCAAATTCTAGAGACAAAAGAGGCACTCCCAGACCAGGCTGGTGAATTTCAAATTCTATTCTTAGCAGAATCAATGAGTATCCTCCAAGGGAACAATTAAGTATTTTCCAAAGAATAAGGTGTGTCCATTTTCTGAGGTCACACCCTGAATAAAAACTGCTTGAGAAACCTTCAGCAAAAAGCAAAGCATGTTTTCTCAAATAAATGTTTCAGTATTTGTCAGTATGACCTGCTGTACAGATAAGCCAAATAGAAAGTAGCTAGAAAAGGAAATAAAAAGTTAATCTATTCAATTTCTAGATGCAATGGAAATGCTTAAATGAAACATATTTTTAGAGATGTATTGTCACAATACATTTTGAACACCACTTCTAAATTACAAATGGAAGGTTTTCTTAACCATGCCTTTGGTTATAAATTCAGGTAAAAATAGAATAAAAATTGAATTTACAGTGTAGGCATCAAAAAAAATGAACTGAGGGTCAGAGCTATAGATAACATGCTCCCAAACAACTACAGGAAAGATTTTTAAAATACAAATTTTATTTTAGCTTTCGTTGGCAACAAAATGTGTTCATACATATCCACACACACACACACACACAAATACAAGCAAAGAAAGAAAAAGGCACACACAAGATTTTTTTTAATTATTCTAAATTGGGGTGGCCAGGTAGCACAGCGAGTAAGAGCACCGGCCCCAGTGTCGGGATGACCTGGGGATCGAATCCAGGCTCAGACACTTAGCACCCACCCAGAAACACCTGGCTGTGTAATCTTGAGCAAATTACTTAACCCCAATTGCTTTAAAAAAAAATTATTCTAAATTACCGTTGGTCTGTAAATCTCAATTTTCTACAAATTGCTAACCCCACCACCAAAGTTTGTTCAAGTTTGACTACAACACAGGCATGCTCACATTATCTTTATTCTCATGGAAGTTCTTCTTTCACCTCCTTTTCTAAGTACATGGTATTATTTTATTATTAATCTTTTAATGTATGGTTGTAGTCAATGTATATATTGTTCTTTCTCTTTTCTTCATTCTGAATTATTTCAAATACCTTCCTGTATTCCTCATAATTTTTTATATCTGACATTTCTTATGGTCCCCAAATATTCCATTATGTTTCTATACATAATTTATTATAGGAATGATTTAAACTGCAGGATACTTGGGCCCTTAAGAATTATAATTATGATCACAGATTAAATTTTGCATGATCCTCACAAATAGGAGAGGTGACCTCAAAGCCAGACAGACCTAGGTTCAAATCCTGCCTCTGATATATACTGGCTGTGTAATAACTAGCCAAGTAATTTAACTCATTAGGGTACTAGAGAATTCAAAGAAGCTAAATTTCAGAAAAGCGCTGACCTGCATTGGTAGGGGGAATTTTTTCACCTAGAAGATCCCTCCACCAATGTAGTCACAGATCCAGTCCCAATCCCAGGCCTTATCCTTTCAAAAATCCTATATAAATAACTGTTTCCATGGAAGGAAGGAAGGAAAGGGAAATCTATGAGTTAAAACTATATACTATGTTCTGTTGATTGAATATAGTATTACATGAATATTGTCTAACTTCAATTCTGCTGCTTAACCAGTAAGATAGATCTATAGGCTAAAATATTAGATCAAAGCTAATAAGATGAATTTCAGTAGAGCTAAATGTAATGTTTTCTGTTTGGGTTCAAAAAATCAACTACGCAAGTCACAGCGAGCAGAGCTAAACAGAGGTTTGCCTGAAAAAATATCTAAGGTTTTAAGTGAGCAACCTCAAGAAGATTGAACAGCATGATTCAGCAAGCCAAAAACATTTAAGCAACTATAAGCTGTGTATTATCCTGAACCTGGAGAAACAGGACCTCTATACTCTTCCCATCTCACATCACATCAGGAATATTATGTTTATTTCTGATTTTCAGTTTATAAAAGACACTGGTAAGCTAGAGGGAAATCAGAATTGTGATGTGCCAGATGAGAAATATTGGAAAAACAGAGAAAATATATAAGAAAAAAGGACAGCAGAGCCATGATAGCTGTCTCTAAGCATTTAAAGGACTGTCACATGGTAGAAGAAAGAGATTTATTCTGCTTTCCTCCAGAGGGCAGAACTAGGAGTAATGTATACAAATCTCATGGAAGCAAATGGAGGGTTGATGTCTGGATTATTTCCCTACAATTAGGGTCATTCCAGAGTGGAAAGAACTACCTCCAGAGGTAGTAGGTTGCCTATATCCCACGTGAGGTCTTTGAGAAACGTTAGGATGGTTACTTGTTGGGAAAATTGTAGAGAGGATTATTGTTCTGATACAGGTTGGATCTGGAGTCCCTCTGGGGTCCCTTTCAAATGTGTGGCACTGTGCCCTACTCTCACATAAAATTAGGTATAGATAATCTTTAGTTATTTGCAGGGTAGGCATTGAAAGTAAACTACAAAAAGTAAAAGAAATGCAGAAAATAAATAAAAGTACACAAAATACTCAGTATAAAAAATAAAGCTTTTTCTTTCTAAAGTATTTCTTGCTTTCAATTTTTTAATTCAGAAAAATTCATTAATTCTACTTACTTTTAAAATGAATGTCTGTTGTGTCCTTGTGTCCATTACAAGTAAAACCTACAAAAGGGTTTATTAAAAAAAAAATTAGTAGTTCCTCTATTAAGATAAAGTATCACTGAACAAAATTTTCAAAAAGCAACCAGAAGACATAAGGTTAAATTCTGAATAGCCATGCTATCCTAATAGCCCACAAATCATAAGATTATGTAAACAAAAACAAATTTTTTTTGCTTTGGTCCCACTAAGGATGCATTACAATTTTTAATATATGTTAGATACATTACTATAGTGCCTAGGATTTTTTCAACTTTCATGACCAAAGTTTTTAAAATCAGTTTTAAAAAGGATTTTTCTTCTCTTACACAGAACATATGATGAACTGATTAAGCAATCACAGAAAATATTCAAGGTTTTATTTTTGCTTCCTTTTTAAGTTTTATTTATGTTTTCTTTTTATGTTACAAACATTTACAGATTACCCTTTATTTTGTGAGTTCCCTTGTATCAAAATAGAACAATTAAGCAAAACTAACACAACAGCCACTTCATCTAAAGTGTATACAATATTCCACATCTATAGCACCCTCCAATTTTTTTATGTTCTTGTAAAAATGTATGCAATATTCCGTATCTGTAACACTTTACTATTTTTCATTGCTTTTCAATTGACAGAAATGTATTTTCTCATTGGGAAAAGAGAGAGAGAGAGAAAATCTTTGTAATATATATGCATAGTCAAATAAAATAAATTCCTTTATTAGCTCTGTGTGTATAAACATACATATGTATATTTGTGTGTGAGTATATATGTGGATGTGAATGTGTTTATATATGTTTGGATATTTCATTATGCATCCTATATCATTCTGTCAGGAGGTTAATAATATCTTATTCAATACTTCACCAAATAATGACTTGCTAGAAATTTATAACCTAAGAGTTGGAAGTTTTCTTAAATGCCATGTAATCAAATCTCCTATCTTTTACATGAATTCCCTTTGCATTATGGTCTTGGTGTTCTAACCTCTTATTAAATGCTACTTATTCGGTTGTATGTTAGGTACCACTTAGGGTCTAATTTCTGGATTTAATTTTTAATTTCTAATTTCTCATGAATTAATAAGTTTAATTCTAGAGATATATCTTCAATTTAGAATTTCACATGGTAATAACTATAAATTAAGAAGAATTATTTTGTGAATGGCTTACTACTTTTTCAAATTTCTATAGCTCTCAATAATTCAAACTCAGATTATTCTAATATAATCAGTGTTTTAATATAATTAAGCAAGTGTCACCTGGAAGGGAATGTGTAATGGGGAAATTGGAGGAAAAGGGGAATGAAGAGAGCAAATGAAGAAGAGACAGAGAATCGATGAGAACAAGTAGCAGGAATGAAAGGTAGAAAAATATACCATATTAATTTTTTTTGGAGAAAAATTAACAACCTTCTGAGCAAAGAACTCCTATATAAAAATTAAATTCTGAAGAAGACTAGTGCCAGCTACCCTCAAGTAACTAAACTGTAATAATAGTTACTTAGTCAATAAATACCTAATGACTACCTAATTATTATCTATATGCATAACACTATAAATAATACAAAGAAATATGAGACATAGTCCTTGCCTTTCAGGACCTTACAATCACCACATAAAGACAATACCATAGATCTACAACATTACTGAAGGGGAAAAAAAGGTAAAATAATGTTACTTTATTCTTAAGTGCCAAATGAGTGGCACTGACAAAAAGTGCTGAGTCCATTGAAAAGGGGCTCTGAAGACATACCACAAGGAATAACAAGATAAGTAAAGGCAAGGAGCAAAACTGAACAAACTATGTACATATAAATAACAATTAATAATAATACTAATTATGTGATTGGGACACAAGGTTTGTTTTGCGATATAATGAGACTGGAAAAATAGACTTGGGCCCATCTTATAGAGGGCATGAACATTGGGCTAAAGAATTTGGACTATCATAGGAGGTAACTGTAGAAGCATTTAAAAAAGAGTAAGTAATAAACTGAAACAATATTTTAGGAAAGTTAATTTGTCTATGGCAAACAAAATCGGCTAGGGGCAAGAAACATACTTAGAAAGCTATTGCAATAATCTAGCAGCAAAGTCATGGTGTAATATCAGTGGAAATGAAGAAAAAGTGATGAATGCAAAAGATCTCACAAAGAAAGAAAAAGCAGGACTTAATTGGAAGAGGGTAGGGCAAGGGAGAAGAAAAGTCAAATATGACACCAAAGTTCTGCATCTATATGGCTAGGAGAATAAAAGAAGAATTATAATTCCCAGAAATAGGAAAATTGCAAAAGGGTCCAGGTTAGGGGAGGAGAGGCAGAGATAATGAGTTTGGTCTTAGACATCATAAATTTGTAACAGTAGATCATGATAATATAATTGTCTAATAGGCAACTGGAGGTAAATGAATGGAGCTCAGGAAGACATCAGAATTAAAACAACTGACAGTCATCTGCTGAGGAGAAAGCTGAGGTCACAGTGGATGAGCTCACTAAAGTAGAAAGTGTAGAGAGAAGAGCAGACACTGATAACAAAAAAGGTAGCAAAGTTGAGCAGTTAAAGGAAGAAATGAGAATTTACAGCAAGTGGAGGAAGAAACAGGTCAAGTAACAAAAAGTAAAGGTAGCTGAGAATTACATCTGTGATTCCCCCAGCTCCCCTCATCACTAGTTGTGGTCTTCCAAAACATGCCAGAGACAGAACCTGCAAAATGAGACTAACTTCACAAATCTTGGGTCACAAAATGTCAGGATCCAAAAGGACCTTAGAAATTATTTAGTCTAACACCCTCATTTTATAGGGGAGGAAACAGACCTAGAGAGTTTAAATGATTTGCCCAAGGTCACATAGTAAATGGAAGAGTTTGGATTTGAGGCTAGGTCTCCTTACTCCAAGTTCATTGTTCTTTTAACCATATGCCTTCCTCTGCGCTAGAAAGACATCCAGAAGCCTAAATAAAATACTAAGTAAGTTTCAGCTTGGGATAGTATCAGGTAATGTCTCTTAACTATTACTTGTTTTGCTTTTTGAATCATTTCACTTCTCTAGGTCACTCGCCACAATAGCGTATCCTCCTTGGATAAAATAAATTTCAGTTCCACTATACATTATTTCATTTGACTAAAATGAAATTTTACTTGACATGCTACTCACGCAACTATAGGGGAAAACCGTATTTTCTACCAAAAATCTGTTAATTAAATAAAGAGAATATGGTTGTATAAACTGGGAATTAGATCGTTTTGCTGGCCTCGTTTAGTCACACAGAATAAAAACTCACAAAATTAAGATATATAAAAATGTCTAAGAAATACTCATTTGTTTACATTCACTTTCTTCTCCTACCAAGTTTGTTTGTAACTAGACTGTTCACATTGAGGCAATAAACACAAGAACATATGTGATTTTTTTTAAATGTGCCCTTTGACTGTCAATTTCTCCCAAACAGGTGTTGGCTAAATGATTATAAATTGGCCTCTGGATACACCTCTTCAACTGAGCCATACAGGGTTGGTGATAATATAATTAGACCTAAAAACATCAGGCTGGTGAATGCTTTCCATCTGTTTGGCAATAATGTTTAGTTAACAATAGTCTTTAAAAGAAGCACCTTCAACTTCCGTTCTTAAAGTTATTGATAGGGCCATTCTTAACACACCAGCACTCTTGCTAACAAGAGCTTTAGGCACTTGAAAATTATTAGCCACACAGCTGTATACAGAGAGGAACGACTGCATTTAACATCTGTATCTTTGCAAATTTACATGCATCAACCTCATTTAAAGTCATTTCTTAATGAACGGTGCTATGGATCTATATTAATATTAGAGTTGCATGCACAAAGATCATAAGGAGCCAAACATTTTTTTAATGCCAACAGTAGGCCAATCTGTAACGAAGCTGTCAGCATAAAGGACGAAATAATAGCTTCTTTAACCCTCAAACAGAATTTGTTCATTTGAGGACTAGAACACACCAATTTAAAAACTGCTCATGGGTTTGCTCACCTTTATAAAGACAAAAATCTAATCTGGTGCTAATTTGATACAATTGTCTTTCCAATAAAAGGCTCCTAAAGCCATCTTTTATTTCATGATAAAACAAGTGCTATAACTAAAACTGTCATGAAATAATTACCTTTGATAGCTTACCTTATTGCAAGAACACAATTAACGTATTTCTCGCTTTCATTTTTCACACTTCCTTATCAGCACTACATTAGCATACTCTCTAATAGACAAGATTACTGCATCTTCGCCCTATGGTAACATATAGAATGATTGCTAACTAGAAAAAAAAAAAAGCAGACAACCTATCCCTCCAGGGCTAGCTTCATCTGTTCTTTAATTGCAATAGCACAATGAGACTAGAAGCTGCTCTTTTATAAAAATAAAGGGGGGAAGTATCAAATGACAATGGAACTGGGTCTTTTAGTTATCTAGAGGAACCAAGACGGCCTACTCTCTACTTAGATGCCACCATCACAAGGATTTGGGGAAGGGGAAAGAGAAAAGGATGAGAAATAATGCATGTCAGTAATTTCAAAGTGGGGGGGAGGGGGAGTATGGGTGGCTAGATGGCACAGTGAATAGAGCACTGGCCCTGGAGTCAGGAGGACTCGAGTTCAAATCCGGCCTCAGACACTTAACACAAAACTAGCTGTATGACCTTGGGCAAGTCACTTAACCCCAATTGCCCAACCTTCCCCCCTCCAAAAAGCGCAAAAAAAAGTGGGGGGGGTAGGGAGGTTTCAAAGCAAATTCAGAAAGTAGAAATGAGACCCAGCATCAAGGGAAACCTTGGACACAAACTCAACAAAAGGTAATAGGGAAGTTGAGACACTTTCTTCAGTGATGCTATTTCTTGTACAATCTTATAAATTTAGCTTAAATTACTGATACAAGAAATACAATGTGGTTCCAAAAATAACTGCAACACTAAATCCTAAATAGAGAAAGATTACTTCAGCAATTTGTTTTTGTTTTTTTGCTTTTTGGAGGGGGGAAGGTAGGGCAATTGGGATTAAGTGACTTGCCCAAGGTCACACAGCTAGTTTTGTGTTAAGTGTCTGAGGCCGGATTTGAACTCAGCTCCTCCTGACTCCTGGGCTGGTGCTCTATTCACTGCACCACCTAGCCACCCCCACTTCAGCAATTTGATGTAGTATTTGCCCATACTACTGGATGGGTTATGTTATAAATTCCCCTCAAAAGCTCAATAATAATCAGAGAAGGCTTTACAAAAAAAAAAACACAAGAACACGTCAGGTAATACAGCAGACAGTGGAGCTACAGTACTACCGGTTTGTTTTTATGTCACTTGTTGGAAGAAGCCTAGAAGAGACCTCACCTGAGCACATTCCACTACAAACAAATGTATGCATAACAGAAAGGAACAAGTCAGTACACAAAAGGAGAGAGACAGAGATAGAGACAGAGACAGAGACAGAGAGACAGAGACAAAGACAGAGAGACAGAGAGAGAGACAGAGACAGAGAGACAGAGAGAGAGACAGAGAGGGAGCCAGAAAGAAGGGACAAGTTGCATTTGGCAAAAAGACAGCTTTTCTCAACCCAGGTACAAACGAGTAAGATTACACCCATACAATTGTGTCTTTCAAATATACTCAGAACTTGGTTGATAAGAATAACCTCTTCTTGGCAATGTTACAGAGGCTGGTAATGCTATCCTGCTGCAGAAGTGAAATGGTTTTGAACAAATTCCTCATACGAAACACTTGTTTCTGTTTATCAAGGACAGCAATTTTCTTCATCTAAAACCACATGTTCAGGATCAAATGTTACTTGTGTTTAATGTGAGAAACTTGGTCCTATCTCCTATAGATACTTCTATATCTATTTGTCTATACTTCCTCTGCCCCAATAAGATTACAGGTCTCTTTGACTTTTCCAAAGTTCTAGTCCCAGAAAATAACAAACCTATTGGAAGACCTTCGACATTATTATTCTCCCTTCTGGGAACTGATTTTCTCCTTTGGCAAAGGAAGACTAACAGCGTTTCATTTCCTCTTGCCCAGTAGCTCCAACAGCAAAGGATATTGAGAGGTAGTTGTTAGTCCATTAGAAGGAGCAGCATCAGGAGCGTCAGCATGAGCAGACTGTGTAGAGGCACTTGTCTCATGTTATGCCATGAAACCAGTCTGTTCTTGGCCATCATATGCTCATAAAAGCTATTTCAGGGATGAGGAATGAGGCATGAAGTGGAATGACGGTACATGGCCATTTTATAACACTTATGTACTATTATCCAATACCCTCAGCATCCATTTTCAGAAGGGACACAAAGCACAACAGCAGGGATGTTTAGGATTTGCACTGAAACGACTAAACTCCCTTTTAAGATCCTACTGATGCTATGTCTATGCTGGAAGAGCCTTCAACATGTTACACTGTAAGGAGTCACAAAGGTGCACAGCTTCAGGGGCTGACTGGCTGGGAAGATTCACAAAACTAACTGAAACTGTGGCCCCTTCATCCTCCCTCCTACAACCTTGTCACCCCACCCTCCAACAAAGCAAGTGATGTCTCTGAGGAAGGTTTAGCTCTTCGAACTCCTAAGACTACATCCTAAAACGGACAATAACTAGGAGGCCAAGATTGTCAAGCTGTGTGTGTGAGAGAGTGAGAGACAGAGAGAGAGTGAGAGACAGAGAGAGAGTGAGAAATACAGAGAGAGATGGAGAGAGAGTGAGAGACCGAGAAAGAGAGAGAGTGAGAGACACAGAGAGAGAGTAAGATACAGAGAAAGAGAGAGATGGAGAAACAGAGAGACAAAGACAGACAGAGAGAAGAGAGGGAGAGAGAGACAGAGACAGAGAGAAAGAGTGAGAGAGAGAGTCAGAGACAAAGTGAGAGAGACAGAGACAGAAAAAGAGAGTGAGAGAGAGAGAGATGGAGAGAGAGAGGCAGAGAGACAGAGAGACAGAGGCAGAGAGAGATGGAGAGACAGAGAGAAGAGGGTTACAAGGGGGAAGGGGATTGTAATAAAATTCCATATTTCTTTTTAAAATCTCAGCAGATCCTAATTTAAATCTCACTTGAAACATGTATCTTAATATTTAAAATGGGTTTATATAATATACCTATACAAATGTGTATATATACATATAGTTGGACACATATGTATATGTGTATCATATATATATATATAAATACATAGATATATGCACATGTCCTCCTCTTCAACATATCTAAACTATCTAGCCTTAAGTATTGTAAACCAATCAGCTTGTTCACCCAGGGAGGTAAGTGAAAGACTGGAAGGGGTAGGAAATATATAAAGCAAACTGATAAATAACTGCTGCTTAGCTCTAAGAAAATAATTTTAAATTTCCTTAAAAGCGGACATTAATAAATGTTTCAGTATGCTAATTTTTTTAATTAAAAGATATTTCTGCAGTAAAAGCTCTTTCATATGCACTACTGATTCTTCATCAAACGTTAAGTTCTCAACTTAACACCAGTATAGCCGGTGGCAGCCTGAAGGTTTACCATCTGCTGCCACCCAAAGTCACTGTGGCCACCTTCAGAACATATGCATCAAAGCCCTGAGATAAGAGAGTGAAGGAATACTGCCGAAGTCAGCATAAGGGGAATCACAAACCCAGAGGCAGGCAACAGGCAAAGTACCAGAAAAAAGAACATGGTGAACCATCAGTCACCCTACCACACACACAACCCAAGGTCACAGGAGACACCAGTGGCTGAACTGAGAGACAAGCAAAATAATACCTCTTATGTTACTAACATAATCTAACCACTTTACCAGCTTCAACTGTATACTGAAATTTTTTTCTTAAAACAAATCTAGTAACATTTAAATTTCCTGCATTTTCATTCAAAATAGGTAATAAAATACAGGGAAGGAAATAAAATTATCTTAATTCAATTACTTTTATCATCAATCAAGGAGACATACAGATAAAGATATAGATACACATATACATATGGCTTTATGGATATATACATATATATATACACACATGTGTATATAAACATACATACAGATTTTTAAGTGGTCACTTTGATTTCTTAGAATTTTGCCTTAAATATGTCTAGTTTTACTAAAATATACTTAGACCCACAATGAAACATTACATGAATAAATTTTTATTTGATAAAAGATATGAAGAAATCTACTAAATGTAAATCCTTAAGTCCTGACTTCCAGCTACTGAAAAAAATCCAACATTTATTCTCATTTAAGGATTACACTTAACTAATTTTATTTGTTATTAAGCCCAGAATAAAAATAAGTTTTTAAGTGTTTAAAATATATTTATCTTAACACTCACAAACACAAGTAAAACTGTGATTCTAAACATTAAATACCCAAGAAACATTAAGAACCTGATCACTTTCCATCTGACTATTCTGCAATATTGTCCCATATTTTGCTCAACTTTAATTCATTTATATGAGGATTTATTAAAGTCATCTTTGCTTTTCACTTTTTTTGTGTATTAAACCCAGGGAGGAAAAGCAAAAATCTTTTGTTTTTCTACAAATGGCATGAGGTATAAGAAAATGTCAATTCTGAGTATTTAAATGGCAAACCTGTTGAATTTACAGTAATTTTAAGTGGAAAATAAGATTTTAGAACCTCTTCAGGGCTTCCACAGGAAATTAGTAGAACCACTCATGTACACTAAGAACTATTATAACACAACCCATTTGTCCTGTCCTCCATCTAAATTTTTTTAATCTAACCACAACCTGTTGGATACAATTAGATATGTTTTCTATATCTTGCTATAAAACACTGACGGATAAATACCACATGGAGTCATGAATGTGTCTTTAGTCACAAAATTTATGGGTCTGTTTTTAAGTCAAGTCAAGCAGAATTTATCATGAATCTACTATGTGCCAAGCACTGTATTAAATAACTACCAAGGATAAAAAGAGAAGAAAATAACAATCCTTGCTCTCAAGGAGATCAGCCTAACGAATACGACAACATGAAAACAACCACGTACAAACAAGGCAGATGCAAGATAAATTAGGGATCATTTCAGAGGGAAGGTAACAAGATTAAGGCAAACTAAAAGTTTGAGATATCCGATAGAAAGCAGAAGTTGTAAAAAACAGAGATGACAGAGAGGTTATGGCTAGTTAAGCAAGGTTTGAGAGTTATCAGCATAAAGATGAGCATTGAAACCATGGGAGCTGAGAGATCACCAAAGGAAGTAGTGCATGGGAAGAGAAGGGAAGAGCATGTAGGACAGGGCTTTCAGAGAAGCCCCTACCATCATAGTCACGACATAAAGATACGGCAAAAGAGGGTAAGGAGTGTCCAAACAAGTAGCAGAAGAATTGGAAGATAGCAATGTCACAAAAATCCAGAAAGAAGAAAGCATCAAGGAGAAAAGGCTAATCATCACTGTTAAAAGATAACTAAGAAAAAGCTATTAGATTTAGCAATTAAGAGGTGATTAGTATCTTGGGAGAGAGTAGTTTAGGTTGAAGGATAAGGTCAGAAGCTCGACCATAAAGAGTTAAGAGAGGGAAAGGAAAGCAGGGATACCTATTGTAGACAGCCTTCTCAATAAGTTTAGCCACAAAATGGAGGAGAAAAAAGAACTAGAAATTGCTAGGAGGGATGGAGGTTTTTTTAAGGGAGGTAAAACTCCACATTTTGGTATTACAGTAAAAAGTATGTAATAAAAATGTCTTCATTCTGGCTTTTTAAACAAAAGATGCAAAATAGTGATTTTCCTGAAAGGCAAGTCTGACCATGCCCTTCCCCAACTCCACAAACTCCAATGGCTGCCATTGTATCTAGGATCAAATATAAGCTACTTTATTTGGATTTTTTTTTCCAAATGCTTTATTAACTTCTGGTTTACATCATTCATTTCTGCCAGATTTTGAGTTACAATTTTTTTCCTCTTTTTTCCCCTACCCACTGCCCCAAAATAGTGGTCCCACAGGATATCCCCTCCTCCAATCTGCTCTCTCCCATATCTTCTCCCATACCCCCTTAGACTTTTCCAGTAGGGCATTGTGGACGTCTATGCCCCAGTACCTGTATATCTTATTTCCCAATTACATGTAAAATAGTATTAATAATAGAATATATATATATATTTTTTTTAACATTTGATTTTAAAACTTTGAATTCCAGATTCATTCCCTTCCTCCCTTGTCACTCACCCTTACTGGGAAGATAAGCAATTTAGTACAGGTTGTACATGTGTAGCTATGCGAAACATTATCATAGTATTTGATTGTATCATATTGTAAAAGACTGACTATATTTCCCTCCCTCCTATCCCACCTCCCACTTGTTCTATTCTCTGCTTTGATCCTGACTTTATTTGGGTTTTTAAATACTTTCCAAAAGGGTCTCAACCTACTTTTCCAACCTCATTAGATACCACTTCCCTTTCTGCACTCTAGGATACAGTCAAACTGGCCTTCACACACAGTTGACTATCTCTACGTTTTTATACTGGCTGTCCTCCATACCTGATATATACCCTCATCTCATTTCCATGTACTCTTAGAATTCCTTGTTTCCTTCAGAATGATCTCAAGTGACACCTTCTAAATAAAGCCTTTCCAAGTGGCTAGTATTCCTCCAAAATTGCTTTGTATTTTTTTTTGCCTATACTTATCTCTGCACATGTCTCATCCAACTGAATGAAAGCACACTGAGGGCAGGAACTGTTTCATCATTGTCCTTGTATCCCCTCATAGTAAGCACGGTGCTTGGCACACAGTGGATGCTTAATAAATATTTGCTGACTGATCAATATTACTATCTTTAATCTCTAACAAAAACAACAAATAATGACAGGATGATGTAATCTTTCACAAGGTACTGTGAATCCTATCACTAGGAAAGAAATCATATTTTGGGAGGACTAATCTAGAAATCAACCCCATCCATATCCCATAGCCAGTCACTCCTACTTGGGTCTACAAGTCTCAATGAGTCATTTTTTTCTTTGACATACTAACATGCTGGCTCATTCAGAGTTAATAGGAAAAAACAAAGAAAAAAGAAAAAGAGGGAAATAACAATCTTACCTCATCCAATCAATCAACAGACACTACTATGTTCACCTACTACGTGCCAGGCACTGTGCTAAGCACTCATTCATCAGACCACAGGAAGACAGATTTCAAACAAGAAGAGATCTTAGATATCATCATCTCTATCTTACAGGTGACAAAACTAAGGCCCAGCAAACTGACATGAGTCACCTAGGTGCCCCAGGTGGCAGGTGGCAGGGCTGATACTTGAACTCAGATCCTCTGGTTCCACGTTCAAAGTCTTTTGAAGAACAAAATAATGTTCTTATGTAATATGACACTTTTATACATAAGAATGTAGAAATAATGCTTATGTTCTTTTTCACCATCTCCTTTCCACCTAAATAATACAGACAGGTAAACATGATGTCAATCCCCAGCAAAAATCTAGATTTGGAAGATGAAACTATGTCAACTGTGCACACTCAGGAAATTGGTGATTACTAGGAGATTACAAGGGTTCTCTAAGAACAAGCAATCAAACTAGCCTCATTTCCTTTTGTGAAGCCCTCATCATCTCAAACCTGGACTACTGCAACAAGAGTTCTAGTCCTTCTTCTTGCCTCAAGTCTCTCTCCACTTTAGACCTTTATCCATTCAGTTATCAAAGTGATCTTACTAAAATGCAAGTCTGATCATGTCACTCTAACAATAAATGCCAGTGGTTCCCTATTGCCCCCAGGACCAAATGTAAAACCCTCTGTTTTGCTTTTTAAGCCCTTTAAAACCTGGCCCCTTCCCACCTTTCTAGTCTTCTTAAACCTTATTTCCCTCTTCGAACTCTATGATCCACTGACACCGATGTTCCTCCTTGATGTTCCTCAAGCTTTGAGCTTTTCCTCTACCTCTTCACCCCAGCCTCCTGGATTCCGTGGTTTCCTTCAAGTCACAGCTAAAATCTCACTTTTATAACCAGTCTTTCAAGGTCCTGCTTTACGTTAGTGCCTTCCCTCTGAGATTATCTCCAGCTCATCCTGTATATATTGTGTATGGACAAAGTTGTTTGCATGTTGTCTACCACATGAGACTGTGAGTTCCTTATGGGCAGGAATGCTTTTTCCTCCAGTTCTTAACACCAAGCCTGGCATGTAACAGGTACTTACTTAATAAATGCTTGCTGACTTGATTTATATGCTGTAACGTATCTGGCATTCAGCAATGCATTTATCAAAGGATCCAACAGCAATAGTGTCCTTACAAAAAATCTGTAGAAATGCAAGCTAGGTGACAATAGTTTGGTGGGTTTACAAATTAGCTCACTGAAAGGCCTGAGTCAAAAGTGTAGATTAATATTAACCTGAAGGGAGATTTCTATTGGCTTACATGCATAAGGGTCCTATCTCTTCAAAAATTGATGCATGAAGATATAATACCCACAGGTCAAAGCCACAGGATCACAGTATATAGAGTTAAAAAGAACCTCAGAAAACATATAGTCCTACTTCCTCATCTTATACATAAGTGAGGCCCAGATAAGTTAGTAGTAAGTAGCAGAGACAAGCTCAGGAATTGAATGCATAAAAAAGGTAAGAAGGGGAAAAATAAATTACCTATACTTTATATGTGCAGCTTCTACCCTATCTAAAGGCAAAGGACTGTGCTAGACACTAGGGATACAAAGACAAAAACAGTTCATGTCTTCAGGGATCTTATGCTCTACCAGAAGAAAAGATAGCATAACCTAAGTAACATAAACACAGTACAAAGAAAACTGAGAGGAAAGAGCACCAAAAAATGTGAGTGGGGAATAGGGAATAGTGAAGGCTTGACAGAGGAGATGGTACCAGAGTTGAGGCTGGATGGAAACCAAGAATTCTAAGGGAGAAATAAGAAAAGAATACACATTCTAGACATGGAAAATTGTTTGCAGAACTATATGGAAGCAAGAGGTGAATGTTGAGTTCAGGGAACACCTAGTAATCTAGTTTAACTAAAACATAGACTGTGCAAAGGAGAGGAGTATGAAATAATGCTGAAGAGGTTAGTAAGAGACTGTAGAGGGCCTTGAATGTCAAGCTAAGGAGTTTATTATTTTTAATCAATTTTTTAAAAGGGGCAGGACATTGTCACAACTATGCCTGAGGAAAGCTATTTTGACAGCTCTGTGGAGAACAGACTGGAAAGGAGAATGGAAGTAAAGACAACATGAAGGAGGCTACCGTGGTAGTAGAGATGAGATATTATAAAGGCTCAAAATAGAGTGGTAGGGGTGGCTAGCTGGCACAATGAATAGAACACCAGCCTTGGAGTCAGGAGGACCAGAGTTCAAATCCAACCTCAGACACTTAACACTTACTAGCCATGTGACCTTGGGCAAGTCACTTAACCCCAACTGCCCACCTTCCCCCCTCTAAAAAAAAGGAAAAAAAAATAGAGTGAGCACTGGCCCTGGAGTCATGAGGACCTGAGTTCAAATCTGGCCTCAGATACTTAACACAAAAACTAGTCATGTGACCCTGGGCCAAGTCACTTAACCCCAACTGCCCTCCAAAAAGCAAAAAATAAAAATAGAGTGGTAGTTATGGAAGGCTTCTTCTTCCTCTTCTTTGTCAAACCTAGTATCTGGGCATGAAAGAGAAATGCTATCCATACACTCATTCCCTATCATGCCTAATGTCTTCGAAGCTACCTGGCCATACCCCTCTTGGAGTGGACACTAATGAGGAGGTACTTCTGAATTAAAGCAATGTAAATGTATATTATTCCCCATTTCTCCATGCCCCTGAAAAAATAACGAAGGGATTACTTATTCCTATTATAAACACGAATTTAAAATCTCTTGCATTCATTTCAGCTAAGGGTTGATGCTCATGATCCATTCTTCAACCATGTTTTATATGAAGAAGAGAGGTTAATGACTTAGTAAGCAATAAACATATACACATATATATGGGTGTGTGTGTTTGTGTATGAAAGAAAATTTTCTGCTTTACATATTTTTTTAAATCCTGGGCATATACATTTATTACTTCATGAAACCTGCTTCCAAAGGGCACAGTGTGCCTTTGTAAGGAGACTGGATATAAATATAGCAGAAAGCAGAATATAAAAGACTGAGAAATTGGGTTGGAAATAGAATTACTGAAGTGCCAGGAAAAACAACCACTTACACAGCTCTTCTTATGTCCAAATGCTTTAGAAGCAGGATCTCTATGCCTTAGCTATTCTCCATTTTATTCAACTGTCTTTGTGAGAAGCAACTTGTGCAAGGCCACAAAGAAATTATGCTAAAGTAAGGTTAGAATTCTGGAGTTCTGGGCTGATGGGCCCAAGTTCAGTTCATGCCATTCAATCAAATAATGAATACCTTTATTCTATTTCTTTAAACTGTGTTCTGAAGTTAACTTTGTTTGTTAATGTTAACAGCATGTTAAATTTGGATGAAAAAATTCAATTAAATATAGTCTAGTAGTTAGTTTTAGATAATCTCATCTCCACTTGAAGGTTATCAACTAGCATTTATTAGGCACCTTCTATGTGCCTGGGACTGTGCTAAACACTGGATAAAAAGAGTAATTCAATATTTTTAAATTTCCATTGACTTGAAATACTTCACTGTTCATTAATGTTTTTATTCTTCCTGATAATTCCTTCCATGTGTTTGTCTATGTAATTTGTTTTGGACTGAAAGTTCCTAGAGAATAGCAACTGTGTCTATGTAACCTTCCCTATTCAGTGGTACATCACATACAAATAGGTGCTAAAGTAATGCCTTCTCACACTGATGCTGGGGGACAGCAAGGTGACACAGTGGTTAGGACACCGGGGCCTGGAGGCCTGAGTTCAAATTTGACCTCATACACTCACCATCTATGTGACTCTGGGCAAGTAATTTCATACTGTTTGTCTCAGTTTCCTCATTTGTAAAATGAGCTGAAGAAGGAAATGGCAAAAACATTCCAGTATCTTTCCTGAGAAAACTACCAATGGGGTCACAAAGAGTCAGACACAACTGAAATGACTGAACAGCAACAATATGAGCATGCTAAAAGGACCTACAGTTACATGCTCAAATTAACACATTCACTGAAGAATTGATACAGTTTGTAGGCAAAAGAGAGCCTTGATTCCCAATTAAAGGGACAGCAAAAAAATAATGGAGATTTAAATGTTTTATTTCAAAATATGAGTTACAAGGTTCCTTTGCATGCACAAATTGTTATAAATCTTGAAATTGTTTACATGTTGAAAATTCTATTAACATGGACTAGCAGAATCCTTACAGTATGAATCCCATCAATAATGTTAAGGAAAAGCACAATGTATGATTAAATGAAAGAAATACAAAGATAATATTCTCACTTTCAAAATGGCAGTTTCACCCATGGTAGCAAAATGCCCTGCCAATAATTAATTCACAGGTATCCACTATATGAGGAGGTGAAAATATGATGAATATTAAGTGTGTGATAGTTCAGTGTCCATAATGTTCTCATGTGAAGGTGCACATATATCCTGCAAGCATAGTGCATTTAGGGATTTTGAACAGATATGATACTCAAAAAGCTTAAAATGAATACAATGTTTCTAACTTTTCTAAAAGTCACTCAGCAAGTATTTACAAAAACCTACTATGTGTTTAACATTATATTTAGACACTATGGAGTTAAGAAATCTAAAACATGGTCCCTGATTTCAAGGAGGTGAGAATTTAGCTAAAGAGACAAAACTAGAACACAGGAGGAAACTACAGACTTAATTAAAAGATACTAGGCATACATGTCAAATTATGTCCTCTTATTTGAAAAATTCTAAAGTAAAACCTCACAAAATGCCCATCATTTCCACTTCAAGAACCAGTTTCTCCTAATAACAATCAGATTCTGAAAATGTTGCCTCATTGCTCTCTCTACCTTTTGAAACAGAATTTATCATTAAAATAAGTCAACTATCAATTAGTTGCCCTCCTTTGGTCATAGCAAGAGAAGGGTAACAAATATCTGGATAACTGAAGTCCTCTGTGACTTCTGTATCACTGTCTCTTCCAGACTTCCTGTGTGTTTTGAAACCTCATCTAGTTTCTTCTTTCTATCCAGATGGTCTGTGGCATATTCCAATAACAATATCACTTATTTTTGTTTACAATGATCTTCACACAGATGCTTTCTATTGTGCTTTCTTTATTCTGGTTCCTGGATTTCCTCATGAGTATATCTTCCTAATGTGCAATATTATTATGGCCTCTACCTTCCCTTTTTCTTGTCCTTCTAGAGTCAATTCAATCATAGATCTCATCCCATCAAGTCTAAATTATAGCATTTGCTTCTTTAAATTAGGATCTCTCATTCATCTTGCCTATTACCTATAATTGGTGCATTTGTGTACAGTCATTTGAAGTAATGTGAAATAATGTAGGGAGTGCTAAACTTGGAATCATAAGAGTTTTTTAATCCCACCTCAGATAATTAGTAGATGTGTGAACATGGGCAAACTACTTAACTGTCACTGCCTTAGTTTGTTCATTAGTTAAATGGGGATAATACTCAGTTACCTACTGTATAGGGCTGTTGTGATAAAAACTGTTCTATAAACCTTAAAGTACAAAACAAACATTATTATTACTGCCTATTTTCTTGAATTTTATCTCCAGTGAATTTCTGGGTGCTCCTACTGCTATTCTTCCTACTGATTACCTACCATCTGTGTTATCTACCTTGGTAAATATACATAGAGAGTATTCTTTCTTTCCTTCCACATGTTAGTCCAAAACCCTTTTATTTGGATTTGTAAGACACCAGGCAAATACATTTTTACCACCTCTTATGTACATTCCATCTTTTATCAAGAACCCATCATTCCCAAATTTTAAGCCTTAATCAAGACGTCCAGAATCCATCTGTAGACAGCACCTTCTTAATCAGCTGTTCATTTCCCAAATCAGTCTCTCTCTTCAGAAGCCCTTGTTTTTCAATCAGCAGCAATGCTGAAAATGCCACCTAAAATCTTGAGCTTCTCGCCAAATACATCATAATCTTAATTGTGTGGCACTGATTATAACTTATAATCAGAAAGGGGAAAGCAGGACAGGTTAATAAATTCAGATAAGGCTTCATGGAGAAAGTAGACTTTGAGCCAAGCCTTAAAGAACAGGGAAGGGGTGGATATGTGGGAGGTAGGAAAAATGGCACTAAGGGGGTGGGAAGTGGTGGGAGGAAATAGCATTTGCAAATGTACTGGGTAGGAATGATGTGTGCAGGGATAGTGAAGAAAGAGGCATGACTAAAGCACAGGTTGTGTGTTAGGAAACAGGGGGAAAAAAGTTGAATAAGTAGGATGGGAACAAACTAAACAGAGCCTTGAAAGAAAAAGTGATTTCAAGGATAGAGAAAATTGTGGGTTTAGGTAAGGATGGAGGCATATTATTAATGTTTGGCTTACATCAGAATAGTTACTTCAGGATATCAAAATTCTAATGCAATCCTTGCTAGTTGACTTTAAGTGACTCAACTGGCTCAGGTTAAAATAGGGATAATTACCATCTGACCACCAAAACTGTTGTTGGTGTCAAACTCCATTAGCTATAAGATTCCCAACTAAGGCCCAAACCAAATTTAAATGTTTAACAAAATAAACGAAAATACAACATAATATTAATTTGTCGTTTTCAGCCCACAGGGACTTGTTCCTATTGAAGTTTGACACTACTATTGCAAGGAATAATAATTTTAGCTATTTTAAAAAACAATGAGCTATTGTTTGAAACAAAGATCCTATATACATGCAAAGTATTACTATTGCTATGATAAAGTATTCTGGAAGAGTAAAATAAATTATACATATATATGTATATATACATGAGGCATTAACCATTAGGGAAATGGAATAAAGCGTCAAGGCAATGAAGTTTACAGACTTATTCCTTACCTTAATTCAGGTTTCATGAAACATTACTTACAATTGTAAATGTGTCTATCAAATACAAACACATGTCCTTCATCTTCAAAAAGGGCACTACTTGGTTTTTATGTGCTATTTAGTATGAATATTAAAAACTAAAAATGAAGAAATATTTTTTCAGCAACAAAACTAACATATCAAGTGTGTCTTTTGGTTTATATTTACAAAAACTATTTATAAAGTGTAAGCTATGTGACTTTGGGCAACTCTCTGGTCTCTATTTCCTTACTGAAAATTTAGAGCATTGGATGAAATAATCTCCATGTCATTTCCAGTTCACATTTTGTGATGTTGTTTCTTAGACTCCTAAGTAGATCCAAGTCACCTCCCTTCTCCATTTTTCAAATGGCTACATGCCAGGCAAGTATGCTGCTACTATGGTTGGTTGCTAGTCGTTCAAATTTAGGATAGAGGTTGTATTTTGATGCATGCTTAAAATATATCTACTGCCCATCCTATTTATATTTAGCCTACTTCCATTCAAAATACAACTCTATTCCACTATCTCTTGATGTCTTGGTTTTTTAGCTCCTATTCTGGTTTCTGAAATCAATGGTAAGAAGTAAACTCAAATTTGAATCCCTAAATCATCTATTAGAGATTCACAAAGATGTGAGGGTATTGGTAGATGAATATATATACTCATGCACTCATATATTAATACTGTTCACCTGATGTTGGAATTCTGCCCCTGTGTTAATGAATAACCTCAAACCTATTACATTTATTGTGCCATGACTCAAAAAATGTTAATGACTTCAGCTCTAGCAAAGCAGTCAACTTTACCTCATAAGGATAGGTACCACATAAATGATGACTTCTGCCTGAACAGTTTCACCAAAGTATTACAAAGAAAAATCCTTCCTTTTAGTAGTTTTAGAGGTCCTAGCAACAAACAACAGGTCCTTTCAAATATTAGGCTTTACCCATTTATTAATACAGTTGATAGAAAATCCTTAGAAGGGCAACCCTAGTAAGTGAGCTGAGTGAATTACTTGTTCTAGGCCCTAATCAATCAAAGGGTTTAAGCATTAGTGGGATTTTCCCACTGTACAAACTGAATATTTGAATGCTACAATTATGAGAGGCAGAAAGGCATACTAGATAAAGAAGAAGATTATAACATTTCCTTACGTATCCATGGCCCAGGTCTCCTTTTGTGTATATAAGTAATAAAAATGTCTTGGTTAACCAGAAAAAATGCAAAATACTCAACTGGCACATCCTTAAACTCAGTCGTAAAAATAAAGGTAATTAAAACTGGATGTGTGTGGGGGGGGAGAGAGGGGGGAGCCAAGAAGGCAGCATAGAACTGCAGGAAAACTCCATGAGATCCCTCCAAAACTACCTCAAATACCTATAAATTATAACTCTAAGCAAATTTTAGAGCTACAGAACCCACAAAGTGACAGAACACAGAGAAACAAATAACCCACTGCAGGCAGCCTAGCAGGCCTACAGGAAGGGTCCATCACAGCTTGCTGGGACCCAAACCCAGCCCTGCGTGAGCCTGCAGGTTTAGCCCCATGCATCCCCAACAAGCAGCGGCTGGAGAGGACTTCAGGAGAGTGGATCACCAGCAGCAGTGGTGGTTTCCAGAATTATCAACCCATAAATGCCAAAGACAAAGTAAAATGTCAGTGTGGAACTCTGTTGAAATTGGGGGGGACAGGGAGTGTAGTCTGGCCCATACCCCAGGGCAAGAAGTGGCAGAGGTGTGGCGGCGTGGCTGCTTCAGAGCTCCTGGCCTGCAGATCATAAGGGGACCAAGCAACCATTCAGAGGGTAATTGCTCTTGCTTTAACCTGCTTAGATCTGGATCACAGTCTTGAGTAGAGGCCCTAGGGTGTGTGCTCAGTAGACCAGAGCTTGTGAGGGATGCAGAGAGGGCACCCAACTAATAGCTCCAACAGCTGAGAAAACCCCAGCGATTTGGGACAAAGCTTTCCTCTATGGAAGCAGAGTTCTACTGTGGCAAAAAGCTCAAAATTCAAGTAATTGGGTGGCAACATGAGCAAGCAGAGGAAGCAAAGCAAGCACAGCAATCAAACCTTAGATTCCTTTTTGGGGACAAAAAGGATCAAAGCATGGAATGGCAGGAAGACAACAAAATCAGAACTCCTGCACCAAAAGCTTCCAAGAAAAATATGAATTGGTTACAAGCCATGGAGGAGCTCAAGAAGGATTTTGAAAATCAAGTAAGAGAAATGGAGGAAAAATTGGGAAGAGAAATGAGAATGATGTAAGAAAATCATGAAAAAGTCAACAACCTGACTGAAGAAAATAACACCTTAAAAAATAGACTAACTCAAATGGCAAAGGAGGCCCAAAAAGCCAATGAGGAGAAGAATGCCTTAAAAAGCCAAATTTGCCAGATGGAAAAAGAATTTCAAAATCTCACTGAAGAGAATAATTCCTTCAGAATTAGACTGGAGCAATTGGAAGCTAATGACTTTATGAGAAATCAAGATACTATTAAACAGATCCAAACAAATGAAAAAATAGAAGGCAACATGAAAATATCTCTTTGGAAAAACCACTGACCTGGAAAACAGATCCAGGAGAGATAATATAAAAATTATTGGACTACCTTAAAGCCATAATCAAAAAAAAAAAAAAAGAACCTAGAAATCATCCTTCAAGAAATTCTCAGGGAAAATTGCCCTCATATTTTAGAACAGAGGGAAAAATAGAAATTGAAAGAATTCACCAATCACCTCTTGAAAAAGATCCCAGGGGTGGCCAGGTAGCACAGCGAGTAGGAGCACCGGACCCAGTGTCGAGATGACCTGGGGATCAAATCCGGGCTCAAACACTTAGCACGCACCCAGAAACACCTGGCTGTGTAACCTTGAGCAAGTTACTTAATCCCAATTGCTTAGGGGTGGCCAGATGACTCAGCAAGTAAGAGCACCGGCCCCAGTGTCGGGATGACCTGGGGATTGAATCCGGCCTCAGATACTTAGCACCACACCCAGATATAACTGGCCATGTAACCTTGAGCAAGTTACTTAACCCCAATTGCTCTTAAAAAAAAAAAAGATCCCAAAAAGAAAACTCTTAGGAATATTATAACCAGGTTCTGGAGTTCCCAGATCAAGGAGAAAATATTACAAGCAGCCAAGAAGAAACAATTTGAATATTGTGGAAACACAATCAGGATAACACAAGATCTAGCAGCTTCTACATAAAGGGAGTGAAGGGCTTGGAATATGATATTCAGGAGGTCAAAGGAGCTAGGATTAAAACCAAGAATCACCTACCCAGCAAAACTGAGTATCATGTTTAAAGGAAAAATACGGTCATTCAATGAAATGGAGGACTTTCAAGCATTCTTGATGAAAAAACCAGAGTTGAATAGAAAATTTGACATTCAGATACAAGAAGCAAGAGAACCATGAGAAAGTAAACAGGGAAAAGAAATCACAAGGAACTTATCAAAGTTGAACTATTTATATGCCTACATGGAAAAATGATAATTGTAACTTATGAAACTTTTCTCAGTATGAGGATAGTTGAAGGTAACATAAATGTGTGTGTATATATGTGTGCATATATGTATACATACATATATATGTCTATATAGGAGGGTATATGTGTATATGAATACATATGTGAGTGTGTGTATACATGTGTACAGGTATACATAGACAAAGGGCACAGGATCAATTGAATAGGAAGGGATGATATTTAAAAAATAAAATTAAGAGATGAGAGAAGAATATAATGAGAAGAAATAGGGAAAGACAGAATAGGGTAAATTATCTCATATAAAAGAGGCAAGGGAAAACTGTTACAATGGAGGAGAAGAACAGGAATGCAAAAGGGAATGGGTCAACCTTACTCTCATTGAATTTGGCTTAAGGAGGGCATAACATATACACTAAATTGGATATCTTACCCTACAGGAAATAGGGGGAAAGGGGATACAATGGGGGATCATAGAAGGGAGGGCAGATTGTGGGGGGAGAGTATTTAGAAGCACACACTTTTAAAAAGGGACAGGGTCAAAATAGAGAATAGAACAAGTGGGGGGGCGGGATAGGATGGAGGGAAATATAGTCAGTCTTTCCCAATATATCCACCATGGAAATGTTTAGCATAACCACACATGTACAACCTATATTGAATTGCTTATCTTCACAGTAAAGGTGGGTGATGAGGAAAGAAGGGAAAGAATCTGGAATTTAAAGTTTTAAAATCAAATGTTTAAAAATTTATTATTATTATTTTTACATACAACTGGGAAACAAGATATACGGGCATTGGGGTATGGAGATCCATCTTGCCCTACCAGAAAGTCAGAGGGGGAATGGGGAAGAATATAGGAGAGAGCAGATTGGGGGAGGAGGTATTCAGTGGCATCGCTGTTTTGGGGTGGTGGGTAGGGGAAAGAAGGGGAGAAAATTTGTAATTCAAAATCTTGTGGAAATGAATGTTGTAAACAATAAACATAAAATTTAATTTTAAAAAAAGGAAAAAAAAACTGGATCTCTTAATACAGCTTTAACTCTGCTGGTGATAAAAAAAAAAAAAGGCTCAGAAAATTACTATCTATTCTTGCACATCTGACTAGTCAGACCAGAAAGATATCAAGGATACTGTTAAATTTCTTCGAGGATGACGGGATACCCATCAACTGGGGAATGGTTCAACAAGTTGTGGTATATGAATATAATGGAACACTATCATGCTATAAAAAATGATGAGCAGACAGACTTCAGAAAGACCTGGAAAGACATATGAACTGATGCTGATTGAGAGAAACAGAACCAGCAGAACATTGTACACAGTTACAGCCGCATTGTATGATGACTGACTTTCTCAGAAATGCAAGGTTCTAAAACAACTCCAAAAAGCTCATGATAGAAAATGCCATCTACATCCAGAGAAAGAATCCAGAGGAAGGAAGGAAGGAAGGAAGGAAGGAAGGAAGGAAGGAAGGAAGGAAGGAAGGTAGGAAGGAAGGAAGGAAGGAAGGAAGGAAGGAAGGAAGGAAGGAAGGAAGGAAGGAAGGAAGGAGGGAAGGAGGGAAGGAGGGAAGGAGGGAAGGAGGGAAGGAGGGAAGGAAGGAAGGAGGGAAGGATGAATTTATTAAGGGCCTACTATGTACCTGGCACTGTGCTACAGTATAATTATTATTTCATTTAATCTTCACAAGAACCTAAGAACTAAATGCTATTATTTTTTATAGTTGAGAAAATTGAGGCAGGCAGACATGAAATGACTTGCCCAGGTTCACACAAATAAGGAAGCCATACAGCTTACATAAAGTCAGAGGTGCATCTTTCTGCCTCCAGGCCCTGTAATCTATGCATTTACCCAATCTAGCTGCTGCTGAGCACTACAGACACAGAGATCAGCCAATACAAATGCACAAAATTAGGCTATAGAGTTTGGTGATTAAAGAATATCAGGTCAATCAGTGCAGCTGGATCATAGAGTAAAAGGAAGGGAATGGGACATAAGAAGATGGGAAAGATAGAAAGAGACAAAGTTGCAAAAGGTTTTAAATGCCACATAGAGTTGTTGTTGTTTTTTTTAAGCAATTGGAGTTAAGTAACTTGCTCAAGGTTACACAGCCAGTTATTTCTGGGTGTGGTGCTAAGTATCTGAGCCCAGATTCGATCCCCAGGTCATCCCGACACTGGGGCCAGTGCTCTTACTCGCTGAGCCACCTGGCCACCCCTGAGTATTTTATTTTTGATTCCGGAGGTAATGGGACCCCATTACAGAAGAAGAGTGATATAGTCAGAACTTCACTTAGAGCAATCACTTTGGCAGCTGAATGAAGGATGCACTGGAATAGGGAGAGACTGGAAGAAGGGAGACCAATCAGAAGGCTCCTCAGTAATCTAAGTGAGAGGTGATGAGGGCCTCTACTAGGGTGGTGACTGCATGAGCAGAAAGAAGGGGACATAAAGGAGAGATGGTATTATTCACTGAGAAGCATCTAATAAGCACCTAATATGTGCTAGGACATTGCAAAGGTCAAAACAAGATCTGATAACAAATTGGATATGCGTGTGTATGACTATTCAGTTCCAAAAGTCATAATGCTCAGTTCTTCTGGGCTACATAATCAAAGAATGTCAGAATTAGATATTCTAATTAGATATCAGATTTTTCTCTAATCTACCCATAACATCTCCATCATACTTGACAATATATGTATAATGTATCATGTATATTATATGTGTATCGTGATACATGTTGCTCTCATGTGGACCATATGTGTGCATACTGTGTGTACACATTTATACATATGGCCTCATATGTATGTGATCTCATATGACAATATTGTACATCTATAAAATATATGGCACTCTAAAAATATAACATATACATCATATGTGTACGTCATATATTCTCTCATGTGAGACCATTTATGTATATATGCATACATGTGTATAAAAATGTATATGTATATATGAACACATGAGAAAATATCTAAACATCATAACTACATAGTAAAATAGGATACATTATATACATGTCACATCATATCTCTATACATTCTGCTTATGTACATATATTCTCTCAAGTGATATCATATAGGTTTATATAAATATCTATAATCTCACAGAAGAAAATATATACTCTACATTCATATACAGTCAGTTCTCACTTAATGTAAGTGGACCATTCCACAGACCTGCCCTTCCCCTCCTGGGGCAGCTACATTTCCTGGGCCCCTGCAGCAGGAGTGACTTCAGTGTCTACAGTAGAGGACCTCTGGCACAGGGCCACACTGATGTGGTTGCCTCCTCTGCTGCCAGGGAGCTGGAGCTGGAGCCCAGGTCATTTAGGTCTGCTGCCTGCTGGGGAGCTGAATTTATGTAAAGCAACATTACATAAAGTGAGAACTATCCGTATAGTGGGGGGAAGGGAGGAGTGTAGGACTTCACATGAGACAACATAAAAAACATATATGTAGGTGTATAATAATATTGTAATATGTGTATGTGTGAATAATATATTTTATATATTCTCTCATGGGAGGCCATATGCATAATATATCATAACATATATGTATCATATAATATATAACATAATAGTTAACATAATATTTTATGATACAAGAATACTATGCATGATACATTATGTGTATATATATATATGACCTCCCATGAGAGAATATGTAATACATAATAGACATGTGTGTACACATATATACACATATATATTTTTATATATGATCTCACAAGAAAATGGAAATGGCAATGATAAGAAATGCAACCCAGCTCAAGGAACCAGCTCGAGAACTTACAACTAGCATACATTTGTCTTTTTAATCAACATTCATTAAACATATACTACGTACTGTGCAATGTATGAGTCAAAATTAAATAAGACACTCTTTTCCCTCACAGAGCTTCAAATACAGAAGGTGTTGGGATAGGTGATAAAGAACTACAGATATAGTTAATGACATGAATAAAGTTTATGCCAACCAATGTTTTTGAGGATTATTTAGATATAGGACAAACTATAATAAATCCAGTTGAACTCAGAACATAGCAATCTAAAGTCCAAATATTAAAGTTTCTGCTACTCTGATTACAGTCAATTATTTTTACAGATTGTACCACAGAAAACATCACATTAATGCCTCTAAAAGTGAATATTTAATCTTCATATTTTAGCTACTCCTAATCTAAATAATTTCCTTAAATTTTATGTAACATTTACATAAACTTCTAAGTCCAGTGAAGCATAAGTAAACAAAGGCTTCTGTATAGTAGATATAATAGAAAGTAAAGTGATTTTGATTAAATAATGCCAAGTCATTCAAAAAAGTAACTTACTAGGAGCAGCTACGTGAAGAAGTAAATAGAGCACTGGCCCTGGAGTCAGGATAACCTGAGTTCAAATTTGGCTTCAGATACTTGACACTTACTGTGTTGACCCTGAGCAAGTAATTTAACTGTCTCAAAAAAAAAAAAAAAAAAGTAAGTAGTATACAATCTTCCTTTTTTGTTTACTATGTATGGCAATGCTCATGCTCATTTTAGTTGGTGCTGAGTTCAATAAAGTTTTTCTAATTTAAATGGTAAATAACAACTTATTCTACATTTATGAAGATGACAGCACTTATTTACCATTGCTAGGACCCATACTTTGATTTGGGTTTTCTCCAGATGATTGATAACTTTTTGCTGATGTTTTGACAATCACAAAAATAATAGCAACAGACATTTACATAGAGATTTAGGACCTGCAAAGTGCTTTACAAATATCTCATTTGGGTCTTGCAACAAAACTGCACATTAAGTACAATTAGATTCATTTCTAAAATAAGGAAACTGAGGATTAGCTGAAGGAGCTTGCCTGTAGTTACAACCAGTAAACCTAGGAGAGGGGATTCAAACCCAGGTTCCCCCTCATCCCAAAGTCAGCAGTGCTTCCTTCCAAGCCAGCATGCTGCCTCTATAACCCTACTAGCAGGCATCTACAAGATTAGAAGTACGGTTTATGACAAATGAACAGAGGTAAGCTAATTATCTTTATGAAGATCAAACCAAATCTTCCCTCATTGCTCCAATGTTTTAATCTCCTGTTTGCAAACCTCTTTCAATGTGTTACAAAGCAATAAAGTTTATTGCCATGACAGGAGATCCCAACTTTCTCTAAACTGTTCATCTATACCTCCAACACAAACACATTTTATGGATTATATAACCTGAATGATATATGCTTGTTAGTCCCCCATATATGCACAAATACTCATGAATAAACTCCCCCTTAACCTAACCTCGATTATAATCACTATTTCCTTCTATTCTCTAGCTCAATTCAGGTTAAAAACAACAACAAAAACAAAAGAGAAGATCCAGGGTATTATGGCAAAGCAAGAATGTACCATCGTCATGAAACATTTAATAACCATATACTCTAAGTCGAACAATAAACTATGACTACTTACAACTAGCTATGTCTCACTCTACAATTTAGAAAGTATTCTATGAACATGATCTCATTTAATATTAACAATAACACCATTATATAGGTAACAGCAGGTATTAGTTCCCTTTTAGAGAAAAAAAAACTAAGGCTCATCGGTTAACTTGCCAATGGTCACACATCTATTGAGTGACAGAGGTTAGTGTTATTTCCATCATACCACAATGCTTAAAGGTTTCCTTAGCTCAAATGAATGCACTCTATCTAGGCTGGCTAGTAAGCAAATACTTTTTTTTCCTTCTGATTCCAAAAACAGAGTTGAAAACATTTACTACAGTAATGCTAGATGTTAGAATACTGAAATATTCCTGAAGAGCTTTTATAGCTTGGCATTACTATCTTGGCAAGAAAAGATTCTTTCCACTTAGCTCTCCTCTTTTCCCATTTTAAAAAGCAATGTGATTGTTTTCAAGAAGACTTGGGATCCAAACTTACAACTTAAGAGTCATCTTGGATTTTCCATGATCTCTCACTCTCCACATACAATCTGTTGCCAAAGCCTGCCGATTTCACATTTACAAAATCTCTCAAATGTGTCCTCTTCTTTCCTCTGACAGGAAAGCCCTCCACTGCAGGCCCTTATTGCCTCATGCATGGACTGCTGCAATAACCTGCTGGTAGGTCTGCCAAGTTTCTCCCTATTCTAGTCCATCCTCTTTCAGTTGCCAAAGTAATTCTCTTTAAACATAGGTCTGATCATGTCACCCCTCTCCCCACACACACACACTCAATAAACTCTAGTAGTTCCCTAATACCTCTAGAATCAAATACAAAATCCTCTATTTGACATTCAAAGGCCTTCATAACCTAGCCTTACCCCTAGCTTTCCATTCTGCTTATACCTTAGACACTCCCCCCCAATTTACTCTTCAACCCAGTGACACTTCTTAGTCTTCCTAGTTATTCCTCAAACAAGACACTCCATCTTTTGGTTCTGGGCATTTCTCTGGCTGTCCCCACATTCTCTCTCCCTCACCTCAGCTTCCTGCTTCCTTCAAATCCAACTAAAATTCCACCTTCTCCAAGAAACCTTTCCCAATACCTCTTCATCCTAATGTCTTCCTTCTATTGGTTATTTCCTAATTATCCTTCATGCAGTCTCTCTGTACATTTTTTTTTTTTGCACATAGTCTCTTCCCTCAGGTTGAGAGCTCCTGTCTTTTCCTTTCTTCAAAATGTCCAGCACTTCACACCAGACCTGGCACATCCTAGGCACTTAATCAATGCTTCCTGATTGTCTGGATCGAGTCCTAGCTCTGCTTTCTAGTCTCTGACCTTGTACCAGCCACTTACTTTCTCTGAGAGGCTGGGAGGAAAGCCCCTGCAGATCCTTAAAAGTGCTATGTGTAAATTGTTATTACTGCAGAATACCTCTCCTCCAGTAAAGTATCAATTACTCCCACAATCACAATCTATAAAAGGCTATTGTGAGGACTGAATGAAAACATGTGTCCAAGAGCTCTGAAAACTATGAAACACTACACAAATGTAAGATATTATTATTTGTCTAACAGAAGAAAGCTTAAATACCAACTTTCACCAGGAGTTGCCACACCTGATATACTCCAACTAGAATATTTTTTAAAATTTGGTCTTCAGGTTTTAAAAACTGAATAGCTCACTACTAATCCTATGTCTCTCAGTTCAATATTCTACCAAATGAAATAATCTGAAATAAATTACTTGGTAAATAATTATGTCTAGTAATGTTTTCCTGTGACAGACAATTCCCTTTTTTTAAGGCCTTCTACTGTTAGCCATTATGTAATTACTTTCAAAGTTCTACAAAATCTTCAGTTTCAATACGGTACCATAAACTTGTTTCACCATATCAAGAACACTCAATAAGTGTTGCTGTTCAAGTATTAGGGTACTTCATAATTTCTAGCTCATGGCAAAAAATAAACCTTCATGAAACTAAAAGGTTGTATCCTGAATATTAAATAATATATTTTCTTTTGTTTAGTGTGGCTAAATAGCAGTCTAATCAACTACAAAAAACAATGGATTATTTGTTAAAGATGCTGTTTGTTTCTTTAATTACACCTGGAAAATATCCTATGTGCCAATAGTATATACTTTAGTAGTGCGAAAACATGTTAACAGTAAAACCAAACTTGGATTTACTATCAAATTTCTGGGGAATTTTCCATTCAAATCCCCAAATAAATAAGAGAAAGCTATTTATTTCTCTTTGACCACTAAGCTGTTAACATGCCTGTTAATGTAGAACAGGACTGAATCGCTGTTCCCCTATTAGTCATCCCTGAGCACAAAATGCACTGGTTTGTCTTTTCTTTGCTATAACACCCAATACTTTTTAAAAGGTCCTACTCTTCTGAATGCCACCAAACATGTACCTTTTCCTTTAGCTCAAATATATTTTGCATGACCTTACATGAATTGCTTAGATAAAAGCCTTTTTTCTTCTGCTTTTGTTATTTTAAAGTGCAGATGCATTTGAGTCATTTTCTCCTTTTGTTTCATATCCTTAAGATCCAAAGCTTCAAAGACAGAATGTCAGCATGCAGTCGATTTATGACTGAACTCTTGAAGAGACACTGAAGAATTACCTTGTCAATCACCCCAAGGACTCTGAAGGCCTTCAGTTCCTCGGCAGGGCTCCTTAGGTTCCAAGAGGGCCTTGAACTTAGTGATCCTGGAGGCTAATGGAAGATATCAAAGATTATACATCAATCAGGGTGGTACTTGAAGGAAGACTGCCTGCTGAAGCAAATGCCAGACTGAAGGAAACTAAATTTATCATAAATCAGAGAGAGGGAAGATGAAAGGAGAAGTTTCTGTTTGTCCTTAATACAAAAAAAAAATTGCAAGTAAATAAATCAGGTAACACTGAAAACAAAATTTTAAAAAAGAAAAATTAATGAGTTGACATAGTTTCTAAAGCTATAATTCGATTCTAGAGTGTGCAGCTATAATGAAACTTTCTAGCAAATGTATCAGGGGCCCAATATTCAATCACAGCCCCTTACATTTACCCCAAACATCACAACAGTAATTTAGTGGTAAAATGTAGACAACAATTTACTAATATAACTCTCTGGGGAAGAAATTCAACATATGCTCTATTCCCTCTATCATACTGCTGGAGTACTGTAATGAAGCTTAGCATAAATACACTCCTTAATAAAGCACAGCCTGTGGAGTTAGGAAGAGAGGGCAGCTAGGTGGTACAGTAGATAGAATGGTGAGCCTGAAGGCAGCATGGCTCATCTTCCTGAGTTCATATCTGGCCGCAGACACTAGTTGTGTGACTCTAGACAAGTCACTTAACCCTGTTTGCCTCAGTTTCCTCATCTGTAAAATGAGCTGGAAAAGGAAATGACAAAACACTCCATTATCTTTGCCAAGAAAACCCCAAATGAAGTTACAAAAATAGGTCACAAATGAAAAATGACTGAACAACAAAAATTTAAGAAGAGTGTGCTTCATTATTAAATCCTAAAATTAAAATAACAAAACTACAAAGGATAATTGAGTGTACAAAAACCTCTAAAGTATTTAATAAGAAAATTTTGTTGACTATCCATTAAGAATATGTATAAACTGTTACCTTAAGAGGTCAGAATATGAAATATTCTAATTAACCAAACCTAAGGAAAGTAATTTCTTTTCTCTGGGTCTCAGCTTCCTCACATATAAAACAAGGGAGTTATAGTGAAAGCAAAAGATATCAGATAACTGGCCTGAATGTTGCTCTAGTACCCATGTAATGTCAACATTTTAAAGAAGGTTCTTTTTGGTTTTAAATATTTTGAGACCTATTTCAACAAAATTAGTTTCCTTTGTAATCCTATGCATTTTCTTTTATGCATTTAAAATCATTATTCTGGGGTGGCTAGGTGGTACAGTGAGTGAACAGAGCACCAGCCTGGAGTCAGGAGGACCTGAGGTCAAATCCAGTCTCAGACACTTAACACTTACTAGCCATGTGACCTTGGGCAAGTCACTTAATCCTAATTGCCCTGCCTTTCCCCCTCCAAAAAGCAAACAAAAAACAAACAAACAATAAAATCATTATTCTGAGAAAAGATTCATAGCTTTCACCAGATTGCCAAACCAATGGAAGGAATGTTCCACTTAAATGAAATTGTGGATCCAGTGAAAGTAATGTCAATAGGGAGCATTCAACTTCAAACACTTCAACTGGCATCTGCACCAAAGGGCAAAACCCACTGCACCATCAATCAAATACATACTTACTGAGTACCTATTGGGTACAAAGCTTTACGTTTGATACAAAGCCAGATAAGACACAATAATTGCCTTCAAGGAGGGTATCTATTTGAGAAAATAAAATGCAAAGGACAAAAAACTGTTACAGACAATAGGTACTAAAAGGTCAGAAGACACAAAATTACTGTGGAATGAACTGATCTAGAAAAGCCTGGGGGAGAATATGGGGAAGTTCAGCAGGAGAATGGGTAACCATAGAACAATTAATCTTTATCGATTTTTTCCTCTTTCAAATAAGGCACAGAATGCACTGTCTCCTTTATCTTTCCTTTCTTAAGGTTCCTTGGAATGAAGTTAGAACTAGCAGGATTTAGGACTATTCCTTTTTTCCATCCTATTCTGTAACAAGACTGAAATAAGAGACAATCAGGTAAAAGGTACAGTTGTGAGTAGTGTTCTTCATTAGATCCTTAAAAGGTGTTCAGGTTTTTGATGATGATGATGAAGAAGCAGAAGAAGAAGAAAGTATTTATATAGTACTTTTAAGATTTGCAAAGCACCTTATAAAAATTGTCCTGTTTTCTCTCATAACAGCCTTGAGAGGTAGATATTACTATTATCCCCATTTTATAGATGAGGAACCTAAAGTAATTAAATAATAATAGCTAACATATATATGTATGTGTAAATATATTTATGTATAAACATATATACACAGGTACATATACATACATGCATACATACACATTTTACTTACTATGTGCCAGGAACTGTGCTAAGCACTTTACAAATATGATCTCATTTAATCCTCACAATTGGGACACAGGTGTTATTAGTGTCCCTATTTTACAGATGAGAAATGGATGCAGACAGAGGTTAGTGACTTGCCCAGGGTCACACAGCTACTAAGTACCTGAGGCTGGATTTAAACTTGGGCCTTCCTGATTCCAGTTCCGGAATTCTATCCACTGTGCTACTCAGCTGCCTCTAGACAGGCAGAGAGGGAGTGGGAAGAGAGGAGGCACACCTCAGAAAGAGGAAATATGCAAAGTCAAGAAAGCAGTGTCCAAGCTCAGTTAGGTGAGCAAGTAGCATGCGCACTGTGTTTTGGAGGCCTGTCTGGCTTGAGTAGAGGTTCAGGCTGGTAAACCCTGGGAGACAAGGCTAGGGAAGGCCATATGATGGTCCAGGCCAGAAAACAGAGACTTTATACTATAGGCAATGGAAAACCCCTGAAAGTTTTTGAGCAAAGGTTGGAATGATATGATGAAAAATTATTTAGAAAAATGAATCTGAAGACAGGGGTAGTAGTGTATATCTGTAATCTCTACTACTGGGGAGGCTAAGGCTGATGGATCACTTGAACTTGGTTTTGACTCCAGGAATATCATTCCTCCCCCAGGAAAAACTCATCACCTGCAATCAAATCATCATAACAATTGATTCTGCTTTGAGACTCAATACCTTCTCAGCAGCCTCAGTTTCCTTACCCCACAGCCTAGAGGGCTAGAAGGCAAAGCAAGAAGCCCCTCCCAAATTTCCCCTTTAGAGAGGGCTCCGAATTCTACAGCTAACTTCATTTCCTATTGACAGCTCTCCATAAACATCATGCCCCCACTGTGGGTACCCTCTAGCTACCATTTTACATTCTTTTTGAGTATTGTCTTGCCTTGTTAGATTGTCCTGGAGGGCAGAAACTGTCTTTCCTTTTCTTATTTGTATTCCCATTCTTAGCACAGTGCTAGGCACATAGTAGACATTTGATAAATGTTTACTGACTACTGACTTGAGCTTGAGAGTTCTGAGCTAGAGTAAGTCTGACACCAGTGTGGTTAGCAGGCAGCTACCAGGCTGCTGAGGAAGGGAGAAGTGACTCACAATGAATATGAAAAAGGTCAAAACCTCCATGCCAATCAGAAGTCAGATTGGCCCTGTGAATGGCCACTGTACTTCAGCCTGAGTAAGATGGAGAGACTCAGTCTCCAAAAAAAAAAAAAAAAGAAAAATGAATATGGAAATAGTATGGAAAATAGTTAGTCCGTTAAGTTACTAAGTTAGTCAGTCAAGAAATATTTATTAAGTGCCTACTCTGTTCATTTTATTTTTCTTGCTTTTTGGCAATAAA